>NC_142818.1:3343285-3655364 GCF_057945365.1 Rhopilema esculentum
GGTCCTCAACTCTAGCTACAGCACAAGTGGGTTGAGTATTTTTATGGTATACAAATAGCACTTGAAAGAGAGGTTCTAAACGATAATAGCAACCAATTGTGCTAAAACGGTCATAATTCTAGTTTGAAACAAATGTAATTATTTTCTGATGATAAATTGATAAGGGATTGAAAGACACTTGTGCTTTAGATTAAAAATAGCAGTCATGGGAAAATTTTGATTTTGATTAGAAACCTTCTGATAACTGAGGTAAAAAATCTGTTACGGCATTTTCCCACAATAACAAAACGTATTTCACACAATAATACTGAATAGAAAGGCGATGCTTCTACTTAATCTAAAAAAATGGTACATTCTCATAGAAAATGACATTCGGTAATTCAAGAGATTTAGTGATAAAGAAACACTGGCAAAAGTTTATCTAGATGGAGCGAAAAAGACGCGAGCGAAAAAAGTGATAACGATAAGAAAAAAGTGACGATGGCTTTTTAATAAACGAGAAAAAGAAGATGACATCGTGTTTGTTTAGAACTTTTAAAATCTACCAACAAAATTTTTGTAGGTCGAAGAAAGTTTTCACCCTTCGTAAAGTTTTAAAATGAAAAAAGGTCGATGACAAACCATGAAAGGGCTACGGAGGCGCGCTGCGAATAAATTTTTTTGGGCTGTATATTGGACTAAAACCAGCAGAGAAGCGCTATGATCTGTTTTGCATTGATGGATGGAAAGGGAACTCCCACAATTGACCTATAAAAGACTGTTTGGATGGGCCTCGAAAGCCAAGTTCGTCACCTAAACACGCTGAGCTAATTTCAATATAATCTTTAACAAAGTTCGGAAGGCTTTTTAGTGGTTTATATTAAACTCCTTGAGCTTGATAACCTTTAAATCGATTAGTCTAATTAAGACAGACATGTGGAGTATTGTTTCGTTGTAACTGGAATAGCTGATTAAGATTCAATTTCCCAAATAACCAAGTTGTCAACAAAATAATATGGGTGATTATTCCTGTCAGAAAAAAATGCAACTTTAAAATGAACAACTTACCAGATTCTCCGCACCCTTGCCCTGCATCCAGTAAACTTTCCTCGTTATCGCCGTAAATGCCAGTCATACAACAAAGAACAAAAATCGTAAGCAACTTTCCGCGGGCCATCCTTAAGCTTCCTGGTCAGTACTTATAAAAATCCTACAGTGCACGCGCATGTTATGCTTATTCTGAGATGCAGATGGGGCTGACGGCTTGAATACAGTCGACATGGAACTGATCAAACAATAGAAAATTGATGAGCGGCCAAGAAGCTTGCTAAGTAAATCTTCTGCATTGACAACACACGGATTTGTGGTGAGCTTTTCACGATAAGGATAGTCACGAACAGCACCCAACTCAAGCTGAGCGCCCGCCCGTCGACTTCATTGATGAAATGCACAGGAAATCTGGTCGTGCTTTTTTTGTTTCCAACAACTTTACAAGGCCGAGTAAACAAATGATAATTTTGATCTCACCTAATAATAATCTCTTTGAGGTTTGTCAGAATACTCAAAATAAACACACAGGCGGGTTTGTAACGAGCTTCTATCTTCCTCCGACATGCTGAATATGTGGACAATTGCCATTTCCGCGTGATTATGTAATAAATTTAATGTTAATTATCATTTAGCGATGCGCCACATTACTCGCTTACTGTTGCGAAGTATGCGTGGATGAGGTCGTTAGTTAAGATTCGACTGTAGGGCTAGTGTTCTGAAGCAGAAAAAGGGCAAAGCAAAGCCCGAAAAAACCCAGAAAGGAAAGGGTGGTCGATACAGCTGCATTTAGTGGCTCAGGTAGGAAATTCCAATTCACTAATTTTGAGCCCAAAGGGCTTTCAAGACAGGAGAGAACCCCATTGGGTGCTTGCTTTTCTAGAGAAAAAAATGACCTACATTGAATAAGTATCATGGAAAAATAGGGACTAAAACCGATGTTTACACAGAGGTTACTATCGTTACTTCGCATTGAGTAGGATGCTATCGTTACTAGGCCAATCTCCACTGGGCGAAATTTTTTCGTTTTTCGCCGGTGAAAGGTTATGAGCATGCGCATTTGAACCTTTTCGTTTCCTGCGCTGTGCGCGACGTTCGCCTTGAAAGTTCAAACTATTTGAGTTTTTTTCTTTTTCGCCGGTGAATTTGAAGTCCTATGCAAAATGTTTGCGTCGAAAAGCAGCTTCGTGTTGGATGAGGAAAAAATAAAATTTCTTGTTACAAGTACGTTACATGTTTCTTTTATAATCCTACCAACAGTTGTGGGGCTTATCCTATGGCTCTGCTAACTGATACATGCGAATCACCATAAAAGGCGCTTTAGAGTCACACATAGTCTCCCTTAGCACCTATTGGTTTGCGAAACTTCGATTCGTTCACTAGATATGGAACCACCAAAGACAACAACAGGTAAATAATAGTTGGTAGTCATATTATTGTAGATCTATAAACATTTTTGTAAGCTCCTAGCTCTTGGTAGAATTTACGTACCCAAAACCTTTTATTTGCTTTTGGTTTCTTTGTTTCTTACGCTTCAACAAATAAAGCAAAATCAGAATATTCGCTGATATTTGCTTTCTATTTGGCACGCAAATCTATTGTTAGCTGGATTGATTGTGCGCCATGTGGTTTTCGCTTTTCGTCAGCGCAAAAGCGAAAAAATTTCGCCAAATGGAGATTGAGGGGACAAATCGTTTCCCAGTTCTTCGCGGTACCAATTTGGTATCTCGTCAAAATCCGATTAGGAATTAGGGAAAGGAGCAACATTTCAACAAAATAAATTTTGTGATGTGAATCGATGATTTGACAAATGACAAGTTTGAATATGTGAACAGGTCCTCCTTTCTAATAAGCCCCCTCCCCCCTAAACAAAAAAGGCTAAACCGTAGAGATAAGAAACCAACAAGCTCATAGAACGGAACAATGGCCTGAGATTGAGGGCTCTCTGATCTATTTAAATATAAGTTGCTATAATTCGATTGAAATCTTGGCAGAGATACAAAAAATTCGAAATATTTCATCATATGATATCCTGTTTTTAGGCAAACAAGATTTATGTCTTCAAAAGAGATACAAACAAAGATCGTACGTGAAATCTCGCTAGAATAATGTATTCATGGCCTAAAGTAACCGCTTAGACCAGTAAATTAAAAAAAGGTACACCATTATTCGTCATTTAGAGATTGCTTTCCACTATCATATTAGGTTCAACCATAATCTCGTCAAAGTCTAGTTATATCTGGGCATGTCGATAAGAAATAGAATTTGGCAAATGGTGGAACAGAATATTTTGATCGTTCATGTGAAAGAAAAGTCTTTATTGTCACTAGTGCTTCGAGCTATTGTGGATGTGAGGCTACGGGAGCATGCCCCCTCTACTTAAGAACGTAATACCATTTCACGCAAGGTAAAATGACAAATGAAGGCTATTCTAATCTTTCGAGAACTCAGCTCCTATCGCAGAAAAGCCTTGATTTAAAGACAATAGTTTTTACAATCATAAACCCCACTTTTTCTAAAAACAACGGTTAAGATTATGTTGGACATCTTGGTCAAGGATTTTGATAACAAAGCACAATTCAAAGCCCTTGGGAAAGACTGGTTCCCTTTGATGATTCATCTTTATCGAACAAAAGTTTTTTATAAATCAAAGCTGGCATGTAGCTTCTTAATGGATAAAAAACTTGTTTTAGGCATTTTCTTTAAGGTTTTAACACGTTGTGAATCAGATTTCCTGTTGACATTTTGCAATAATGCACTGTTTGTTTCCATAGCTGCCTCGAATCCCTTTAGCAAGGTTTTCCAAATGTTTCATCTTTTCAATTGGCATCGCAAGGTATGAGGACAAACCAGCGAAGCAGACTAAAATCTCATCTTTTCAATTCTACATTTGCATTCTCCTTGAAGTCAAACTAAACGTATATTCTTATAGAAAGGTGTTCGTAGAAACGAAGGAAAAAATGCAAAATCCTTGGAAAAAAAGAAACAGAGAAGATGGAAATCATACCATTCAACGAAAAGTAAACGATAAAACATAGAGAATGTTTGAAATTTTAGATTTAAGGAAAAATTGAAAAAAACTGAGTGACGTTAAATCGTGATTGGATCCAATGAAAATACAGGGGTACAGAATTCTCACGGATACTTCACAGTATTTTGTGAAAAGAACAAACATAAAAAGCTAAAATAAACGTGTTACCGACATTTTGTAATTGCAATGTTGCAGAGTCTGCCTTGTTAGTCAATAAAGATGGTAGTTAGATGTTACTTCGGCAAGTCCCACCTTCGTATACGTCTGCATACTGGTTCCATTTGCTATCGGTTGATACTCCTTAACGAAATCATCTCCTTCCGAATTTCCCACCAGCCCCTTTTGCCTTTTTTGATGCTGGTCCCTTGCTCGCTTTGTCGTTTTGCTGGAAACGAAGCAAATATAAATATTTTTGCCCGTAGCAATTAATGGCTGAGAAAACTAGTTGAAGCATCAAGTTTGCATATATATATTATTCCTTTTATATAAGAGAACATATCCCCCTCCCCATTAGATATCGTTGGAAAGGAAAATGAACATTTCACTAAACATCTTATACATCGTTTCCATTCCCAAATCACTTGTCTCTATTTACTAGTCAGAATCTAACAATGTTCAGGGGTAGGGGAGACACTGACTAAGAGTTGTATGTTATTGGGAGTTGTCTGTTATTAGGTGTTCCTCGATGGAGGATCTTAGAATTGTTCTGATAGGTTCACTAAAAGTTGTTTATTGACACTAGCCTCATTCAAAGACATATTGCTATAACAATGAGCCATTGCGCTACGCAAGCATCCCATAATGCATTTTCAGACAGTCTGAAATCAATTTTGATCAATCCGTAGAATTTTACTGCCATTGTTTGGATCGTCGCCTGGACAATTTGCCACGCTCGCAAAGGCTTATGTTAACTAGTTTAAGGGAATAAGAGAACACTTTTTTATTTTTCAATAGAGACACGGGAACAAGTATCCCCCCGGGGGAGAATCCCCCCGGGGGAGACCTTCATTGAAGACTATTGCTTTAATGGTCATAAATGTGACATCAACCTATAAAACATATAAGGTATTTTGCCATTCAACAAAGTAAAGGACGTGCGAAGGTTGGAAAAAGATTGTCAATTTTAGATACCTTCCTCTTCACTGGGGGAGTCGATGAAGGAATGACTTTAAAGAAACTGTCTAAGCGCCCTTGGGTTGAAGAATGTCGCGCTTTTCCAAGCTTTTTAGATCCATTCCGAATGCGATCTTCACTGAAAGATAGAACGTAGAAACACATGCAGTAATTAAAAAACATGATCAAAGGAGATATAATTTTAACTACCCTCGACTAAGCGCCACTACGAAAGGGGAGCACCAGAGAGGGGGGGGTTTGCAGAGGGGGCTTTAAAGAGGAGCACTAGAGATGGAGAGATTTAGAGAGGGGCAATTATGAGGAGCACTAGAGAGGGGGGGATTTAGAGAGAGGGCACTAGAGAGGGGGCACTAGAGAGGAAGCAATAGAGAAGATATAAGAAGGTTGTATGAAAGAGGGGATGAGAAGAGGAACCCCCTTTCCCAGTTAGTGGTTTTGATATATCAATGTTAAAAGTAATGCATTGAAGTGATGGTGGTATTGAACGGACCAGTGGATATGGTGGCAGCAGCTAACGTTCACTATACAAGAAAAAACGTTACGTCATTAGCTTTAGGTTTCCTTCGTCTGCTAAGCTAATCAACATACAATTCAATAACATAGATAAGCGAAAATTAATATACTAGGTTTTCTGGTTAGAAATGAAAAAAGATGATGCTTTACAAGAACTCTCACAACCTTTGATTTTTCAAACTCAAAACTCAAACTCAAAATCTTTTTCAGCAAGCAAACAAGTTAATTACAATATACTGATTTAAAATACAATTACTAGAAATTTAAAATTAGAACAATGAGTAAGATCAGGAAAATAACTGGAAATTTTTCAATGCTGAAGGACACACGAAAAAACTCACGATGAGCTATCGAGTCATGTGTCCAGTTTGACGTACTCAATAATATTATGTAGAGATTTTAGTTTGAATTGAACATAAAAGAACAGTAAAACAATTGATAAAAGAAGAATAATAAAAAGGTCATAAGAAACCAGTAAATGGGTGAGGAGGTTTACTCAAAGATTGTTTCAGTAAATTGTTGACAATAGCCGATGAAGGGGCATTTTTATTTCAGTTCTTAGTTTATTCCACACATTCACACCTCGATATGTGAAAATACGTTGCCCGTAAGAGGTCGCAAAGCAAGGTATTCTAAGAACCGTGTCGGTTTCTCCACAACAACCCCACACCGAGCAGCAGTTTCTGAAATGCGATTCAACTATACTTGTATAAACAATCTTTTGGTGGTACAAAACTTGAAAATGGCTTTGAAAAAAAGAAACATTTGAGTAAACTAAAGCTATTACACTTATACTTGTATACATGCTTTTTAAAATTTCTAATGGGGGATATTTTTTAGCATATTTAAGCATGCCAATTGCTCTGGAAATCTTGCCTATAGCAAAAGTTATATGTTCTCTCTACTTAAGTTCTGAATCAATCTGAATGCCCAAATACTTATTTTATCCAATCATATCTAGGTTGTTCTCGTTCATATGGAGAACATATGCACTATTTTGACCTTTTCCAAACAATCGCTATTATTTAACTGAAATTTTTTTCTCAGTCTGGGTCAGATCGCATTTGTTTTGCCGCTCAAAGGCACACTTATGAGGGGATTGATAAGATAAAAGGTCTCGTTGAAAAAAGAAGCACACGCGAGGATATTTTAAGAGGAATAGGCCGCAAGGAAGATTAGATTCGGTGGGTTTCTGAGATCAAAAGATTAGCTCATGGAATGCCGGACCCCTGCCTTGTCTGCCATATTGTTTTTCCATAGCAACAAGAATATTTAAGCGAAGTTATAAAAAAGAGATATATTAGAGTTTATGAATAAGATGTTTACATACTTGGATGCATTCTTTGGTTGAAAAGGATATTCAAATTCTACTCCAGTTAAATCTCTAAGTCTAATCTCTAACAGAAACATTGTACTCGTTTTCAATCGGGATTTCGTTTTGAGATCATGTTTCCAGAAGTTGGCTAACAGTTGAAAAGAGAGAGAGGAAGGGGGGGGGGGGGGTGAATCTTGGACTTAAAAGAAGACTGGCCTTAGATAAGTAGGTTGTTGATTGTCATAAGTTACTCCAAATTCAAGCCTAGTTATGGCTTTGGTAGCCGTACCTTTTGTATAAGGAAAGAAAATGTTAGAGCCCAGAACACATGGCCTAGCAGTTGAAGACCATGAACGCAAATTAAGCATAAGCAGTAGAGTACCAATCTTAAATCCTTCCTTGTTTTCTGTTATGAGGAAGGTTTCCAAAACTTGAGGGTCCTTGAGGAAACTTTCCAGAGCTATGATCAACACTTTTCTGGATTGTGGTACAGACAGCTGGGAAATTTATAAAAAATCAATTTGCCTTGCACATGGTTTGGATCAAAACGATATGACTTCGTAATACGTGATGGTGAATTCGCTTGCGACAGTCTAACCCCTCCTCTAAAGGCTAAATATTTGTCAAATTCTAAGCTGGAAATGTATGACATCAGTGATGAAATGTAAACTTTTATACATACGCCAACTGCTAGGTTTATCATGAGACATTCAGTTTGTATCTGAGGTCATAAACATTTAATACGAAAGCGCGGGACTGGATGGTTTGCCATTCCTATCAGCTGCTAATGACTGAAATGGCCTGCCTTTGTGGCTTAGCCTGAACTAAAATATCTTTCAAAAAACCGAAAGATCAAAAGCCTTTTTTCTAGGCCATGAAATTTCCCTCACACTTCATTAATGCGCATTCTTCTTAAAGTCAATGGTGTGTGTGACCCTAACACATTGGGTATCAAAATAGATCGCAGCAAGTAACTTAGAATGTAGAACAGAAGTAAACTTCACAAGAAGAATTATCCCGAAGGTGCTACTGCCTCTAAATTATCTTTCATCTTTAATACTGTATTCATTTGCAAGAAGAAATTTTGCCAAGAGTTTAAGGAACATTTATTTCTAGGACCACAGAATAGCCGACATTGGATTCCCAAAGTTCTTTCCAATACTAGAGGTTAGATGAAAATAAATTTAGTGCATTAATTTCTTATTTGCAGCTTGGTTTGGATACTTAAATGATAAATTCTTATGACGACACTCGCCATGCAAAAAAGAAAAAACAGGGGACTAATCGTTGATTTGTACAAAGGCTTCACAGGTTCACGTTAAGGCAAAATTGCTGATAAGAAAAATCATGCTGAGTGCAGCCGTGGTAAAAATAATTTGGATGGCCAGAAAGAATGTCTTTGTGGGTTTATGAATGTGGGAAGGAAGAGGGTGGGTCTGCGGCATAAGACACAGCGTAGCTCGATGTATTGGAATTCTAAGTAGCATAGCGGGGTTTCGTTCCTCCTTGATTTCAATACACTCATAACAAACCGTGTACAGTGGAACCTCCATCAACGGACACCTCTATACAACGGACACCTCAAAGCAACGGACAGATATTTGAGTCCCAAAACAAAAGTTATCAAAAGATGACCCCTCCATACAGCGGGCACCTCTCTACAACGGACAATAACATTGGTCCCACTGGTGTCCCTTATATGGAGGTTCCACTGTATATAACGCTCAAGTAACTTCCTTCAGTCAATGGTCTACTTTGGTTTTCGTACTTCAAACCGAAATAGACCATTGACATTAACTCTTTAAAACATCTAGCAAGAAATACATTACACAGAGATGACTACTGTTCATGCTATGCCTGCTGAAAATATTGTGCTTATTTTACATGAAGAACTATGATGAACGGGGTTAAGCAACTCTAAAATTTTTGATAATAATTGTAAGGGCCTGTGATGTCATGGGAATCTCTATTACATTTGGCTATGTGAAAAAATTTCGCCTGTTTTCCTGTAGTCATTAAATTTTCAAAACCTGTATACAAGGGAATATATTACTCCATTGATACTGGAATGTGCGCAATATTTCACATGTAATAATTTGAAATACGTGGTTTGGCTTAATATGATGTAGTTTGAATAATACATTTAACATTCCTCAATTTTTTCATAAAGAAACACTCAAACAAAAGACTACTGGACTGCAGACAGACCCCGACGAAGGGAGGCCGGGGGCCATCGCCCCCCCCCCACTTTTTGCAAAACAATAGTGTTTTTTAAAATGTTGTTGTTGTGATTGTTAAAATCTCTCTTGGCCCCCACACTTTCCAACGTGCGTCGGAGCCCATGGCAGAAACAGAAAAACTGGAAAATTTGGAGGCAGTACTCTCTTCAAAACATCACAGAACACTTTTATCAAGATAGAGCCTGTGCAAAACACGTTTTGTAAACAAACATGCCTGGAACTTTCAGTAATTCTTTTAGAATTAGACAAAAATCTCCTCTAGCAGGAAGCTCATATACGCCCCCCTCATAGCAGAGTACATTGTACGTGTTATTGTGGCATACATAATGTACACACGATATTATTGCCACGCAAAGAGTTCTTTTATTCTTACCTATAGTGTGAACTGAAACGATTGCAGGCAATGTTACGAAAATTTGAATGAGGGTACATTTCAATACATAGGTAGAACGAAGTTGCACTCACTTGAACCCTTTCTCTTCGCACATGAATTTGATGAGACCCTCTTCATCCGGATCAGACCATTTAAGCTGCATAAATTGATTCATAGATATAAATACTTATGACAGGTTAAACGTTTTTGGAATTTGATTTGATAAAATTCTCAAGAAACCGATTTTTTATTTTTAAGGGGAAAAATAACGAAATAAGTTACGTTAACAACTCGCCGCTACAAATAAATTGCGTTCGACAATTCTGATAACCATGGTTCCAGGGAGAAAGTAAATGAACTAGATTTCGTCTTCAAAAAACAAAGCATAACATGAAAATCGTTGTGTATCAATGGTAAGGGAGAGTCGATCAAAGAGCAAAGTTTAAAATGACAGGGCCTCCGTGGTCCTAATATATCTCAACACGGAAAACCTTTAAGTCACACAAGCAATGAAACTGTAGTGAAAGACCGAATCCATGAAAAATGGCAGTTTGCATTTTATCAAAATATTGCAAAAAACGTGAGATGGTATTCAGTTTCAAAAGCAGTGGATAGGATCATTGAGGAAAAATAAAAAGTGTCCTTTATAGAAAAACAGGTCTTTCGATTTTCTTACCATAAATGAATTTGCTGGATGTCTTACAAACGAATGTTTATCAATTTTGAAAGTCTTTGATTTAAAGGTGAACACAAATAGATTTTTTAAAGATTAATTAAATATCATTGCAGAAGATGCATTGATCGTTATACATGCTGAATAATATTGAATGAAAATATTGAATGAATGTCCAATATTGAATGATAATGAATGAAAATTACTGTTTTATCTGGCATGTGGTACAGTGCTCAACACTGTATAGGCCAAGCTGTACAAGCTATGGTGTGTAGAACAAGACGGTTCTAAGTTGATTTTTAACTGGACTTTTAACAGATTATTCATAGAGTGGATTTACTGGAGGCCTTTTGCCAAAATATTCCTAAAGTCGGAGACATAGCTTTAATCAAGTTCTGGTGATAAAATCGTAATATATACTCTTTCTTCTTAAATAAACCATAAATTTCTTAAAAGATGAAGGGATCAAAGAAAAGCCGAATTCAGAAAAATTCCCATCGGCGGCTTAGTAATTCATCATGATATTATTTAGACTTGGTTTCGTATTTGGTCAGGGAAAAATGAGCAGAAAAAGACGGGATTTACTACTGATTATGATTTTTTTATAGAGTGCAAATGTTCTCACCTCTATTTCTGCAGCCGGAGTGACTTCCGGATTCTTAAATAGCTCTCTGGATTCCTAAACACCGGGAAAAATTGCAAACATTAAAATCAACATTGTTTCGATTCAACATGGATAAAAACAAGACATTTCAGACACAGGATATTTGACAGTCGCTAACTTTTGCCTATTCTATTGTTAAAACGTAATTAATGCAGGTTTTCATAGCTTGGCAAAGAAAAAAATTCACGTTTTTTTAAAAGGAACCACTTTATAAGGAACCTACATGTAGAAGGCCGAAATATTTAAAGAACTCATACTACTAAAAACTAAATCCCTAAGGAACTTTTCAATTTGAAAAATTTTTATAACTGCAAGCATCAAGAACTAAAAAGCCGGTTCCATTCATTTGCAGCCAATACTCGCATAGATTGTTTGCTATTCGTGTGTCAAGTGCTTCATTGAGTAGTTTATGTCTCGCCCCTCTCTTTATTAAGTGTTAAGGCTTATTGTAGCCAAAACACCGAAAGTGAGATTTTCTCTATACATAGCCTTCTGTGTTTTTGCTCCTGAGTTCTAGCCACAAGTGAAGGCAAAATTCAAAATTTCTATGTTATTCCTGTTTCTGTACAATTTTTTACGGAACTTGATGTACAGTGAAATTTGAGGAACCATTAAGGAACTTTTGGTACTACAACTTGATGATCTGACGAGCGTGTAGTATACACTGATGGGGAACATGCATTGAAATTTTCGTTGAAGAAGCAATCAAAAGAATAATATTTTTTTAAAAAAGAAGGGGACCCAAGGAGGTAGAGGATGAAGAATTCAGCAATGCATATGTGGCTAATCAAAGGTAGATAATTTGTCATAACTTTTTGCTAAAACGGAAGGGAACGAGCAGGAAACAAACAGGAAACATGAGTTCTTCAGTTATTAACAGAGTTCTAGAATTAGTTTTCTGTCTCTATGAAACAACTGTTTTGTCTGCGGCAATATCATACTTCAATCCAAATATTTCTTGCTTCAAATACACTACAAGGATATTGTGGCCGCCTTGGCTTTGCAGGCATGTAGCTATTTTGTCGGACAATACGAAAATAGGAATCGGTAAAACACTTCGCAAACAACACTTACGACGGAAATTGTCTAGACATTCACTATAACCCGATAACTTGAAGTTTTCCAAATATATTCAAACGCCTAATAATTCGAATAATGGTTAACTCGAACAATTTCCATCGTTCCCTTGAAGGCTCGAGTTAGCGAACACGTGACGTGTAGGTTGGTTGAAGATAACCACTTAACATTGTCTTGAATATTTTTCTGTTTTAAAAGGAAATATCTTGACAAGTTAGCAAAAATTTGAGTCATATACCTTGAATTTCCAGTCCTCTGGTATAGGATATTTCTAAAATGCAAAACAAGCTTTAAAGCTTGACGAAATTAACTGTAAGGGTTAAATTAACAAAGATCGTGCGAAACTAACGAATATTTGGTGATAGACTAACAGCAATGCCTAAGGTCTATCAAACTTAATTAGGAAACACATTTTTTGGAAACACTTTATTTCGTATTTTGTAAGTGTTTATGAGAACAAATAGTTTGGTTGTGGGCTATCTCAGGTTCGATAAGAGAGTTACCAGAAAATGAAATGTAACAACAGAATCTCGCCTTAAGAATAAAAGACCACACATAAGGAGACGTAAATGCGTTTGATCCATTGGAAAACAATTTATCTCGTTGAAATATAACAAGAAAATTGGATATCTGTTGACTTAACTATGGAAAGGACAAAGCTTGAGCACTGGCCATGTGTTTAAGAATCTTATCATTTCACTGCATCATAAAATTTTTTTAGCTCGGGACTCAAAATTAATATCTACTTACAGATTTATCCAAATTTTTAATGACTTCCTCGATGTGTTTATGTTGCTTGATCAAAGTAATCGCTTTCTTTGGGCCAATACCTTAATTGGATAAAAAATACAAATACGATGAGGTAAGATTAAACTGCGGTTATAATTTACAAGCATAACGAAGCCCGAAAAAACATGTGGTCACAAAGCCTAGATCTGGGGCTAAGGGACTTCAATATCAACTCACTTTGTTCCGCCATCAGGGAGCTGGGAAAAATAAGGAGACATTATGTTGAATGTAGTTCTATGAAAGGGTACGGGGGTTTCTCATTCTCCAAAAACAATAACAAGACATACAAAATGGTGGCTTTTTGAAGGAGGCCTGGAAGAGGGCCAGCCCCATCCCCTCGCCCCGCTTCCCTCGCCCCGCTTCCCCAGCCCCGCTTCCCCAGCCCCGCTTCCCCAGCCCCGCTTCCCCAGCCCCGCTTCCCCAGCCCCGCTTCCCCAGCCCCGCTTCCCCAGCCCCGCTTCCCCAGCCCCGCTTCCCCAGCCCCGCTTCCCCAGCCCCGCTTCCCCAGCCCCGCTTCCCCAGCCCCGCTTCCCCAGCCCCGCTCCCTTGCTCTAGCCCCCTGTTATAAAGTTATAACACACACACATACACACACACAGATCTGACTCATCTCAGGTAATGCTAGATCATAACGACTGTTTGAGATTTATATGCATTTTTCACCTGATTGTATTCATGAATGTCAAACTGGCAGGAAAAATCTCAATAAACGAGCGTAACTTGCTGTAAGCATTGGAAAATGAGAGGTGATTTCCAAACAACATACATACCTAATTAAGAACGCAATAAAGAAAAAAGACACATCAAAAAACTAAATTCCATTGTTTTTATAAATTAGAATCGGAACGTTGAAGATCTTCAGAAGAACAATTAGAACATCAAGTTTAAAGAATCTCTGCAAAATTTTAAAATAAAAAAGCCTTCATACCTTTAATGGAATTACAGTAATCACAGCCGAGCAATATGCACAAGTCGATAAACTAGAACAGAAAATGCATGCATTACAACATCGGGAAATATTCATTACATCAGTTCAATGTCTTGAAAGATAGTGGCAGGAAAATAGAGTAAATCGCCGTAATAAAAAAGCCTACAAATTTAAGTCTTTCCTTTCTGATTAGCCACCTTGTGATTCAATTTGAAATAATTGTGGACTTAAGAATTATAAAGCTTTTGCTATTAGGGCATACTATCAGCAGAATATACCTTTTAGATAAAAACTAATGTAAGAAAATTAGATCTTATGGGTTTTTGGAGTAAAAACCAAGATTAGGGGCGTCATTTCATGATTTTAGTTTAGGGGGGGGGGGGGGCGGTGGCTGCACATATACCCTGAAAAAAACGTGACTATCTCCCTATACCCCATCAAGTGATAGCCCTCCCCAAAAACAGTCTGAATTTTGAAAAAGCAGGATTTTCTGTACGAGGATTTTCTGTCTTGTGCAAAGATAAAAAAGGGGAAAGAACATTAAAAGTTACATTAAAACAGTAGATTTTATACTTTGCTATTTATCTTAAATATCTGGGGTTGCAGCTAGAAAGCATCTACACGACTATCATTTCCATCGCAAATAGGTTCTTAATATTGGTGAAAAGCATCCCCATCAAACAAGTCATAACAATTTTGGCAAAATACTCTAATCTTCTAATTCTCCTCAAAAAGCTTAATCCCTCACTCGAAATCTGGAAAGGATTCGTTAAATATTTTCTCGGAAAGTAGATTAAAGGCCAAGAGCAGACGCAGCACGATATAGCATTAAGGCAATAGGATTTTGAAGGCGATAAGGAACTGGATAACTCATTGTCTGCCATGTGCCACCCAGACACACAGAGACTGCTCTTTTGGAAACACACGAGGCAAACGGCAAAAGATAAACAAAACGTTAAAAATAATCTGTCACAACTTAGAAAGTAGGAGGTTAACAGATACAAAGTATAAACTTATCGCAAAATATCTGCAAAAAGATACCTTAGTGTTTTTGTGTTCCAAATATGCGAAAAATGTAGGGTTTGTGAACCCCCACCAATCTCCCACTGCCCCATCATCAATGATCCTGAGATACACCTTATTGGTTTTATGAAAATCTTTCAATTTTGTAAAAGCTATGCACACTTTTTTCATAAAAACCTGACAATTTTTACCGAGGCTCGATGATCTCATTTTTTGAGTGATTTTAGGCTCATGTGTTCTTAATATCGTTTTTATCTTCTTTTTTATTTCACACACTATAGAATGTTGCTAAGACTACTAAATAAACGTTCTGAAACCAATTAGTAACAGTTTTGCCTAACAAGTTTAGTAGCACGGTTGATTAACTGATAAAATCTTCTCTATTTTGTTAATATGCGAGAAAATTCTAAAAAAATATTGTTTTTTCTTCAAATATTCCATCTGAAGCTGGCCATATTCTTACGTTGTTTTAATTCATTAAAAATCGAGCTTCAGTGTTTTTATAAATTGTGTTCTTACAAACAAGAGTGTAAACAAAGTAAATCGGAATACATAAATTAATCTTAAAAATCCGCTTACTTTGTAATGATATTGTAAATACTGGTAAGTCGAGTTAAAAATAGTCATGTTTGGGTTGTCCTTAGGAAAACAAAAGAGCTATATCTGCAGTGTTTTTCAGAGCGGAAGACATCATGGACGTTGAGGGTTCAAAAGTAGTTTGCTTCTATTCGATTAGGAAAAAAGGACATGATATCAATTCAGTCATTAAAGACTTATTGCTAACAATGAGCCTTTGCGCTACGTAAGCATCCCATAATGCATTTTCAGACTGCATAATGCATAATGCATTTACTGCCATTGTTTGGATCATGGCCTGGACAATTTACCACGCGCGCAAAGGCTCATAGGCCTACATAAGGGTTTTATTGCGATACAGTAAATCTCTGCAAAGAAGAACTTAAGAATTTATGCACCTTGCAGTTAAGACTCTTTTTTAGGCTGTGAAATATATATTCTTCATGAATTTTGCATATTGATCAAGGATCATTTGCAATTTTGTTCTGCGGCAAAGGAGCCTGCGGGAGAGGAGTCTGCAGGAAAGGAGTCTGCGGGAAAGGAGTTTACGGAAAACTTTTTTGTAGACAACTAAGGCTGACGAAATTTGCGAAAACCCAACTGTCAGAAATGGAATTACACAATGACCTGTGACAAAATTATGAAATTCTAGCATTTTTCTTTTATGTTGGAATGTGGCCCAACGATGGTGGTCAAAGGATCCAACATTTCATCAAACATTTCACCCAACATTTTCACGCGTAGATCGAAAAAGGACTGGGTGAAAGTTCGCGCTGAAGGCTGCACAGTTTCGCGACATTTCGATCCAAGAAAACGAAAGGCAATCACTGCCTTCTCTTTTTATTTTCTCTTCAGATATTGTCACTGTCATCGCGGTCTTTCAGGACGAGCGTCGCATCCCCTATCAAGGCCGTGGCCTAAATTCGTCCCCTGCGCTTTCTTGTAGCTACTCTGTGTTACAGGCTCTTCATTGCTGCTTTACGCTTTTTCTTTCGCACAGAATTCGTTATATTTCGTTATATTGTCGAAAATTTAAGTGTAACTGATTGTAAGCAAATGCGATTGTTGAAACGAGCGAAACCAGCCGGAGAAAACAACAACGACGCGATGATTGAATTGCGGCGCTCTTTTACCAACTGCGCTTGCGCAGAGCCAACAATGTTGGCCGAGGTGGTCAGATGATCCAACATTTCACCTAACACTTCAGAACTGTTGGATGACGGTTGCCAACATTTTTGACCTCAGTCAAATTTCATCCAACATCGAAATAGATGATGTTGGATGACCCAACATGATCCAACATTTCACCCAATTTTGACCAGGGCTTAAAGGAGAACTTGCCATACTAAACAAAAGGTGATTAAGCAGTTACCTCCTCTTGTGATAACTCCAGACCGCTCAAAACCTGGTCTAAATGATACTCTTGTATGGGCATTTTCCTGGATAAAGGAAAGGGAAAATGGGATAAGCATTTCAGAAAGCAAATCTCAAAAATTGCAGAAGCTGATTCATACATAGCCTGACCCTCCTATACTAAGGTAAAGTATACTTTATTAAACTAAACTTAAGTAGGGTACCTACGATACTAAGGTAAAGTATAGTATACTATAGTAAACTATATATATTAGACAACTGTGCAATGAAATTCAAATAAAACAATGGTATGTTGAACGAATCTTTTTTATGACAAATTATCAACTTCTAAATTATTTTCCAAAATCGCACAGTTTTGGTTGGGAAGGTGACTCATACATAGCCTGATAAACAGACCCTACGGTAAATGATAGTATACTGTATTCAATTATACTTTAGTTTAGTCTGTTTATCAAGCTAATTCGTATAGGAATACCCAAAACTACAAGCTGTATTGTAACTTTAGGGGAGGATCAGCGAGCTCAAATGTTTGGGGAACGACTAAGATTTGTTTTCGTGACAGATAATTACTCGAATTAGAAGACAGATGTGCTAATGAAATTCAAAGAAAACAATGGTAGGTTGAACCTATCTCTTTTCATGGGAAATTATCAATTTTCAAAACGGATACCATTAAACAAACGGCATTTTATGAATGTCCCGTTTAGCAGGGAGTTTCAATAGCAGGGATCATACTTTCTCTATAAATCTATTAACATTGGTCATACAATCAATGGAGTGGGATGGTATAGAGCAAATTGATTGCATAACTGCTGCTGCTACAGTAGCATAAAGCTATACGCAAATTTGAGAGTAAAGCATGAAGGGGAATGGCATTGCTTTGATATGTTCTCTCACTGACTTATTGACATACAGTAACGTTCCGCAAATACTTCTTCTGTTTTACTTATTTGTATTTCTTTCCTTGCACACCTGACAATAAAGGTTGAAAATATGCTGAAAAAATGGAAGCTCAACCCTCCTCTTATTAGAGAGAAACAACAGAATAAGACAACAATATCTGATATGGATGCTCTAAGGGTGTTAATCTGCACTTCTGAAAAAAGGAAGAGTAGATGGTGATAACAGACATTCAGTGCAAAGTTGCAAGGAGGGTAGCAGATAAAGTTATTCCAGATGAAAATGAGCCTGCTTACCGGGCTTCACTGAATGTCAAGTGCCGAAGAACGATCGACGACCCGAATGTAAGAGAGTCCATATCTTCTGTGGCCGTGGCATAAACCTATGGGAATTTCAGGCGATAAATGGTGAAAAGCAGAATTCTACAGCAACAAGGTCATCACTCCGGAAAACTGGACCGGGCAACAGCACTGGACCGGATGGGTTCACGAGGGTTATGCATCCAGAGAGTTTATCCTAACAATATTTTCCATAAGTTTCAGTTGTAGCTTCTTTAAATTATCAACAAAAGGGTTCTGTTGTTTATCAAAAAATGAAGAAAGCTATCTATTGTCTCTTAGCCAAATAAATATGATGCGATAAAAGTCATAAGTAAGTCAATTAAAAAAGGCATTTTGGAACAACGAGTTTGAACAAAGAAATTCACCGTTAAGACTGGTTAAAAAAAGAAAATTTTCAAATCGAAAAGCTTCTTATGAAATCCATCGACGAGATTTCAGTATCAAGTTTCAAAATATGCAGTTCAGGCCCTGTTAAGTAAATTTATTACAGTAAAATCTTTATGCAAATAAGAACTTATTAAAACAAAGACCCAATTAGATTGATACTGAAGATGCAAATGTACAAAGAATTATAAGTGACCTACAAATATTGGGATACCTATTGCATATTTAAATATCCTACTTCCTTACTAAGACTGTCAATTGTTTAAAGATAAAAATAAAAGAAATGCTTGGATTATAGACCATGAAGAGGAAAAGGACAATGCTGAGATTGGTAAAAAGAAGGAAAATGAAGAGGAAAACAATGATTACTCAAGGTTTCTACAATCTAGGGGTTTATTAAAGGCTGTGTTACACGTACACCCTTTTGTAGATTGTTTTTTTCTTCGTTGCATTGTCAACAAGTGGTTGCGAGGCATCTTGCGATAATTTCAGACTCCATGCTTACGTCTACTAGGGGATGAGAATTTATTCTGGTTGCAGTAGAACCCAGGCCTTTAAGCACAGGTACCGCACAGAACAGTGAAACCTATCTCTATTCTATGCCCTTATAGCTGTAAATGCTGATGAATCAACTTTCTATCTTACAGCTACCTTTTTTCTAATGCTTTATCAATTGTTCGTAAATTTTTTTAAGGCTGGAGACTCAAATTTATTGTATAAGACTCAGAAACGATGGCTTAATTAGGGGGCAGTAGCAAAAAATGGAAAGACTCAAAGTGAAGTTTTTTTTAGCATTGAAGACAGCTTTTATTGTGTTTGTGCTCCTAATTAAAATCAAACTTAAAAATTCCAACCATATGGCATTAATTGGGTAACAAAAAGGAACTCGCATCACAATTCTTCCAAGGAGTATTCACCACACACATTCCAGACAAATTCATCATCAGCAGATAGATTCTAGAAACATAAAAAGGTGTTGAAACTTAAGGCGAGAATAAAGAGAGAACTAAGAGTCAGCAAATAAAAAACAGAGGCAATAAATACCTTTCCACCTTTTACAAGTTCAGCGCATTGGGCCTCAGCCTCACAGGGCGCCTGTAACAAAATATGTTTGAGGAATTCAAAAATGGAAAATTCAGAAAACGTTAATGAGGTGGGCAAGAACGATAATGTCTGCACAGGCTACTCGCTACTCGATCTTCTGTAGTCTGGAAATCAACTAATTTTTGGCATAAGAAATTTCCTGATAGGTTTTGAGAAATATCGTCATGAGTAAGTCAGTACAGTCAAAATTTAAGATCAATCTTTTGATAATTTCTTCAAACGGAAGGTGTAAAGGGCAGTTCTATGAAAAGTGCACTTTGGCCCCCTTGCCCCTACTATCAAAAGGCAACAGGGGCGGTTGACCGGCCTCACCCCCCATCTCCATGGTCACTGTATATTTGGCAAGCAATGAATGGCGCTTTGTTCTAGGGTTAAACAAGGCTTCTTAATTAAGTAAGCTTCAATGTTTGAGAAACGATGCCAGCTTATCATTAACGACTATCACGTAGAAAGTTTAGAACAAAACATATCAGCTATAGAGTCATCTAGATAATCAGGTTTATCATATGCTGCTAATCAATATTTCAAAAGTCACAAAAAATCTTTAAGAAAATAACAACAGAACCTTTCGATTGATAAAGTTATGAAAATATCGTGCAAGGCGGATCAAGTGTCCCATGCTGTTTGAAAACATAAATACTAGATGCTCTGATGAACAAATCTTTAAAATGTTCTTACCATTAACACTTTCTACTCCATACTAAAGAGGATTTATTCAATATCAAAGTCATAGCTCGCTTTAAATGGGTCTTTATCAATAGAAGAAGCTCAGATCACATGGTCCTTAGTCAAAAACGTATGCTGAAAACCTTTGAAGTCCCGAAGAATAATTTTGGGGTATTTTTCATTTTATCAGTGCCCCTTTTCTGCGGTAAGGAATGAAATTATTTTTCGTTTACTCACATCCACATATGGAATACCCATTAGGGTCAGCAATTTTTTGCATTCCTCGTTATGTACTGGCGTAACTTTCACCTGGGAAGAGATAGCAGAAAAAAGTTTGGTAGTCTAGAGGATGAATAATTAAAGAAATCGTTGACCATTCCTAAAATGAAATATTGTTGCTACAGGCTCAATACAAAGTAATGAATCTACAGACACAATCAAAACTACCTGAAGCAAGAAAACCAACTCAAAACTGTTATCAGGTTGCCTTTATATCATCTACAACTATATTCATTTCAGGGCCAACACCACCAGGGGGCTCCTCCCACTTTTTTGTGAAGCTAATAGTTGTAAAGCTGCAGTAAAAGGGAAAAAGCCTTGGTCCCTACTTTTGCTAGCCTTGCCCCCCCCAACTTCCAAATTCATGGTGTAGGCCCTGCATTTAATGCCAAATCATTGCATACAACAGGGTCACATAGCTGAAATGATTGGAAGTCATGCTTAGCATTTATCAGTCTTGGAAAATTTTTGCAAATTCTAGACATACCAGTCTCCTTGAAAACTTTTCAACTGTCTCTGCGTCTCCTTAAATGATAAATAGGAATTTAGTTCAAATTCCTAAAACAGATGTTCCTTACATTTAAAATTGAGCATATCTGCATGGATAAATTTTAAAAATAAACTTTCAATTTATTCTTTTATCTTAG
The DNA here is from genome assembly GCF_057945365.1 of Rhopilema esculentum. Classification (NCBI taxonomy): domain Eukaryota; kingdom Metazoa; phylum Cnidaria; class Scyphozoa; order Rhizostomeae; family Rhizostomatidae; genus Rhopilema; species Rhopilema esculentum. The sequence goes on from NC_142818.1 coordinate 3,364,343, forward strand.
ATATAAGAAATGAAGATGTTAATTAATTTGATAATTTTGTAGCATATATGACAGTTTGTAATTACGAAGGCTTCCTATGATAGAAATGACAGTAAAGAATGGAACTGTTTGCAACAGGGGTGTGTACTTGGTCAAATATTGTGGGAGGGGGGTCAAGCCTATTGTTTTGATAAGATGATGTCTCATTTCCCCATTAATTTAGAACAAAAGACCATAGTCCTCCAAAATATTGGGGGGGGCCACTGGTTAACAAGCAATACCTATATAGAAGCTTATATAATTAGTGCTTAAAGGTAAAAAGACAAATAATAACTTTATTAAAGCTCAAAAGATTATTCTTTGTAATTCTAGTAAATTAGATTTTGGTAAATTGGATTTTGATCATCTTGTTTTAGGTGAATTTGGTTTTAGATCATTTGGATATAACTATCAGACATGGTGTCCGATTTCATACCAATTCAAATTAAGTAATCCTTTATGGCACAAAAATGTTTCTGCTGTAAAGATTACTCATATCATGTTGTTTTTATGAAGTAAGGCTTTAAGTTTGGCAATACCTGTTTCATTTGCAGCTTCCAATTGTTTCTGGGCTTCAGCTCTTCTTTCTGACCGTTTTGCAAGCTAAAACAAGAACATTTTCCAAACATATTATATACAACAAATTTGAATTAATGATAAAACTTCATCAATTGTTAGGTACACTTGAGCCACATCAAAAATTCTGTTTAACTACTTATATTTTCTATTTTAAACATTATTTGGTACAGATATGGCAAACCTTTGATTTAACAACATTTTCTTTTTAAATTCTCATCTAATGTACACCCCCTGATCACTTCAGATAAGTGAAATAAAATCCATTTTTAACTCCCGGCAATTGGATATTGTAGGGGGCATCAACTAAAACAACCAGAATTCATTGCTTGATAGAAAGGTAACCAGACATACAAGTCAACACCTTATACAGTGGGAAAAATTCTTATCATAATTATAACAATTATAAAATTCACTTTGAAGAAAAATTAACACCAGTGATGATTCTTATGAAAAACTAATAAGATACTGTGCACAATCAGTTTTTACAGTCTTGAGAAATAAAGGGTAGTTTTGCTTCATAATTTTTTATTAGATCATTCAGAGGTTCTCAGGGTTGTTATTCATTTCCTAGGCTTTTGTATTGTAATTGATTGCCATTGTAAATTTCTACGAGAATATAAAAAAAAGAGGTTCTCATTTGATAAAATACCTCTCCAGATTTCATCTCTGGTGGCTTGCCATCAAAAACATATCTATAAAAAAGAACAATATCTTATAAACATAAAGACATATCTAAACGATATACATATGAAACTTAGGAGGATATTATGACATTAGCCTACATAAACCAAACATCTTGGATTGCCTATGTGATAAAAGAAACTTAAAGCTTGTTACAAAAAATAGCTGTAAGACAAAATTTACTCTCTGGAAATGAAACATAGCTTACTACAAATGAACTAGAAAAAGGGTAAGAGCTAGTGGAATGATATTGTCTCAGAATAATTCTTGAAGTGTATCAAAGAAAGGAGAAAAAGAGGAAGTTACAAAAACACAATTGTAGCTCAGACAGATAGTATATCAGTGTTCGACAGTGGTATCAATGTATTTGAAGAAACTGACTGTTTGAAAGGGAGATTTCTTGGGATTCTACAATCTGGTTTTCTTTATTTCAGTTGAAAACATTAGAATGAACAGATAGTATTAATCTGCTGGATTCCCCCATTCCTATTATCTGTAATAAAAAATGCCCACCTAGCATGTAAATCTTTGGTTAAACACTTTGAGAGTAAAAGCCTTGCATCATACCTTTCAAGGATTTAATGTGTAAAAGGAGATTGGGATGGCCTAGACATTGGTGTTGCAGAGAATAAAAGAAGTACACCAAGAAAGTATCTGAGATTAAAACATAAAAAAAGTGACCAAAACAGATAACTCAAAACAGAGCCAGAAGGATACCACAAAGCACTTGAATCTAGCTAGGGTAAACACCAAGGAGAGAGGAGATGGAATGAACAGGTAGAAATAAGAGGCTTAACCCTGCTACCCAAAAGAAAAATACAGTGTTTTCAATTAAACAGAAAAGCATTAACATTTGTACTGAGGAATCTCTTTGACAGATATGAAATAAATATTGAGAGCAGAATTGATATTTTAGGCATAATCCTTTGGCAACACAGCAAGTTACTTAATAGCATCAAAGAATTAACAATTCTTAAAGAAAATGATTATTGAATAAGTGTACATACAAAGGTTTGATTCCATTATCCACCATTCTTATTGTTCTATAAAACATTCCCATTAGATGACTGAAAAAAATGAAACATCAAATATAAAGACGATAGTCATTTATTTTCTCAGTACAATTTGTGCTTTTCTGAAAACTATGCTTAAACATTAAGAGAACCTTTGAATGGTACCCAAAAGGATTTCAATCTTTGAACAGAACAACACCTCACAATAAAATAAACAGCATCAAGAACTGATGATCAAACAAGTTGTTCAGAAAAAATTATAAAGCACTGCACTATTGGCACAGGCTTGGGCACTGAAAGTTTTGTTCAAAGATTTTTCAGGATTTGATCTGAAAGGTACTTTCTTCCAAAGACGCATATAAGCCAATTCATTTGAGTCTTTAGAAGTATTCTAATCACTAAAATATTCTAAAGTATATTTCACAATAAGCAAAAAAATATCATAAGAATTACAGGTAAGGTTTAATGGTCAAAACAACGCAAAAAACTGTATTTCAATTACTAAATGTTTTCTAGAATTACACGAGACATTTTCTGATTGAAATTTCTCTAATGAGATGGATAAATTTGTCTCCATTGAATTTCTAAGAAGTTTGAGCTTGATTCAATCAACCCCAATTATCAGAAACATTTAAGAAATGGTATAAAGATTGACATACCTTGTTGTTTCACCTTGCTCATTAGTTAACTGACTACCATCTGCTCGAACAGCAATAAGAAACTGATAAATGCTCATAGAGGCATCAATAGCAATTTTCCTTCCTGGAATTCAAAATATTATCGAAATATAATCATTTTAGTGATTTTATTTTACAATATAATCAAATTATGAAAAATGAACATTACAATCCATGCTAGTGACCCATGCTAGTGACCATTTCATCAATAATGTTAGAAATCTATTTTAAAAGTGCTCAACAACAATTAAAGTTTGGTTAATCTACTTTTTATTCTAACCAAAGTAAGCAATAAGCATCACTTAAATGATAACAAGTATTGCAACAAATAACCAAAATTTCATCATTAAAACTGCTAGTATCATAAACATGACTAATTTGGTCCTCCAGTATCGAAAAAATGTTTGCATTCATCAGAACTTATTTCTTTCAATATTTTTAACCCTAACAATATAATTTTTATGTTTGCTCTATCTTATGTACATGGTAAGCCGATTGTAAGTTACCAGACACGATTTTTATAACAATTGACACTATTGAGTACCACACAAAGGAATAATTATTGTGAAGGAAGTGCAACCTCTTAACATTATGTGCAGGAATCACAAATAAAAAGGACATCTTGAAATTGGTCATTGCTTTAAGCTGAATCTAAAAACCTTGCATTTTTTATGGAAGAAATTGAAGCTTGAAAGATTACTCCATTAGGAAGAGAATATGAGTAAAGTTAGAGAATTTACATGAGTGACAGTTATTTTGCTATCAAACAAATGCAAGATTATGTCGATCCTGAAGAAACTTAAAATTCTTCATTTGCCCTAAACAATAGAACACACCCACACCACGCCCAGATTTCAAAATGCCACACTCTTTACCAGGTGTGCAGGGACATTTCTGAAACAATAACTCTGGCGTGCAATTGCCATACTCTGCAGTCTGGTAGCAGACCAGACAGGCAGCTAGACAAGAAGCAGCAGCTGCAAGTAAGTTGGTAAAATCACTTCACAGTTTGATTTCAAGAAATTTAAGATTTTTGACAGAAACCCATAGATTTTCCATAAAAATGACATGACGTTTCATGACAAGTCGTGATGACACGATCGCGTGAACTACATAATTCAAAACTCACCGAAATAATTCTTTATTTCATTTTCCTTCATTGCAGAAGGAGCATTGTCGCCTAATAACTTTGAGAGCTGATGAATTCCCATGGTTGAAATCAAATATCGTTTGGGGGAATCAACTTTCTTCACGAAACGCTATCTTTTCACCATCAGCTAGTCCACAAGAAGAATTTCTTTATTTCGCGCGCAAATCACTAATCAGAAATGCTTCAGCCTCCTTCCCAAGACGAGAAAAATAAATGGGACTACCTATAAAGCTCTATGAAGTCCCCTCTTTTAAGCCCTCTCTCTAAATAAGCCCCCTGTTAGCACCTGATTTCAAAAAAAGAAAATACTAAATGTAAGAATTTAGTGATAGCTTAAATGCTTCCAATGAATTGTGCTTCAAATGTCTCTAAACGCCTTCGCGATGGACACAATGCTGTGTATGTTCCTGGAATAACCATTCCATCCTCTACCCTTCTTGGTCCGAATGTGAGGGAACATCGAAACAGCTTTCTCGCTCGACAAATTTACAAAGCAATTTGAAATACGAGTCTCTTAACGGGTCAGATGATAAGATAATGTGCATTAAGGCCCTGGGGATCGGATCCTACATTATCGGATCCATTTGGATCCGAACTCTTTTATGAGGGGATGGTTACACGGGATCGGATCTGAAAAAATTTGCGTTTACACGGGATCGGATCCGTATGGATCCAAGATGCGCATATTTGTGTGCTCACTACAATATTGAAATTTTAGCGGCCTCAGAAAGCTTTATTCAACCTCAGAAGGGAGAAAAAAATTGATCGTTTTTAGCGATTGAAGGCTATTGTATCTGTCTTCGTATTTTTGTTTTATTGTTTCTCAATAAGATGCTCCTTGGATTTTTTTAATTTTATTTTCCAGCACAACTTTCAGCAGTAGAGCAGTCTCCTCATCAGTCCAACCAAAACCTTTGCTCTTTGGTCCTTTATCAACCTCTTTATTTATTTTGAAAAAGCAGACATTTTGATAAACAGATTTGATTGCTGAGGATAAACCAAATCGAAAGATTCGAAACAATAAATTTCTTATAATGTACCTCGAAATGGAAATCTTCCGCCTTATTTTGTATCCGTACCTGCTTAAACCCGATCCCAGAAACCCGAGACCTTTTTGGGATCGGATCCAAACGGGACCATCTTTAAATGCGATTCCAAACGGGACGGATAGCAGATCCAAATGGGATCGGATCCACCAGATCCCGTGTAAATGCAAAGCCTATCCGTACCACTTTGGCTACGGATCCGTTTGGATCCGATCCCGTGTAAACAGGCACTAAAAACAGCCCATGTAAAGATTAACTTGTGGGCGTTAGAAGTCTAAAAGATACCGATACTCATCTTTTCGAAGAGTCTCAGAGGACGAAGTTAGTTTAGAAGATGTCAAAGGTTATCAACTGAACCTAATGATTATGATGAGAAAACCATAATTGACTAACGTTAATAAGCTTTTAGAGCTGATAGCAAAGTTTTATTCCATATAAAATAATGCAGAAAAATGCACAAGAAAGTATTGATATCATTTTATACTTTGAATTTTTAATAAGACCCCCTCTCTGATAAACCCCCCTCTTGGTCTGAAAAAATAGCTAAGCCCCTTGGGCTTAACAGAGCTTTTGCAGTATGTGTTAAGACTACTTGCTTGTTTCAACTAATTAGTTTCATATATTGCTGCTCCATTTGAATAGATTCATACTGCTCTAAAACAATCCAAATGGTGGATATTTATCGTTTGGTATCTGAACTGCACAAAATAAACCTGGTTGTTTTACAGAACAACACCTACTCAACATTAAATCAGCGACTTTCCTACCTTTCTCAATTTTCACTTGTTTGCTGACAAAATGCGCTTCCTGCTTAAACTCAAAATGTTCAAAAGTATAAACATATGTTCTTGTAGAATCGCGAGTCAGTTAATTTAAAGAAAGGTTGCGTTTCTTGAGCAAATAATATTGCTTTTAGGAGTTCCATATTTGAAGATATTAGCTGAGATACAAATACTGCCTTAAAGTCACAGCGTATTATGTCATTTGTGCTACAAACTTTCTCATAAGAATACCTAAACTTTTTGTGAGCCTTAATATTCTTCATATGTTTTTACTTTGAAACTAAGTTATTTTTTAAATTATTCCTGAGCGACATTTGATGCAAATTTACCCGAGGGTGAAAGAAAAGAATTAAAATCTTTGTTGATGTGTTCATTCATCAAAATGAGAAGAACAGAGAAGGACAATAAATGTAGTGAAATGTGGTATCAAAATACAGAACCTTGACCAAAAGAATTATTTCAACTCTGTCTACTTCGTTAATTCAAATGTGGCTCTCAGTAATACCTGCATATAAATGGCATTTAACACAGTGTGAAAGTCACATCTGTCTTGCACTCTTAAAAATTCAAATAATAAAAAATATAAGTCTTGTTGAAGCTTTGGTCTTCATTATCCTCAAATTATTTTCAAATTTCAGCGAATTTGAGCCGTAATATTCTCGAAGTCTTAATTATTAGCTAGAAATTGTTAATTCTACGTTCCACAGCTAAAAGAAATCTAATACAGAAAGATCACACGTTGTGGAGAATAAACTAAAGAACAGCAAAAGGGCAGACATCCCCCTATTGTTATCTGCGTCTATGTTATTGGAAAAAAATCTTTTGTTAGCTGGCGCAAAGCCAATGACATAGCTTCAAATCCGATCATTGAAATGGTATTTTCGATCAACACTCTTCTGGAAAACGCCCCTAGACTATTTCAGGCGAGGCCCGCTCCAATTGCTTTTAACTAGTCTTGTTACTTTTGCTACGCTAGTGCGAGGTTACGCTTACTCGGGGTTTTGATTCAACCAAGGAATAATGTACACAAAAATATTCCTAAAAAGTTGTAGATCAAAAACGGACTCAGTCATTTGTGTCATAATTTTTAATCATTCATTTTTAATCAAAATATAATACATAAAAATTTTAGCCTACTTCCTCGACTTTCTTTGTAAATAACCAGTCTTCAATGACTACATACTTAAAAATATCTGACTGCGAAGAGTCTAAGATCTCCAGAGCTGTGCTGAGACGGTTCAAGATTGGCTTTCCCTAAGAGAAATGTGGTTCATCAAACAAAACATCCAAGAATCATACAGCTATATCTCAAAACCTAATTCTCAATGGCTTTTAAAAGTATTCAAAAAAAAGAGAAATTAAAAAATAAGTAAATGAAAAAACAAATTATCGGGTGAATAAAAATTTAATCAAACAAAAATACATGTACTATAGATTTTATTTCATCGCAAATTGAAGGCATGTTTTTTTACAATTTCAATGAACCTCGACTTGCTTTTATTTTACATTATTGCAAATTCCAAAGCAGTATCTTAATTATGAAAAAAGGGTAGAATAAGAAGCCACCTTCAAACATAAGTGTAGATGGTTTTATTACAGATATTCAGGCCTAAACAAATGTTCGCTGATTAATATTTTATGAAAAGCAGGAATGTACCATACCTTTACATTAAAAGATGTATTTAGTAATATTTCATAGCCTCCATTCAGTTTGCCAACCTCTTGCAGAAGCGAATGATACCAAGGCTCGTCATCTTTGGTGACAGTTTGCAGTCTGCAAAGTTATGAGAGGAATCCATTGTCAAGAATGTCAAAGCTTAGAAAAGGCAGCCGTATATCAGCAAACAAAGATGATCCCTAACTAGCAGCGGCGTAGTTTGATCTTCAAGAGTAGGGGTAGGGTGTGGAGGGTCATGAGAAGTAAAATTTACCCATGAAGACAAAGAGAAAGAAAAACTTTGGTGCTTTTTCACCTACCTATAACCGATTTTACCGACCATCCCATACACCCCCTGTAGCTAAGCCCCTATTTGCTTGATGTCTTATCACATCTTGTAAAGGCAAACAAAATAACTAGGCCATTCTGTAAAACAAAAGGGCATATAACTTCCAGTCGGACAATTATTTTTCTATAAAATAAGATTTACTTTAAAACAGAGCAAGTATAAGCAGGCTAAATTACCTGTAAGGAGAATGCGATGCATGCACTGGGACCCCGAAAGAATTTCAATTCTGTGAGGTTAAACATGAAGGATGGGACATTTTACAAAAAAGGATGTTGTTCTTTTGCTTACCTAGAAGTGCCATCAAAATGGCTTATTGCAGGAAATAAACATTTCGCTTTGTCAGTCAGTTTAGGAGCAAATGACATGTATGGAGATGGTGGTATCTTTGAGTTTCCATCACTTTCTTCACTTTCATTACGTGCTGGCTTGAATATACACTTCGAGCATTCTAAGGTCACAGATGGGCACAAAGGTCTAAACCATTCTCTGGATTTGAATCTGCAACGTTAACAAAAGCATAGGATCAAATTTCTTACGAAAAAATGATTCTCAAAAGAATATTTCTTCTAATCTTTTTTGACAAAAACGGTAGGGTACGTAGAGGGACTTGATCCAAAAAAATATTATGAGTGGGGCCTGTATGGGGTCCTTAAAATGCAAGATAAAAGTCGTTGAAGGATTCTTTAGCAGAAGGGCTGTAAGAAGTTCCAAAGATTAAGGACCCACATGATCGGGTGACGTATTGTGAATGTTGCACATTTTGGAAAGCATGAGGCACATCCTAAATTTATATAAATGTAAATCAAAGAAAAAACTCAATTATCCTTTTGTCTTGGAGGAGGGTATATAAACAAGCCAGATATAATAGCCCATGCCAAATAATGTCTTACAATTGAAGTTTAATATGTCAAATAAATACCTAAAAAAAGTCTCTTCCCCCCAATTTTTTTCCAAACCCTTATAACATGCAGAATCTTGAATCACTACAATCATCAATACGAATATGTAAAAGTTTTTTAGCTGTTTAAAATATGTCTGCTTATGGATACACATTTCCGAGCTCCTTCAATTGTTTCAAATCCCAAATAACTGCTTTATTCAAATAAAACTACCCCAAAATTGGTTTTTTCTATTAAAATGACAGGCCCTAAATTAAACACCGTGAATCAGATCCAAAGCCCACTTAAAAGGTACTAAGTACTAAATTGGAATATTGACTGAGCAAGAACATTCCTATTCATTTTAAGATTACTGAGCCCCGTTGTCAACCTTTTCCAATTCCGATGATTCGTAAATATCAAATTAACGTACATCACAACATTGTAATAGAGCCCCCCTCCCCCACATCTTGACGAGAACCCCTTTAAACTAAATTCAATGCAGTTCAGCTCAAAAAATGTTATTAGAAGCAAAGTGCTGTGATAGGAACATGTCAAAAAATTAATTATCAATAATAAACAAACAGAAAAGAATCGACAATCTTATGCCTGAAAAATGGCTTTGAAAAAAGCAAACATTTTTCAAAGCCATTTTTAAGTTTTTTACGAAAAGATTGTTTGCATAATCTTATGACTCTATTTGTAAATAAAATTCGTGGTGTTCAATCGTTCAATCTTGTTCAAGCGTGATATTCCAATCACATATAGACTAAAAGGGCTTGGACTCACTTGTTGATAAGATCCTTCACTTCTTTTGTGTTTGGATAACAAATGATTGATCGGTGACCTAACGCCCTCGGACCAAACTAGAAGATTAACAACGCAAGAGCACAAATAAATCTTGAATGAAATGTTTGTGTAAATCGAAGGACTAGATACGATGATCGTGAAGAATATATTGTTTATGAAATTCTTTTTACCAGTATTATGGTTTAATGAAAACTGCTATGAAAATTGTAAATGGTTAGAGATCCCCAAAAAATATATGTATATAATCAACGCTGTTTGAGTTGTGGAGACCAAACTGTGGAAACACAAGTAAATGCAATACATCGTGAAATATTTGAGTGTCTTTGGTACTTTGGAAAAAAATTGCATTAACAAAAAGCTGCATTGCTATTTTATGGACGTAATGTGCCTAAAAATAAAATATTGATGTAGCGTGGAAAACATCGTCGATTGCGTTGCCATATCAGGCCCGTCAGAACCAGGGGACTGGAGCCCTCCCAATAATTGTCAAACTGTAGTATGTTTCCTCTATCAAAGTGTACTGAATAAGAAGGAATACAATGGGCAGCCCCCCCCCCCCTAATATGAATTTCGTTCCAACGGCACTGCATATCAAAGAAGTATTATACTACCAAGGCTGAGACCAATTGGGTTTAGAAATGCTACATAATAAGCAATGCTGATACATTAGGCCCCTCCCTATGCAATTACCAACAAATACTAATTGGTTCAGTAAATTTCAAGAAGCTTGTAGAATGATGGAGTTTATGCACACTTTTAAAGCCCTTTTAGCCATAATCAGACGATACTTTGATGGTGTCGCTAAAACCCGGAACACTGTAGACCTTTATATAATGTCTTGTAAGGGTAGGAAAGATGGAAATCCATGGTTAAAGATCATACCTCTTGTCTACCTCTAACAAGGCCAACAGCAACCTTTTCCTCGACCAAAATACGTGCAATCTGTTAATGAAAAGCATACAGAGCAGGATAAAACAAATGAAGGCACAACAATAAAAAGGAAATGCAGGGCCTGTAAAAGTATACTTGAAAATTGATATTCAAGATGTGAGTGAAATTTACTAGGGTTTACAAATTTAACAGATGACTAGAAATAAGCGGGAGTCAATGAAATACGATATTTATTATAAGATGCGGATAATCAAAGTCTTTCACGCAAGTTCGCGATAGTGATTTGCTTTGTTACTTAGATCATGCCATTCTTGATAAGCTTTTTGTCGTGATGAACATTTGAAACAGTTAGAAATACAAATTGAAATAAAACCGGAGGAGAATGGGTGCAATTCCTTTGAAAGAAGATGAGATTTCGGGAAGCCATATCATACCAATATATTCACTTTGAAATATATTCTTGCAGTGAAGCTAATTCGATAAGAATACTCGCTGAGGCAAATTGCAATGTCCTTAAACCAATCAAGCGCATGTCCTAAAACTGCAAAAAGTTTACCTCAGATGTTTCAATCTTTCTAGCGCCTCGTTTCACAGCAATGCCTTCGAGATATCGATGGTCAAAGAGAGGCATTCCGGAGTATTGCAACTGTTTTGGCTGGTGTTTAGGCCTACAAAAAGCATCCAACATTTGTCCACAGCAAGTGTTTACACTTCGCCATTTTGCATCTCAATTAGGAATAGATAGAAAGTTTAAAAGACGATATCGAAAATAATAGGTACGGAGTTCCATGGCCTAGTGTCGAAAAACCCAAATTTCAGTTATTACCAACTAAATAGTAGCATCAAAACACCTTCTAGATTAAAGCTTGATGTATGAAACTTCTACCCGACCCCTCCCACGTCCATCTTTAAAAAAAATCGTATACTAAAAATAGTTTGTTTATTAAAGTTGGTTATTTTATCGACGGGATGGCAAAGGCTTATTTTAAGCTCATGTGATCAGGAGGAGATCACGTAAGGGAAAAGTTGCTTTAAAGACTGATCGAAGAGAGTGTCTAAATCATTGTCTTAAAACTACTGCTCGTGTTTAGAGCTTGGTGCAAAATTTTCAATGGAGAATGTTTCGAGGCAAAGGGCATATAGTTGGTAGTGAGAAGAAAAAGAAAGGGTCCAAAGATTTCACCTTGCGGGACTCCACACTTGGTTTTAAACAAATTTGAAAAATTTGATAATCAGTATTTCATGATCGATATTAACAAAGGCTAAATCAAGCGAAATATAGCACTAAATGTTTTTATTTTAAATTGTTTTTATAAGTTCACTGTTTGATAAAACTAGAGTAGTGTGCTTATTCCTAAGGAAACCGAACTGATGTTCGAATATAAATTCATGTTTATTTATAGTACGATAACTGTTTACTTCAGCTTTGCTTTTCATGTAGGAATCTTTTTCTGTACAGTTAAGCCTTTCGGGAACATTCTGGCAAAAGGGTATCATTTACGCAGGTAGCAAGTGGGCCAGTTAAAGGATCACTATCGCACTTAATTAATTTTAATGATATGTCATAAGCATCTGCAGTTAATCTATATTAAGGGAAACTAATGGGGTTTCATCTTCAACAGGCGAAACTTAAGTTGCTAAAAAGGATTCAATTTTAGTTTTTTTCAGGTATTTAACATACTTTTAGCTAAGATAGAATGCTAAGAATGTGTGATTACATAGATATTTACATTAAGCTTAATTCTTTAGCAATATTGTATAGGTTCTTGCTAAATAAATAATTCATCATTTCCAGAATTTTTGGAATCGTTTGCTTATAATTCACAATATTTTTGGTAACACTCACGGATCGATTGACCAAGCGGCTCCTACTGAAATGCCACAGTCATTCGGTGCTGATGGGACATGAACTGGCAATAGAAATCTCTCGAAAACAAGCTCATTTGCGTGTACATTCTACAATGCAAATTTTATTTGAAAGCAACAGACACGATTGGTGTAAGCCCATGAGCAAACATTAGTAGATTATCAGCTACACGCAAAGGTTATCAACTGCATATCGAATTCTTTCAGAAGCTTTTCCCTGGTTATCCAAGAAATACTATGAGTAAAATTTGCTCAGAAAATTTTTTCAAGGGATAGGGGGTTTTGGCTGAAATTTATCAAAATATGAACCTGGAAAACCTGCATAACATCAAACTCAACATAATGCAAGCATAGTTTTGAATAAAACCCAGGAACGACGTAAAACTAGGGACGATATAAAGCAGCGAAGTAATACGAGCGACAAAAGTAATGGAAAAATTGAGTTCTACATTGTCAAACTTGCAATTTATGTACCAATTGATACAACTTAATGGGCAGAAATGTTTTCAAGAATTAATTTCTGTGTTTGTGGAAGCAGAAATTACATTGAAGAGTTTGAATAATCAACAAATCGACGATACAAACAAATGAAAGATAATGTAACACAATGTTTCACTGTCTTAATAAATATTACCAATATCCAATCAGTTTAGTTTTTGAGATATTCATTTGAAGTTGCTAATTGGCAAATAGGATTCCTAAAGGGTGTATATGTCCCAAAAATTAAAGAGACCTAGTGGTTTCTCTTCTTAAATGATAGAGAAACAGTGCGAATGATAATACATAGACAAGCATTCAGAATTGGTGTGATTATTTCGCTCAATATGAGTTAAGAATATCACAGTAGCGGACAAAAGATTATTTCAATGAATATTTACAAAATATTTGAAGACTTACCAATGCACAACCTCCAGTCAAAACAATGCCATCTATTTTATTTCTGAAGCTGAAACAAAATGAAAAAAATCATTCTGCGCACTCAGAAGACTAATTGTCAGTTTTCATGCACATCTCACTTCACAAGGTCATTATAAAGCCATCGTTTCCTGGTAAATAGGCGTGCTCCGCTGGGGTCATCTTCTTTCAGCGTCATTGACAAATGATGGTAAATAGAGCTTGTTTTTCAAATCAAAACGAGGGGAATTCATGTGATCAATCTAAGGTCGACCAATAGTAGGCAGCTTTCCAAATCAATACGAGGTGAATTCATGTGATCAATCCCAGGTTGCGCAATAGAATGCAGCATATTCAGGTACTCTTTTCATTGAGCCTCGAACTGATAGGAAGTTCATTGAAACCCATAATTTTGATACGCCTATCTTGTAATTTACAGACCTCAAATATTGCTTTAGCGTGAAATTTCAGACGAAAAATAATGTCCGATTCAATTACAAAGTACAGCATAAAACAGTATCATTAACGAAAGTATCATTTGAATATATCATTTGGATGATGAAGTATCAAATCAAATATCAGAGAGTATAATTTGGAAGGAAAATGCATTTACCTTTCATCATCCTTCATTTTGAGACTTAAAAAATAATCAATTTTCTCACAAAGTAACTTCTCGAAAACATGCTGGAAAAAGAGAAATGGGTCATACGATGCATCAAAGCAAAAATTTCGTATCTTGTCAGATACACGTGAAGCAACAGATTGCTACGACAAAAAAGAGCGACAAAAAGAGCGGTGATTGCTACGGATACAGAATCTATGAGCCTTTATAATTCACAGTGGCGGCTCGTGACTTTCACAGTTGGGAGGGCAGACCATCAATATTGCGATAATCGATAGAAAGGTCGAGTTTGCAAATTTTTCACTGTATTCATGGTTCGATGTTGATCGTCATGGAGCGCAGAAGAAAAAGCATATATAGATGTGGTTGTTGTTTAGCGATGATGTCATTTTATGGGCAAAATTTTTCTTGCCCCGAATTTCTCCAAATAAGCCAATCACAGGCCGCGTTTCGCAATGCTCGAGGTCGAAAATTAGCTTGTGCGCATGTCGGCTAGGGGCAAAAAACACTTTGCCCGTAAAATGACATCATCGCTCAAGGCACTAGCGGGCCAGAAGCGAGGCTAAGGATGAGACGGGATAGCAAGGAGCGTTTTCTAGAAGAGACACAAACTTAAATAATTAACCACAGTAAGACTATCTTCAAAATTAAATATGAATATCATAGATTTCCTTTGAATCTTTTTGAGGGGGCATTGCCCCAGATGCCCATTAGCAAGAGCCGCCACTGATAATTCAGCGCATTTTCCCAACCGTGTTTCGCTGTGGCTGTAATTGGTGAAACAAAATTTATTCTATCTCTTCAGCTATGGGCTATAGATTTGTCAGCTGCTCTTAAGATGCTTAGTGACCAAACTCCTCCCCACCTGACTTGTGGCCGCTACATCTCTCGCATCTTTGGCTTTCAAACTATTTGGTTCCATTACCTGTTACGTAAATATATTTATTAAAGACTTGTTGCAAACTGGAATACACATTGGGCTGATTATCATCATTTCTAAACATAATTTTACACGTAATCCTTCTATCAAAAAAGGAAACATTGACCCTGAAAATCTCGTTATATAACCAAATGCAAAACATTTCCACCGTTCTTTGTCATTTACGAGAAGTGGCATGAAGAGAAAAGAAAAAATACAAGATTGTTGTTCACATCGTTCCCTCGTCCCTATTTCCACCTCTGCATTTCGCCACTACTTCTCCATCTCGGAATGCCAAGAGAAACAATAAAGACAAGTACAGATTACAGAAACAGCATTTTGTTTTACTAGGTCGCCAGTAAACACAATTAATCGCCAGTACACGCAAGTTGCAAGCAAGGGAGCACCATAATGATTTCAAGCATTCTGATAATTTTCTTTAGGAATAACTGAGTGTATATAAAAGCAATCACAACAGGAACACGTTTCTAAATATTGCAGCACTTTGGCCGCCCGTATCCCTAATCCCTAACCCAACTAGCATTGGCATAATCGCGTCAACTCAAACATTTTCCATCCAAAAAGATTGAAGGTAAAGATGCTGCTTTTTAAACGATTTCAAAGAACTTACCAGTTTAGTTCTCTCGCCAAGCGTATACATTGCCTGTAGGGGACTAACAAACTGTCGATAATAGATATCAAAACCATCTACCCACTCCTCTCTTATGCTTCCAAGTGCTGCATATCCCATGACCTAAAAGATACGATTTTGGACTACGATTTTGTAAGTAAATAATGTTTGTAAGTAAGCAATACGTGGTCACAACTTTCTGGAAATTTTTGACCTGAAATTTAATAATCTAGTGATAGAACGGAAAGAACTCGAAGGATTAAGGAGACATACCCCCAACTTTTTGTGAGACAAAATAGCTCTTCTGAAAACACCCCACTTTTTTGTAATTAGCCATTGCCCTTTCACATTCTGGTCGGAGATCCAAGAATCGTTGGGGTGCTCCGTGAGAATAATAAAAACAGACATAAGCAGGGGGTTTCATTTACATAACAGGAAACACAATTAAAAGAGCTAAATTACTACATCTGAAGAATGTCCATCAAAGCCCATATCAATTTTGTAAAAATTTCAGAGCTCGTCTTCCACTCTCCGGGGAGCTCGTCTCAGAGCTCGTCTTCCACTCAAAGAGGTTTTGTGAACGATTGAAGTCAAAATAGGGAAGATAAACGACAGAAGAAAACTTAGACAAAGGCATTTTAGATTTAAAAGGAAGAATATTTTGGAACATGACCGGTAAAGGGGAATATTCTCTTTTTAAAACAGGGGCTCAATAATCCTACATAAAATATTGCTGAACTTTAGGATGATTTTGGCAATCAACGCCTTTAAGATAGTATGAACTTGTTAGAATTGAGAAGAACTTGATGATTAAAAAGCAAAACATACTTTTCCAGATAATGCAAGTGGCGCAAATCTCATATAAGTTGTGAGATCTTTCGTCTCTTCACTTGTGCCTTTGCCCCCAGTCACTTCTGGCATTGCTATAGCAAGCTGCCTGAAGGGCGTCCCAAGATTAAGACCAACCTGTAGCAAAAAAGGTGTTTTAATCCCCGGCCAAGCAATAAAACATTTGACGCAACCATCATTGCAAAGGCAATGTTGCAGCGTTTGGATACTAAAGTTCAAAGAAACTAGTTACACGAGAATATATAATGTGACATCAACGATTATCACCCAGTTCGTATCAAAACAAACTGGAAACGAGATGCTGCGCCGCTTGGTCGACCTTCGGAGTGCGAATCGATGCATCAAATGTTGATCCACAAGAAGGCAACCTGTTGCTTCGTAATCGTAGCAGTTGACCCCTTTCCTCCTCCCCCTTAGATAGTAAGATGTATGTGTGTAAACTTAAGAGGCACGGAGGGCCAATAAGGTTTGACATTCTATCGTATCCATTGTATTCCCTTGAAAATGATATCGAGTACACCGGGCCTTATTCTTATTATGTCGGTAAATGTTCTTGGAAAAATTAATTATAATGCCAATGTTCTCGTGCCTTTTACTGCAGTAATAGACATGACATATTTATGCATTAACTTCTAAACAGCCAAAGAAATTTAATCAGCAGTAGGAACCTTGAATGTTCATGGCCCTGTTGAGGAGAGCAGAGCTCCATGTAACGTATTTTTTTTACGAACCCATTTTAGATGCTTGATTCCTTTATTTCTGTCTGCATGATACACATTGAATGTTCCATCGTTTCCACCTCCATCATACGAAAACACAAGAGCAGACTTAAAAGGGGAGTCATAGAACCCCAGAGCTGCATGCGCGAGGTGATGGTCTACTGTGACCCATCTGCAATGCAAGAAAACAGAAATTAACTTGAAATCGATATGGTTACCCCTGCGTTAGTTGCTATAAGGTAAGGGGCGGCAGATTTACGAATTATAACAAGTAAGTGAGCAATCTTAAGACTATAACAGAAAAATCGTAAAATTATTCTGGAAAACTTTCCAGTAACCCGGAGCCCAATTTGAGTATTCGTCCCACAATGACAAACAGGTGTCGGGGTGTCAACCAACTTTAAAATAACGCGGTCGACAAAGAATTCAAAACAGCAACATTAGCGATGCGCCATTTTTGTTTAAACCTTACATAAATAAGTGACAGGCGAAGTATGAGGAGGTGAGATAAAACGGTGCAATGCTAGGCTTACCTTTTTCCAATGGGGGCCGATAACTAATTTTGTTGCGTAGAGGCCCAAAGAAAGTTTGGGAGCAGCTTGTGTGTGTGTGTATGTATGTGTGTGTGTGTGTGTGTGTATGTTTATGTGTGTGTGTTGTACTTTGAAATTAGCAGCCTGTCAGCAGATCTGCCAGGTAAAAAAAATTTAGGGCACATGATCAATCTATATATCTACATTAACGACATTTTGTATCTGGTAAAAGATACTAATTCGTGTAATCATGCGGATGATACTACTATATTTGCATGTGGATCCGATCTGGGCGTAGAATTAGAATCACTCGAGAGAGACGCTTGACTGTTTTCCTAATGGTTTGAGGATAATTACATGAAAGTGAACGAAGAAAAATGTCATCTTCTATGAGTGTGTGATAAAAGACGGCACTGAAGAGACACTTCTCTGAGTAGCCTTAGACAAAAGGTTAAGCATCCAATCTCGTGTTGATAACTTCGGCAAGAAAGGCAGTCAAAAACTTCATGCTGTAAATCGCTTACCAACATTTATGGCTGCACCTCAACCAGCTATAACAGTGACCTAATTTATAATGTCTCATTTCAGCTATTGCCCACTTGAATTGATGTTCCATGATAGCAAATTAAATAAAAAAATAAACAAGATTCATGAATGTGTCCCTCGAATCAGATGCAAAGATAGCACCTCCAATTTTGATCAATTATTAACTAAAACAAAATTAGTGTCTATTCACCAGAGAAATTTACAGCTACTCTTGATCGAGATAGATAAACGGCCAAAAAATATGGCAAAAGCTCCCGTCACTACAAAATCTTAAGAAAACTTCGAATGCAGTTCTGGATTGTGCAAACCATATATTGTACATAAAGGCTTTGATAAATAATTACTTTTTATAAATAATCATATTCATTGTGAATAGTTGGCTTAGGTACACGAAAAAAAAATTTAATTGCCAACTGTAATAAATAAACTATTTATTTATATTATTATAACAATTCGTTGCTTTGCAGCTAGGTGCTTTCTCATCCCCGCATTAAGGGATACTGCCAGAAGAGGTGGTATCATATGCTGCAGGATTGTACATGTGAATATCCACAGGCACGAGTTCAAGATTTAATCGATATGGTATAAGCGTAGAAGTGTATGAAAGGCTTTTAAAACGGTTTAGATTGATGATGTTATAACTTGGATGTATGCAGCGATGCTGCATTTCCCTACCAAGATATCGGTAAACAGATAATTGATGTTTCTGGCTCTTAGACTAAGTCACTGTGCTTGGCCTAAGATTTAGGACTCACTGTAAACCTGAGAGAGAATGCAGATCCTACGTGTAGAGGTTGGCTGCTAAGCCATGTCTGACACTTTTTCAATGGATGTACCTATCCATCTTCACAAATTATGACAAGTCAGTGGATTCTTTGAATGAGGATTGTCTACAGTGAACAATCTCCCCATCATTTGTAGTTTCAAAAAACATTTATTGAATTTCTAGGGTTGTGTCTGTGTATGTGCATATATAAAGATATTTTGATTTGTGCTGTTTGAATAATCTACGTAAACGCATCTATAGAT
Source organism: Rhopilema esculentum (assembly GCF_057945365.1). Lineage (NCBI taxonomy): Eukaryota > Metazoa > Cnidaria > Scyphozoa > Rhizostomeae > Rhizostomatidae > Rhopilema > Rhopilema esculentum. Next base: position 3,383,482 of record NC_142818.1, read on the forward strand.
AGTGCCACAATACATCAAAGTGTGATTTCAAAATGCATTGCTCTTTTGCATGTTGAGTAACGTACATTATTCTGGTTCCTTCAGGAGGAATGCAATATACAACGCTAAATTTTTCATAGAAACAAGATGTGTCAAAGGCCAATAAGTGTAATGGAAGTTAAATGGGAATGGTTGTGTGTTCGTAATGATATATAATGATTTGAGCAGGCTCGCTGTAAGAATGATGCAAATTTGAATATACATATGAAATATTTGGGAGTAAATGCAAGTGTAGCGTACCTTGCTTACTTACAGACATATATTATTATTATTGAAATAGAAGACTCAACTTCAGAAAAATACTGACGTTATTTAATCCTAAAATAACAGGAGACTAAAAACCAAAATCTTTATATACAGTTTCAAAGTAATTATACCTGTTTCCTGAAAATAACTAGCCATAGTTATACACGAAATTAATGAAAGGAAGGTTTCTTATACAGTGTCAGTTTTAAATCCAAAGCTCTTAAACACTAAAGAATATTCTCTTACACACCAGAGGCATGTATCGAATTTGGCAGGAGGCTCTTAGGCCAATTCCTAACGATATATTTTTGGATTAACGATATTTTTTATGATATATTTTTGCACATAAGCGGTGTATCATGATCCCTACTTCTCTTTAACAATTCTGTTGGGTACTGATGGTGTTTAGGCCATACAAGGATTAACTACAAAAGCCTTAAGAATCGGATTCTGGGACTATCACGAAATCCAAAAATACCCTAATAATACAATAAAAAAATACATAGCCGTTCTGTACCTTGAGCAAGTCACTCAAATACGCTGCTATGTACAACTGGAACTATTAAAACAAACCTTTTAGCTTTTACCAACGATGAGAGAATCTCTACTTGCGTTGGCATGATCCTAAAATTAAAGTTTGGTCTGTTAGGAATTGCGGAAAGGCAATTTGCTTCGTGTCAAAAATGAACTACAAGAATAGAAAAACAATATGTACACGTTTCGTGAAAGATTAGATTTCCTTACGATTTGTCACACGTTTATACCTACTTTGCAACAATTAAAAATTAGCAGCCACTGCATAAAGCTGTTGCCATTAGCAATAAACACCGGAAGAGAAGGAAAATAGTTTTTCTAATAACAATATTGCCTAGTATCCATTTCAAATAGATGCCACTACAACATAAAAAAACTTGTATACTCATACTAGTTGATCTAAATTTTTGAAACCATATAATCAACTCCCTGTGGTCACTGGTCAGATTGGGCCTACTACATAAGATGACACATCTTTACAGTGTCAACTTCACATAATACTTGAAATATAAAAAAAATAAGAACGTTAGAAATGTTCTCATAAAAAGATAAACTCAATTATGATGAATCGCATAAATGAAGAGAGGCAAGAAGATAACGTCATATGAATTATTTCTAGGATTTTTCATCTCGACAATTTGACCAGAAACAACATCACATAATACCTCTAATTGTGGCCAATTATCAACTCTGTGTTGCCAATTTGCTGAGATACGGTAAGTGAAAGACAGGCGCGTCGGCAAAGCTGGTACTTCCCCCCCCAAAAAAAGCTTTGTCCATTGGCACAAAAAGGATTTTTGCCGGGCAAAAGAAGGTTTCTTTTTCTCACCCTGTAACCTTATTGCAACAATTATAACGTATTAACATTTCATTAGAAACTGAGCTTTCAAAGTGTGACAATAAAGTATGAAATTTGAAACAGACACGCATAAAAGCAGCATATAAGATTATTTATCTTATTACCACACCCTTAATATTAGAAGAGAAACCGCCCTTTTTATTGGCAAAAACATATCTGTACCCCTCTGAATTTTTTTTTTGGCCTCGCCCCTGGCAAAGATATTGTTTGGTCTTGCTCGTCAATTTTGGAACAAAGACTAAACAAATTTTGAACTTTTTTATTTTGATTTGAGTTTTTGACGAAAGTCAAACTTGTGTGATTCTATTTTCATGGGGGAGTCAAAAATGTTTCACTTACTCAAACACACAACTTATAAAATCTGACCTCCGCAATAAAATTTGATAACATTTATACCGATAATGGGGCCATGCATTTTTGTCCGAATAATGAAATATCCCACTTAATAGAATCCGACTTAAGGGAGTTTGTTTATCGAATATCTTGTGTACCTGCAGTACTTCACTGCTTCCTGAATCCCATGGTTAAATTAAAAGACCCCTTAGTACCTATGACGTTATCCCTTATAAATAAAATCTACAGAATTATAAATACAATCTACAGTACAAATACCATGATGCGACTGCAACATCGAAATCATGAACTTGTGTGAAGGATGTGACATGGTCAACTGCTTGCTTCCATTGCTCAATGAAGATTTGCTTTCGCCTAAATAAAACGTCACCTTGTAGCAAACGCACTTACAAAATAAAATGATTCTTGCAATATGATCGTGTGTATGTGTTATTTAGCTATGGTTTTAAAACTCAATAAAGGCACCAAGTTACTTAAATATAATTGGTCTTATGGCACACGGAATCTCATAAAATCAGACAACAAAATTTTGGGGTCCCATCCTAACCCAAGGGCATTGTGGCTCCTAGAAAAGGGCCGGGGGAAAATGATCATAAGGGGGCCCGCTCTTTTGTATGACATCTCCAATCACAAACCACAGGTCGCCAAAAATTGTACCTACCTGGAAACCATACACCTATGAAAAATTACAAAGACGCCAGTTTTTATCATTTTTAAAGGTTATTTGCTATATTTGTTGGGGTGTACCCCCTTTTCTCTAACCATAGTCTTTTTATGACTGCAAGCGAAGCGAGTAGAAAATTTTTGCGGCCACGCCCTTTAAATTAGCTTGAAATACATTTCAGAATGTTCTTTGCAGTCGATTACCAAATTTTACAATTTTTAGGCATACTTTTTTGCGTTTCGTTAAATTCAGTTCCTAAATTGGAATTCCCTGCTTTGCGAGGCCTTCTAGACCTCAAGGCCCTGGAGAAGTTTGCCCCCTCCTTGTCGCCCTCTCGGCGGCATGTTGATATTCCATAATTAAGGGGTGTTCTCACCAAGGTTTTGTTTATTCAAATATTTTCTGGGGTTTTACAAACTCACTTTAAAGGGTCCCGCCTAGCCACAACGACCCTGTCCTAACCAGTCCCATCAACCATCAGGATTTTAACTAAAATTTTTCAGAAAGCCTACTTGCCGTTTCAGCAACAAACCTAATCTATACTAGCATAGTCTTATCTTACTCAAATGAGCTCTAGAACAGTGGCGAAAACCTGACAGGGGTGAGGAAGGGCAGTCGCCCCCTATACTTTGGAGGGCAATGGTCTTTTGTTCTAAAAAATTGGAAAATGTGACGTCATCTTATTAAAGCAATATGCTCGCCTCAACCCCCCCCCCCTCCCAATATTTGACCAAGTGTCTGCCCCTGCTTTAGAACAAAAAAACTTTAATTTCCATAAACATAGATATAATTGATTGATTACACTCCAACAAAGTTGGGTTCGTAAGTTAACTAACTTTTTGTAATTTTGAAATGATAAAAAGTACAAAGACTTTTATCTACAGGGTAAATTAAGTGATAAACTTTGATAAATGATTCAGAAAACAATATTTATAACAACTGCAAATTGTTTTCTGATTAGATGTGAACATAAAATAATATTTTACAATTTATGAATGAATATGTTCACTTTCTTCCACATTTCACTTTGCAACCTTTGAACTGAATACAAATTTAACTTACGGGTTACTGCAGAAATATCTTTGCTCAAATAGCCCTACAACAAAAAAACACAAAAGTTATGTTCAATGTTATCAAAGTTATTTTTTTCCTGTTTTCCATAATTTCCTGAAAGACCTTTCCTGCCAAGTAAATTCCTATGCACTACCATATTTGAAATTTCTACCTTCTGCAGTCTTCAACTTGGCAATTGGGGTGCAATTATCAGAGGCCTATTCCCTAAAAGGCCTGTTTCATACCTGCTTGCTTTCCCCAATCAGAGTTATTTTGGTCCATTTCCTAAAACCCTTAAAAAGCTTTCAATGTACCCATAAAGTAAAATAGAAAATAGGGATCATTAAAGCTCTCCTAACCATATATAAGCATCTTGTGTTTTGATCTCTAGTTAAAGTCCTAAATGCTACGACCTGAGAATACATTATAAACCATAAAACAAGAAAATTGGATTGAAGACTGGCATACCTCCACAATACTAAATCTTGAGGTGCATATATAGGTGTCAGCATTTGCATGTATTTTTGAATATATCAAGTTAAAGTGATATTCTTCTAAAAATAACTTTTAGCTCACATAATGGCTCTTACATGGTTTTCAAGAGTCTGTTTGCATGGAGAAAATTTGCCTGACAATACCATGGTGAAGCAGGAATCCTGGTAAGCCAAGATTCTGCTGCATATACCTTAACTGAACAAAATAACTTTAGCGTTCACATGAAAAAGCATTCTCCTGGGTAGCAGCGATCCGGCCTGTGCACTTCTGGGATTCTGCCTAGGCGAGGAAATATTTTCCCATATGATCAGAATTTCCCAGCAAAGCAGAGAAATAGATTTCTTTTGCACATAAATACCACAGTTAGCATTCAGAATGGCTTTAAATTTATCCCAGCAAGGCAGGAAAATGCATTGCTGATTCTCCACTTCATTTGTATTGGCTGATCTAATTAATTTGTAATTTACTTTCACTTTTACTTAAAATGTATCTTACCTGTGGAATCCTATACTAGATATACAAAAGTACCAATTGTACTATTGTTAGGTATGACAGCACAATTAAAACCTCAACTTTAAGTGTGTTTATCTATACACAATAGCATCTTATCATTTATAAATTCTGGCAATCACTTTTAAAGACAGCAGGTACATGCTCTCTCCCCAGTTAGCCTAACCACTGAGAGAGCTCCCCCTCCTCTCCCTTCATGAAACTTGTCTCACTTGCCCTTGATTGATTAGTAATATTGTTGTATTTAATCTAAATTATTTGCATTAATTATTGAATGCATTGATTTTATCTACAATGTTGAAAATTGTATTTCGAGAAATTTAAAAAAAAAATAAAAATGAAGAAACATATAAGCATGAGTTGATGTTTATTGGGAAACTGTAGAATGGCCCAGTTTCGATAATAATTCACCTGCTTAGTTTAGCTTGCGCTTTATTGTAGACAATGAACAATATTTTATCTTTCCCGAAACAACAACAGTCAATTGTGAAGAAATTTGTCAAAAAAGGACCAGGGGAGCACAAAGAAATGGATGCTACCAAGGATATAATTTCGTTTCTTATGCTACCATTGGGTTATTGTCAAAAATACTACCCTTTAAGGGTAATTTTTTAAAATTTTAGCGTTGGCTCTCTTTGACCCTGACTGTACCCCCTGTGGCCATAATGGGAGTACCCCCGGGCTTGTTTCTTCTAATCTGGTGAGGTGTGCACAGTGTGTGTTGCGTCTGTTATTTCATAATAGATCATAATAAAACTCACTCTCCAATTCTAAAACAACTAGAACATTTCCATCGACAACAACAGAAACGTTTGCGTCATGCAGTGCATGAAAAGAGATAACTGCTGGCATCGTGTGTTGTAATCCCTCAATGATACCCCATATTACCATAAATGCCACCACCTTATCTGGCTGATAGCCTCCTTAACACTTCGAAGTTTGAGCACGTGGCGGTATGAAATGGGGGCACGGGAAGGCTAAAACTCAAACCAAGAAGGCCGGGGCGCCTTGCCCCCAAGGAAAAACTTAAATATTGTAAGTAATATACTTTTATTTTGTAAAATATGGCTGTTTTTTCACTTATTTATCTTGGCTGACCCACCTGTATCTCAGCAGTCTTTGCATTGAACAAGAGGCAGTGACGTCGTAGAACTGGGGTGTAGGGGGCTGCCCTCTTGTCCTGAAAAAGTTAGGCAATTTTTTTTATGTCGCTAATGTTTTGCTTTTGCACTTTTCCTGGCGCTTCCCCCCTGTGTCTCTGACAAGAGCTGTGTTACAGCCTGTGTATAGCATGTGGTCCGCAATTTACAATGCGACATTCGTTTACACATTCGATTAGACATTCGCGTTCTCGTTTACACATTCGGAGGGTTTTGGTTTGGTGTAGCAAAATTATGCTTGTAATGCAATAACCAATTGCAAAAAAATTAAGCCACACTATTGAAATTTGTTTCAGTTGCAAAAAAATCCGAGGAAAGTCTCTCCGTTTTCAGAAAACATATTGGTTTTGACAGTGACCCACTTAGGCCCAAAAATAGACATTCGAGAAACTTGACGAACATTCGAAGCAAAAACTCTTTTTCTAAAGAAAAAACCCAATATAAAAAAAACTCAAAACAAAACATATAGCTATATTATTAAGCTATGCTTATTAAGCAGGGGCGGACTGGCCGGTTGGGCTACCGGGTGATCGCCCGGTGGGCCCTCCCACAATTATTGCAATTTTTCTTCATTTTACTCTTAATTCGCTTTGTATTGTTTGGTAGGGGCCCTCTTCTCTTGCCATTACAACTAGACTCTCTCGAGATAAGTAGATACAGAATAAATAAAAATATCACTCTGAGGTATCTAAGTACTGAAAAAGACATTTTCCAAAATTTGGGGCCCCACGTAAGCACACAGTATTCTGGGCTCAGGGCTCGCTGTTCCTAATGCAATAAGACGGTACTTAATGGGAGTTCCAAAATCGCAAAAAATTCTCTTCGGGCCGTCAGTTTCAATGTTTGCAAGGATATGACAGATTTTTGACTCAATTCCTCGAAAGGTAGATTACTTTATTGCCAACCAGATAGATTTGAGAATAAACATCAAAACAGCGGATGGCTCAGCCCCTCTCCTTGTTTGTTCTTCGGTCAGACAAGAATCGTGTAACGCATAGAAAGCTGGCACAAAAATTTTGCTCCATCACATGTCTACCATTGTAAACTGAACAAGAAAAGGAGACGAGATGCAACTGGAAGACTAAGATGCATCACAAGCTTTATACTCAAAGAAATGTAGACATAGTTTGACATCTAAACAAAGAATAGAATGACTCTCTACTTTTGAAGATATCTTACTGAGAATATTTAGTTACGGTCTTCTACAGATTATACAGGGTTTTTCATTGTTTCATTTAGAAATTTGCTTAAAGTTATGTGTGTCGGAAATGTTGCGCTTGTCGCTATAAGTTGAGATTATGATCTTGGTTTGTCAGTAGTTGTGAACGAATTATCATCAGGGACGTCATTTCATAGAATTACTTGAAAAGTTTAAGGAGATTGGTTTTACGCGAACACATTTCACTGGTCAAAAACTGTCATCTTTAGCCACAAATAAGGGTGCAAGGAAGAGAAAGCTAAAGCTGTAGCCTTTTCTACATGCTCATTTGAGAAGGGAATCTTCGCAGAACATTTTTAAGACATTGCTTCTTTTTGTTGTACTTCAAACCTTTTTCCAATTCCTTCTATTTTTCTTCAGTTTTGTTTTGTTTTGTTTCAGATCCGATTATACTAGAGTCAGCTGCTTTGATTCTGACTCTTCACATTTGCATTGCTTGCACCTTTTCTAACTCATTCCTCGTTGTTAGAATGTTGTTCTTCGTAGTCATGCATTGTTAAACGCTTAAAGTTTATTATAAAACCAACTCCAACTTCCTTCCCATTGTTATGTCAAAATCAAACCTCTTTGAACCATGGGGATTTTTTTGAAAGAAACCTAACAGGCATTGCCCAGGATCCTCCTTTAGTCAAAATTGATGTTTAGTTGTAAATATTTTAGATGCCTTTTCTGCCCAATCCCTATAATGTCATATTTCTAAACTTTTTCTTGAATTCGGCCAAAATTCCTAACCATGGTGATGACCTCTAGTAAACCCCGGAGCAATCTAAACATGCCAGCCCTGCCTATTCTACTGATGTTTCCATCTTGACTGCTGCTCAACCAATCAATTAACCTGGCTGCTCAACTAATGATCGGAAAAACTATCAACCCCCAATGTGCTTTGACTGGGAAATTACATATCAAGATTTATTTGAATAACTGAGACATTCCATTAGGCCCATGATTTGCTCTGTTGGATGATACTATTTCATTGCAGACTTTTATGTTTTAGGGGTTTAGCCATCCACCAATCAAAAGTTTAGTGGTAGAAACACTACAGCGACGCGTAATGCAGCCAGATTTTACCCTAGAAATTCATAAACTATAGAAAAAATAAATTCTCGATCACAACTTGCCGTTAAATCTTCTTTACTACATTCTTCTCCCATTTAAAAGTCATGTAGCTAGAAAACGATAACTTTTCCCCAACAATGGCATGATTTTCTCTTTCCTCTTAGCTTACATCACAATACCCAAATAATGGATTGTAGAACCCCCATGTTTATCTTTTACGCCAATGCCTACATCCCTGGTTTTTTCTTTCTTTATTTATTAAGAGTTCCTTGCAAAGATCACAAGTACAATTGAACGATGAAGATTCTGAGATTTTTCATGAATATTTGTAAAGTTGTTGAGTATTTTATTTCGTTTGGAACTGAGTCCCATATTTGGCTACATTTGTATGATACGGTATTAAATCCATTTCGTTTTTAATGTGGCTCCACTGTGATGAATCTGGCGTTCCTTAAGTTATGTGGTGTAAATTAAGGAAAACTAAAAGCAATATTCCAACAGCCTTTTAGGCCAGCCTTAAAAATGTTGCCACAAAAGATACCCGTAAAACTTAATCTGAAATTCGGGGCCCCTTTCTCGACGAATTTGCCCGGGCCCTAAATTTGGAGCCAGTCCGCCCCTGGTAAAAAGCACCACTGGTTGTCAATTGAGATCCCTCTTTCCATACTAGCAATCCTTTTGAATGTTGAAAAAAATCTGGAGCTCATCGTGAATTGCAGTTGACGCTTCTACCGAAACTTTAGGGGAAATGGACACAAGGCACAATTTTACCTAAAGAGGGCCTGGATTTTCGGATTTAGTTCAAACAAGAAATCTCATATCATTAACTTAGTTTGTTTATAGTCATTCATATCAAGGAATGTCATATTTAACCAACGGAGCAACCAACTTTCCTTGATCCTTTATTGATTTTAAGATCTGAAGGTTTCTGAATAACCTAAAGCGACACCCTGCAAACCCCCTCCCCCCCGGTCGCAACGCCCCTGATCCAAATATGCATATAAAAATTGAAAATAACAAGGAGAATTCCACAGTGAAGATTTAAATTCAAGCTTCCTCAAAATGCATGTATATTTTGCAAATCTTTCAAGCAAGCATGAATAACATTCAAGTAACATTTTAAAAACAAAACTATTTTGCGGTGAGAAGAATCAATAAGCGTAAAGTTACATCAACCAGTAAGTTATATCATCTTGAGTGCTTGACCAAGTAGAATGTAGTAAATAGCAAAGCTAAAAAAGAGGAAATCTGGTTATTTTTAAAATTCCGAGAAATAGCTACTGCTACATGGCCAAAAATGACGATGATTAATTTTTTGATCCATCTTATTACATTTATTTCAACAAAGATAATGGAATTGATTATTCCAGGCGCAAGCAGAAAGGAAATTATAACTCGTCGAAACGCATTATCGTAGAATTTTTCTGATGAAACCGTAGAGGGATCTCGTGCAAATGTAATTGTAATGACTCTTTAATCACCAGACTGGAGAAACTACATACACACTTCATTTTAAATCATCTATTAGAAATAGAAAAATACCCCCATGTATATTTTTTGTTAATGCTCAGATGCAAGTCCTTATGCAAAATTTTCATTGCCATTATTTACAGTGAACTAAAGCAAAGTTTTGAGAGTTAGTAAGGGCGATGATAGGCTTAAAAGAAACAATGATTTCCAGAGGCAAGCGTCTATTGGCTACTTTTTTATACTTCATGTGGCTTACTGAGAGTTTTTGCAGAACACAATCTTCTTCAAAAAAACAAAGAAAATTCCAGATAGAAATAAAGGCTTAAATCTCTCCTTCAAATGATTCTTTTCCTGTTTTCTAGATTCGGTAAAGACGCAAATACCTCTTGACAATACTCAGTACCGTAAATACTCTAAAAAGCACTCTTTTGAAATTTTGATGGTTTGGAGGGTGATTATTCAGGGGGGCACCTTTTCGAAGATGGGTGCTTTCTGTACTATTCGTCACTTCACTCAAATAGTTTTTCAACAAAAATAATTGTAAAGGATCAATTGAGAAGTAATTTCTATGTCCAAAATTTGTTTAAATCTTGCAAAATCTAAAAACAAAATACATTCACTTTAAATTTAAGTATGAAAATTCATATAGCCTAAGTGCAATACCTTATTTAGAATTTTAATAACCGGTTACAAGCATTTTTTCTATGCTGTTTTTATCAATTAGAAATTTTTGGGTGAGCGCTTTTTAGGGTGGGCGCTGTTCAAGCTTTTGTTTGTTTCAGGGGGGCGCGTAATGCGGTTTGTCTCCTCCCCACTATCAATGGAAAAAATGACCCATTAGTCTTAACCGAAAAAGTTGAAGCGCGTAGCAATTCTCTTATGAGCGCCTTCCATGGCTTACCAGAAATGTGCTTGGCTTCTAAATCAACTGGGGTATGATAACTTAGAAACACACAGATGCAACAAGGCGTATAAGAGATGCTCTTAAAAATAACAAAAACTGTTTATATCAAATAACTGGCATTTTTGATACCTTTCGCTTATATTGCTCTTTTCATTTTAGCAAATGCAATTGTTGCATTTCATTCTTGCATCTACCAGGGTTTCTCAAACGCTTGCACCAGCTGCATCTATAGCATTTATATCCGCTGCATTTCTGCTTCGATGCTTGCTTCTGGCATCCCTTCTTCGCCTTCGGCCAGGAATGGCATCCATTACTTCGTAAAAGCAAGAAAAACTCTTTAAAATGAGAATCACTATGGTAGAGCCAGAAAAGCTTTAAGAAGCCCTACTTAGATTCCACATTCAAGCGTGACCGTTTGATTTTATATCAAAGAGGCTTTGGGGTAGGAATAACCATCAAGTGGTTCGCAAAGAGTTGGATTGTAAAGTCGACCAGACTTTGGAATTGATAATAACATCATAAGACAGCACACAGCGAAATGAAGAAACGATAGCGAGAGTCATAAGTTCTTTTGGTTTGACATTCGATAGATATATTTGAAAGAGTTCAGTCAGACTTACTTGATGTTTTCTTCAATGGGTGTTTCAAAGACAACTGTTCCGGAGCGTTACGATAAAAGGTTCTGCTATTGCCACACTTAATAACAACATAGTCTCATATTCCAGATTCATTAATAAAAGTTGTTTGCCTTTAACTTTTTCTGCCACAGCTGCTGGATTTTGATTCTCACGATAAGTTCTGAAGTATAACTCAGTACTTTCCAGCTTTCGCCTATTGTGCTGTCAACCATAGTTTTTATGTGATTGTACATATGGTCAACTGTACGTAAGGTGCCTAAAGGTTTGTCATTGTTCTCAACCACCTTGTCAGTGGTGCCGTCCTTAAAAATTAGGACAGAGGTTTGCTTTAAAGGCAATCTGTCACGATGTTGATTGGTTATAAGAACAAAGGGATTTTTTTATTGTTTCCAGTCCCCCTTTAATTTATCGCATTTTAAAAAATATGGCGGAGTGCTGGAATCGTGTTTAGGCTATTGTTCCACCTATTGTTCTCGTTAACCAATCCACAATGAGACAGATTGCCTTTAAGCAGCTTCTGGAGGCTACAACCCATAACCACGTCCATGCCCACATCCAACACTGTAGAATCACCAACACAAAATTCGTCAAACCCAATATCAAAGAGACCTCTCTGAATTTTGACAAAGAGGTATGAATTTTATGAGCCCACTTACTTGACACCCCCACTGCTTGTGTATATTTAGGCAATAATTTCTATGTGGCAGTTGGTATCCACTTACTCATGCTTTCTTCGTCCATTTCATCCTCAATGTCATCTGCGTTTCTCAGGTCTTTAGAATCTTCATCGTAGTCTTCAACCTCGTTAGCTAATACTTGAAAAAGGTTCAAAGTCAAAACCATTGCACTTTTTAAAGATTCAAAAAATAAGAAAATTCAAAAGCAAACGGACAGCTGGTACTGAGCGATATACCTTGGGAACTGAAAGCTACGACTAGTATCGTGAGATAAAGTAGTGTCTTCATTGTTCGTCGAACTCAACCTATAACTTAAAAAAAAGACATTTCCATTGGTTAAATAGTCAACAGGGAAAACCTTTTAAGTGTAGACGAATTGAAACAATTTATGGCTAAAAATGTATTAAGACCCCACATATGGGTATATAAATAAAATAAATTTTCAGCAAAAAAAACGGGGGGAGACGCACGAAATTGGAACTAGGGGGGCAAAGAAGCAAGTATAATGACATAGGAGGACCCACCGGCTGGGTCCGAGGTTGAGGACGAAAATTTTTAAAATTGAGCCTTCTAGAAAGGCTGGAAATGCATCTCCCAGACTAAAATTTACTAAATTACTGTACCACTCAGAATAGACTATTCAGAAAAACACTGATTTTTAATTTTTAGGAAACTTTTGTGAGGGGAGGAGTCATGCTGGAACTCTAGTGACAGACGTTGGGGAAAAATATAAAGAATGACCATTGGTTCAGCGTGCATATCTATGTGAATAACAAGAAGCTGCTGAATTGATTTAGATAATTTTACTTCTTGAACAGAAATGCCCCACAGTGGCGCTGTGCCTGTCGTAACGTTTTATGAATGGTCTAATAGCACCAAGTCAATACGGGACGAGCGATCGGGTTAGGCCTAAGCCCTAATGTAGAAAACCCTTCTTTTTCCTAGCCTTTCTGGATCTGAGACTGATCACAGGCTATTTTGCCCGCTGACTTAACTATATAACTTTGCCCGCTGACGTAACTATATAACTGTATCAGTAAATGTAGTTTTGATTTTGGCAGGCATTCTCAGCTACTTCATGTATGAGATAGTTGTATTCGTTAACAATGCTGACAATTTATGTTCAGATTACCTTCTAGTATCAATTTTATTAGTCTTAAATATAATCATCGGAAACCTCATGAGCATGTAAGTATTAGTAACTTCCTTAAGAAGGAAGAGTTCATTTTTCCAAAAATTTGGGTTGTTGAGGCGCCAGTGCTTGAGCAACAGCCGTCTTCAGTGATATCGATGTCATAGAAGAGAAAAATCATCTTTTTGAGGTTTTCTTGATTTTCCTAAAGCATACGATACTGTTTACAATATAATCCGATAAAAATATAAAATATTATGGTGCTAATACATGATAAAGGAGAAAACAGAGATCAATTTGTCACTGGTGCCTTTCTGCTGTACCTCAAGAGAGCATTCTGGGGCCAATTCTATATTTTCTGTATCCCAACACTTTCTCGTAACGTTTGTTATAATAACATATTTTTGGTAAGTTATTGTATTGCTTTTGCCTACTATCATTTCAGTACCTGGCAAAATATCTTTTTATGAAAACGTTTTGTGTGAAAACATTTTTTTGAGGGGAGTTTATCAAGGGTGCTGACTCCATGTTACTACCAAAATTTTTGATAAATTTTGTTAATTTCTCCATCACTGGTGTTTCTGTTACAGTTACTTTTTGGACATGTAACTTGTGAGATAGAAACGGTTCTCTGGGGCAACATTTGGGAGGTTGTGGTACCCTGAGCCCCGGAAATTGGTTTTGCTGACCAGCATATTGTTACCAAAGTACATATGCAAACAATAATATGAGGTCAAACCTACTGTAGAAAGTGGGGGTGAAATCTTCAGATTGTTGGCTCCGCGGCTACAGGTGACAAGTGCATCATAAAGTTTGCCTTTCATGTTTACTTTAACGGTTAGAAAAAGCAAAATGTGATTGGCGACTAAAGGGGCAAATTTGTACCCGGGACGATTTTTGCTGGCAAATCCCTTACATTTGTCTTCGTGATTGGTGTTTAACGTATAATGGCATCTTCTATTTACATATGCTTCACCGTTGACCGCATATGTGAATTTAATATTAGTTAATTACGGGTCTGTCATAAAGTGATCGATGTCGTATAGGCAAAGTTGTACAAGTTTTTGGTGTATAGAACAGGCCGCTACTCCGAATCCGGATTGGATAGTCCAGTTAACCTCGCATCATACACGTCGGAGAGTTTTTTGACCATCGAATGTTGTAAGTTTGATTGATCACTGGATCGCTCACTTTTGGATAGGTCAGCGGATGCTCTGCTGCCAAAAGCGAAAGCTCGAGTCCGCTACGTGCCATCTAAAGGGGTCCATTAATAACTTTTGTGGATGATTTAGTAAATACAGTTAAGAAATAATGATATCAATTTGTACATAAGTACTTACAAGACCAGAAGTTCATCAAGCACCAAGCCAAAGCAATGTTTTCACGGGTCTATCGTTTCTGCCCGTACCCCGTACCTCTATATATTTATAGAAAAGACGAAAATTGCCCAAACAATGCATTCAATCTGCCATTTGAAACTGAACTTTGACATTATTTTGTCCAATGAATTGCATTTTTGCATTAATTGCATTAAATTCTGAATTTTCTATGGTAGCAATTACCAAGAAACAATCAAAAGAAAGCTCTCTTTTTTTGAATTATCCTCAATAGTTCTCAGGGACCGAGTCTGACACCGGTTTTTCAACCGGATTTACGTGTTTCGAAAATTACAAATGGCCAGGGGCGGGTCCAGTCCAATCCGATGAGAATTTTCATTAACTATTGTTGTTCTTGTTCGCAGTTTGATATTTCAAGTTTGTATCTATACGCATGGCAGAAGTAATGCGCTTCTGCAGTGCCCTTTTCCCCGTTCTTCATCCTTTGACTCTCTCAAGCTCTGGCTCCGAGGGTAGCAGTGCCCCTGCACGACGATCCTTCTTACAAATTCGTGGGCGATATTCATATTCTTATGAGGGCTATTAGAGTTATGTTTACACGGGATCGGATCTGCTTGGATCCAAGATTCGCGGATTTATGTTGGCATTTGAGAAAAAAAGTTGTCCAAATGTTGGGATTGGGATTAATTCAAATACTGACATTACGATCAGAGGCGGAAATTCATTCAGCTTTGGAGAGGGGGATCCTCCAAGAACAAACAAATTTGCCCCAAATTTGCCGAGAAATGACAAAAATTAACGACAATAGCACTCAAAACTGTGTTAATGACGTTAGCAAAAGCTAGGGGAGAAGCTTTTGCTCCCCAACACAACACCCTACTGTTTCTGCCTCTGATTACGATCCTTTAGATGACATATTCTATACTTGGGTTGAGTAGCCTGTGCCCCAGTCCACAAATGCTGCCACATAGATTTCATATTCAAAGCTTTAAAGCCCTCTATTGAAAAATCAATTGCAGCCAAACCAACAAATAGCGTCGTGCCTCTTAAACTGTACCTGTCGTACTGATTTTGAGCCACAGGAATGCATCAATTTGTTACACCAAACCGTGATACAGATCGATGTATACAGATAGTCCAGCATCAAGTTATCCTGCAAAGACTAGTTCTACCAATCTAGTTTTAGAAAAGAAGAGGAAAGGTCGTGGTGGACACAAAGTACGTTTAGAGAGAGCAATTTGAAAAAGAAGGACTTCCTTGGATGCTCAACCTCCCTATGTATTGTCGTTGAGGGTGTCCTTGAGGATGTAGAAAAATTAAAATCCTTAGAAATCAGTACCAAGGGTACCAAAACCCCCGAATTTGAAAGGGAGCCTAAGTAAAGGGTTGAAGAGATTTTCGTGCTAGCTACATGCGACACTGAAGCTATGATCATTATGCTGTTTCTCGTCCGTGGCGCGAACACCATGATATTTTGCCTGACATCTATGAAATAATTTGCTGGATTAAATTTTACTCTGAAGCGTCTTTGTAGAAAGACAGAAGGATGCTGGACAACTAAGGTACAAAATGAAGATACGACAACATGTTATCATATGTTTTTATCAAACGACAATAAATGAAGAAGTTTTAAGGATTGCCACCAGAATTAGAAAGAAAGTTTCAGCCGAAACATTTGGGCCTGTAAGGAGATGAAAGTGCCGATTCAGCTGAGAGATTTTAGCGCTCACACGGCCCACTAAAGGGACAAAAATTAGAGGATCAAGCAATTAATGACTTTGATTTTTTACCATAAGATTGAAGTGGGGAGTTTGAAGTATGAAGATACGCTGAGGAAAAAGGCCCGTTGTTAGCTAATATGCTCATAGGGATTTCCAAGCGTGGTAACTATAACAGGAAATGAGTAGAAACCAGTGGCGTACCCAAGTGGGGGAATAGGGGGGTCTGGACCCCCCACTTTTCTAAAATATGGTCCTCGAGATTTGTCCAAAAACGATGTAAAACTCATTGGGGGGGTGGTAGTATACTATTGCTTGTGTCAATAACAATTGTAAAATACTTTGCTATTTACCGTAGCTAAAATGATCAAATAATGGGGGAAAATTTAGCAACAAGGGCGTTGCGAGTGTTTGAAGGGCGTGGCCCCAAACAATTTCTGGGGGCCACGCCCCAGACCCCCCACTCCTGCAGCCCTGGGTACGCCACTGGTAGAAACAAGAGGAAAAAACCATCTGGCGGCGAGTACTTTAGGGAGGAGTGTAATCAATTTACTTCTGCTTCTTTGCAACTGGTTTTATACCCTTTTCGGAAACTGCCCTGGGGAAATAGGTGGTAATTTGATTGTTTGGCCGCAAACTAAAAGAAATCCCTACAATTCAAAAGTATCTACTTTTCTTGATTTAATCCCGTAGGTTTTCCCTACACACTTCTGAAAATCCCTAAAGTAGGTAGAACGAGGAAAGAGATTTCGTGAAATATTACCCTGCAAGTAATATAGCAGCAACGAAATGAGGAAAAGTAACAGTTCCATGGTTTTAAAGGATTGATGTAGCAAAATAAAAGTTGGCAGTGGAACAGATTCTTCCTGTTGTGGACTATATTTGCTAACACATATTTTTAGGCCTGTGTCAACGAGGGTATGATATGCACGAACTAGGCCTACGGCGCCTGATAATAAGGCAGGCAACACTCATATTGCAAGAAAAACAATGAAACAAACTGCCTGGTTTTAATATCATTATATTGCTGTGCTGATAATTGGCAAGCCCAAAGTATTCCATGCTTTGATAATGGAAAGGCTGGTGGACTTACATGCTATATTTCCATTGAAATATTCAAAATGAGTGTCTCTAGAACTTGTTGTTAGTAGAAGAAACACAAATGCTTCATTGTTGTTGCTCTTTAGAGACATGCAATGCAAGTTTGAGATACAACGAGGCATGAAATTAATGTTGTCTTAACCTTTTCAGTATTTACGTTATAATTGCTATTTTTGTTAATGATTTTTGTGAGATGAGAGTATTGAGATTGTTTCAGAGGAGAACTATCCATTTTCTGATTATAATCTGTTTTGATAAATTAAGAATAATGAATTTAAAAAAATGAGGTGTAGCATGAACATTGACTAGGGGCATTAATTTTTTTATTTGTAAAATTGCACTATTTGTACTTGTAAATACAATAATTCTAAGAAAGGAATTAGGGAAGGGTCATCAAAAGTGTATTTATCTTGTCAGAGCAAAAGTGTATTTATCTTATCTTTGTCTTGTCAGTGTATTTATTAGAGCAAAACAATTTGGAAATTTTATATATATACTGTTGTGAGAATAAAATCTAACTGTGCTGTGTTATCTAAAAAAACCTTCCTTCATTATCTGACAGTTTAATCATGTGAATAAAACTGCTTTTGAAATAGTAAATATTAATAAATTTAATGTCAGAGTTTAAAAGCAAGTTAACATTAAAAACAAGTTGAAATTTTAATTTCAGAATTTAAAAACATGTTTAGCACCTAAAGCCAAGGTTTCTTCAAAACATGTCTCAAGAAAGTTCTGAAAATTACTCTTTTGCAAATTTTTAAAAGTTTTCTGGGTATTTTCACAATAGCTGAAAATACTTTTCTCAAGGAAACTGATCTAACCTTAACTTAAATTGGGTACCTTGCTGTGGTGTCAAAAACCCTGTTTATATTTTTGCCCAAGTGCATGACCAACTCTCCAGAGCTGGCTTCGCCACTTGCCTCGTTTTGAAGACTGGTAGTTTCCGCTAAGACAACGATCGTTTCATGTTGTTTCCTTGTCGTTTGTACTAGTTTGTACTAGTTTCTGTTGTTTCCTGTCATAATAAACGCGTTTGCTCAGCATTTTAATTTGCTTGTTTTTCAACGTTCTCGTTTTTTTAACCAACTCAGTAACACATCGTGTATTTTCTCGGCATTATATCTTTTAATCCTATTAACATTTATTTGTCCCTTGAGCCATACCATTATGTTGCACAATTATGTATTTAGATTCTAACACAATTAGTTCAGTTCGTTTAATGAGAATGCTCGTGAAAGGTTCTCTGATTAGTTGTAAAAGGATATATTAGAATTTTGCAAGACCTTTCTTATTTCATATCGACAATGCAAACCTGCGGGGCACATTGATTTTGCCCTATTTAAACTGCAGTACTACTAGTAAAAACATTTCGTGGATACATATCTTGTTGTTCCGAGACTTTGTCGTTGTTCTTTCGTTTGATTCTGGAAATAAGTCCTTAGACCGCGGAGCATACCGTAAATCCTCGAATTGCCCCCCCCCCTTCGAAATGCCCCCTCGAAAAAGCCCCCCCCCCTCGAAAAAGCCCCCCCCCCCCCTCGAATAAGCCCCCACCCTAGAACTGCAAACGTGAATAATACAAACATATTAAATATTTGTAATCTTCAAGAGGGTCAAAGGGAGCAGAGGGGGTAGAATGGCCAGAAGGGACAGTGGGGGCAAATTGCACCAGGGCATGGCATGGAGGTCGACGGCAAATGCGGTTCATGGGAAATGACGTCATTATAAAGTGAGGCTAATTCTCGGAAAAAGAAATGAGTATGCGCAGGGCCAATCTTGGTTAAGATCTGTGCTAAGACCATTGCAAGGAAACGCTGGGATCAAGGCCAAGGGTATGACTTTTATCGGTTAACTTTTATTATTTCGGCTACATAATAAAAGTTGATACGTTGATTATTCCTCCAGAAAAATGTAAGAGTGATGGAATCGAAGGTTGCTTCCGTGATTCTAGGCTGTCGCGTAAGGTATTAGGTCGGGCATAAACAATCCGGTGTGGTGCTATGTTCTGCTTGATGTCATATTCTTGGGAGAGCGTTCCCTGACCCTAGGCGACTTGTGATTCGTTGAAACAGTCAAAAAACTCCTCGACATGTATGACACGAAGTTAATCCCGAACCGGATTCTTCCCTTTCGCCATGTTTCTCATCGAACATTTTATCCGCCTCTGCGCTGTTTTCCTGCCTGAAGGGCCTGTAGTTGGTAATAATTTTAAATGATTAGTTCTTGATTACTGGTCTATGTATTCATCAGTTCTTGATTACTGGAACATGTCGCAGAAAAATTTCAAACCTAACTCGATTTCGCTATTGAGATATGAATTTGTTTTGCATACATCATGCAATAAATAGGGCAAAAATCAATTTGTCCTGCAGTTTTGCATTGTCGATATGAAATAAGAAAGGATTTGCAAAATTTCAATATATCCATTTCAGTGGAACGAGTATAATGAATTCTTTTAACAAAACAGAAGCTGAACTGAGATTTTGTGAAGTTGAAAGTTTTGTATCGTTTTTTGGCACACCAAAAAATAACTTCAGTTGGTTATTAGGAGGACAGGGAATTCAAATAGCATCCTTCAGAATTAATTATTTCTTTCAGCAAGCTAAACTCAGCCGACACCTTATAAGGCTTTCTGTGCTTTTTTGCCAAGTTGATGACTAAGCTACAAGTCGAAGGGGGGGGGGGCACTCAGCACATAGACATACGGGGGTCAGTCCGATATTTTTGGGTCAAATGCATACCCAAAGTGATATTTTTGTGTTAAATCTTTATCAGAAATGATGTTTTTGGGTCCTGCAAAAGCAATAGATACAATTCTGATATTTCTAGGCATCAAATTTAGAAACACTGATATTTTTGGGTTTTTGTCAGATTTCCATACCTGAATCATTATGAAAACCCATTACCTATAAGTGAAGAGTAAATACTCCTTGTAAACACTAATAGCACAACACTTTAATTTAAATGTGTTTTTCTTAGATATGATGGCATCTAAACAAAAAGAATGGGATGTCATGATTTCTTATGAATGGAAAAGTGGAGAGGATTATGCAAAAAGACTTAATGAATATCTGAAGAGAGCTGGTTATACAGTTTGGATAGATAAAGAGCAAATGCTTGGTGACATGCTAACAGGGATGGCTAAAGCAGTTTCATACTCTAATATAATAATCTTATTGATATCAGAGGGTTATTCTAAATCCCACAATTGCAAATCAGAATACCACCATTCACATACTATGAAAAAAATTATTATTCCAGTGAAAGTGGAAAATTATCACCCTCCAGGTGATTCTGCACTTGGTATCTTGATTAGTGGAAAAATCTACTACAAGCTCTTTGAAGATTTTGAAGCTAATGCAAAAAAAATTCTTCAAGAGATTAGACTGGCCAAAGAAAACTTAGATAAAGGTATTTTTTTTATTCACTCATTTGTCTTTTTGCTTTTTTTCATGAAGCAGTGATTTTGATTGTCTATCTTTTATTTATTCTCAAGGAAGAATATTTTTGTGTCAAGATTGTTAGAAGCTATAATAATTTGGTGGTAATTTCAAAGTGGTAAAGTGGTGGTAAAGTCAAACAAGTAAAACCGGTTTATACAAAGGGGGATTTTAGTGATTCTAAAAACATATTCTAATGACGTCATGATTCGAAACTCTATAACAAACAGTTGTATTTGGGGCAAACTTTACATAAAAATTGTATGGATTTTATTCAAACTTTTCTTTGATTTTCTTATTATTTAGCTAATTGAATGATTGTTTTTGCAGATAATATGAAGAGTAAAAAGGAAGATGAGTTAGCCCCTGAAATGAAGGAACCAGGTATAGATCAGTTCGTAAAATAACAATTCGTAGAGTATGTAAGAATGTTCAAGAGGCTAATAAGAAAATGGCAAGCATCGGGACCTAACAAATGGGGCTTTGAATGATAGACCTGCAACTATGTTAAAAGTAAACAGGAAAAATTAAATGTTTGAAGAGGATGTAAGAGTAGCAAAGTTTGTTGTGCCCTTTATTTTATGGGTTTATTTATAGGCAGTATGGGATATAAGTTTATTAACTGAACTGGTTACCATCAAAGTCACCCAGTTTTGCTGGGAATCTCCAGTTTTTATCATTGCCTTACTTGTCATTTGGTAATCCATCAGAGTCTCACTTGAAATTTCTATGAATATTCCACTTCTAATTGTTTTTGAGTGTGTAATATCAAGTGTCAGCCTTTGCCTTTAAACATTAAAATCCCCCACCATGCTTGGAGGATTATTAAAAAAAACAGTTGAGCTTATAATGGTAGCAAAGCTACTAGACTTAAAGAATTTAATTTTTCCATTTTTAATTTTACTTTGTACATTAGAATCTAATTGGATTAGTGGCATTCTCCATTAATATTTTCACTACATATCTAGTTGTTGAAATGCCAAATGCTACAAAAGACAAAGAACAACTTTGCGGTACAGATGAAGTTTCAGATCAAAAACCACCAAAGCAGGAAAAGCAAGGTTAATATTTACATTGCTTTTTCTGGTTGATCGTTTCAACAAAAAATATTGACTGCAGGCTGTCAAGTCATTTATCTGAAAAAATAAACCAGAACAACCTGTAAGCAGAACAGAGCAAAACCTAGAATAATATGGGTTTATTTGAATTCATTGGTGTAGTGGATTGCTGTAGTGGGACTTAATATTGTTTGTAATGTACAGGTGGACCCATCCCAGTTTTTAATTAATCTTTTGAATTTGATCAGATTTTCTGCAGATTTTATTTCCTGTGGTAAGCAATTCCAAATTATATTGATCTTGTTATTTCTCTATTGAGAAAGTACTGCTTGAATGGAGCCTACAATGCAAGAAATTTTTCCTGATGGCAGTTGCAACCCTCCCATACCCCTAGAGCAGTACAGCATCATATTTTTATATAGTGCTATGAACATGCGACTGAGGTTATGCTTCATAGATAAAAACAGTTGAGCAGACTCATTATTTTGAGCAACTTTTTTAGATTTTGTTTGGTCGGATCATGTACAGCAGATTTAGAGTCATCAAGTTGACTTACTCCTATGCCTATGTTTGAATCATTACAATCTAATGGTTTATTCCCCATGGTTTGATTCATCTAGATCTAAAAGATCTAAATTCTTTACAATATAGGTGTCATATATAACTTCAATTTCTATGGTTCATCAGTACAAGTTGGTGATAATAACAGAATGGATGTTGTCGCTGATGCTAACACAACAAGCAGAGCTTTTAATGACACATCTTTCAAGGAGAAAATAAAAGTAGCAACCCATGGTAAGTAGTAATTAGTACGATGGTAGCAGAGATTTCAGGTGCCAGAGTTAAGTCACTCAACAAAGGAAGCAATGTTGAAGGACTTCCAACAAGACTCTTCATCATGAATAAATACAAAGTTCAGTATTCTCTAGGTACACAATTTCCTTCAGAGGGCATTACGCATATTCCACGAGCTTGCAGTGGGCGCGGTCACAAAATTGTCCCAAATCCAAAACCCAGTCGGTATCCGCCACTGCTTGCTAAATCGCCGAGTTATATTAAATTTCCATACATTTATTTTTTAAAGGGGAGATTCTTGATTAATCCAGGGATTGTTTAGCATTTAAAGACAGAGGGTTTTTAAGACCCTTATGCAAGTTTTTTTAGGCTAGTAATTAAATTAATGTGCCCGTATCATTTCTTGTGGTGGGAGCAGTAATGTAATTTTTTTATAGATTTTCCACTCATGTCATCAATTGATAAACTTCAAACTCAACAAAAGACTGAAGTTACTGCACCAAACATTCCAGCACAAGAGACAACAATTGTTGATGGCATGCAAAGTCTTGGGATTTCAAAAAAAGTGGATGAAGCCCTTACACCTGATGAAGCATTAGCTATAGGTAAGAAAACTGCATTCTTTTCGGGTCAATAAAACAACAAGGGCATACAGGAATGGAAGCGGAATAAAATGAAAAAGAGAGAAAATAAAGGCTTAAATAGGGAAATGAAGAGAAGGGAGGAAAATAAAGTAAAATATTTTCTTCTACAATAAGCTGAAAACAGGAAGCTATAGCTAGTTAATAAAAAACTAAATTTAACCTATTCCAACATTTACTCTTGTCCCATTTGATTTTGATTGGCGATTTGAATTTCTTGTGACCAACAATTATGTGCAACTTTTCCCTACTTTGCGCTACTGAGAACATAGCTTGATTGCTCGCCTTGAGTTTTCTGAATGTTCATTTTCCAGCTATTTTGCATTGCAATTAATATTACCTATAAATTTTACCTTTTGTTGAAAAACGAGTTTGAATTTGAATGAAAAGAAGAAGGAGAAAGGAAAATAGGAGGACACATGATATAAATAAATATGCGGAAGGGGATGAAAAATATGAAAATATTTAACTAAAATAGTAAGTGGCTTTGAAAAAAGCAAACATTTAGTAAACTAAAGCTTTTCGTCTGACACTCTTCAGAGTTTAAAACGTCAGAACATAGATCGAAAACTCTACGCTAAGAAATATATATACCCAGTTGTGGATCGAAATAGGCCAATCAGAAACACGAGCACATGACTGTAAAGGTTGACCAATCAGTGCCGCTTGCCTATTAGAATGTTACCAATGGAGTCCTAAGGTGAAAACGAACTCCTTTTGTCTACACAGTAGCGGTTTTTTCGTGCTTATGTAGATAGATTCTAAAACTGCTCGGTGGAACGACGATCGGGCTTTACCAATAATCCGAAACATGTCGCCATTATAGTTTTTTGCACAATCTGGGTTTTCTAGCAAATGCTGCCCGATAGCAGAATCGCAGGTTTTATTAGTAATTTTGGATTTGCAAGACCGAGGTGGCTGTTCTCTTTGGGGATGTGTTTTGTTTCTAATATTAGATGGAACGTGTTGTTTTATCCTATCCTCCAAACTTTGGGTGGTGCGTCCTACGTAGCCAGAATCACACTGGCACGTAAATTCATAAACAACAGAACTTTTTTTGTGGCAGGAATGCAGTCCTTTTGAATGGACGGAAGGGCCTTTTTGTACTGTAAACAACACGTGGGTTAACCGCGAAGAAACAATTAGTTATGGCCTGTTTTATTTGGCTTTCAAAACGTAGGGAGCTGTTACCGATCCAGGGTAGTTTTAGATAGACCGGGCACTTTTGAGGAAGACAAATTTTACGTCAGCCGAGAAATTTCCTATCTTCTCCTTAAGGTACTTTACCACTCCAAAAAGGCAATTTTTGGGAGAATTTCACAAATCGAGATTTCATTGCAAAAATGTTCGATCGGTATTCATCTTTCAGTGTACGAGAGGTTTTTGCTATATCTCTACCCGTTTTATTATTAGAGAGGATAAAGTGCGTCATGGTATGACTTTCAGTTGGTTTTTATTGCAAATGTTGGATAAAAGCTCAAGAAAAAAGTCCGTCCCATTCGTGTCAACTTCGTCGGTTTCAGGCAACCTATATATTGATGAAAAGCTAATTTCTCCTCTGTTCGACATCGTGGTAAATTTAGGATTGTTTTTCGCTTTTTCTTTTGTTTTTAACTGATTTTCATTGGCCAAATGTTCGGGATCTGGATTGTTCTAGTCTGCCATTTTGACGTTGGTGTGATTTGATTGGTTCACTTTGAACAACAAGCTCTCCCATTGGTCAGGCTGCCTATACTGATCAGCTGACAAGAGTGTTCCGCCATATTTTGTTTTGATAGCCACCAAAGTGAAATTGGAAAAGTTGTAAAATTTAGAAGTCGCAAGCCATCTTTGGGTCGAAGAAAAACTAGAAATTTGCGGACCAAAGTTGCTACGGTTATAAAGGGACATGATAAAGCTTCACAAGACGTTAGCACTGTTATAGGCGTGCGAAGTCAATGTGATGTTTCGATTAGGCCTTCCTCATCGCGAAGCGAAGATGAACATTTTTGGAATTGATCTCGATATATCAGCTGCAAAGGACACTTCTAAGAGGGATACTGATTGCTATTTAGTTATTCAAAAGTTGGTTTTAATCCAGCTTTTCAGTCACATTTTAGACATTGGGGTTTTATTTGACGGATCAAGGATGATAAGAGGTCACTCCTCTCATAATGGCCTGACTGCAGTGATAGATTTGGAAACTGGCCTACTTATTGATTTTGAGGTCTTATCAAATTTTTGCATAAAATACAAGATTGCAGAAGATGAAGATCAAACCGAGGAGTGAGGAGAAAAGCATACAAGAAATTGATAAAAAAAACTACAAGGGAACTGCAAATGCAATGGAGGAAGATGTGCCACTCTTGAGGAAATTCTTGAGAAAATTTTTGCAATTCTTTTTCATTTAGCCTCTTCAGATGCCAATCCCAAGCATACACATTGTCCCCCAGGTGCTACTACTGGAGTTTCTGGCAGAGAGACCTTGCAAAAAGCAACAGCCCTGGTAGTCACAAGGCTCATGATACATTGTCACCAGATGTGGCAAAGAAACTTGTACCAATTTTTTAACAGCTTTCGGATTAGGATTTTTTGAAAATATGTTCTTGTGATTTGACGCAAGACAGAAATGAATCCTTCAACAGTGTTGAGAATTTGCCCCAAAGCTATTTATGATGGAAGACATACCCTGCAAACAGCTGTCTCAATGGCTGCTTGCCAATTTTCAAAGGGAGCAACATTTAAAACAGTTCTTTGCAAATGTTTAGGTACTAAAGCTGGAGAACACATTAGAAAAGCATTTACAATAAAATCTGTCCAGAGGCTAAAAATTTCAAGAAAATCTTCCTTTGAGATAGCAAAGTAAAGAAGAAAAAGACTGAATAACAAGGGTACTGCCAAAGAGGTTCAGCAGAAAAAGCAAAAAGGGGAAACATATGCTGAGTGTGACTTCGAATGAACTATAGCAACTTTTCATTAACGTTCATGTTTGAATTTTCTTTTTTGCTGCTATAATGATATTTATTTGATTTAGTAAAACCAACAAGAAGCTTCAACACAAACTAAAATACCTCAAAATTATAAAAATCATGGATAGTAATGAACTTTTGACAACATTCACTAGTTTTGCATTGTTTTTTGCATTCAGACTTTTTAAAAGTCATTTTGTCGCAATCTGTTTTCTGCGTCACTGCCCGACTAGGTCACTGCCTCATTTCATGATAATTTAATCTATATAGTAAAGCTGTATATCAATTTGCTCACTATAAACTGAATAATGCAATAAAGATGTCTGTTTTGATGTATATTTAAAATGAACTTTCAAAACATGGTCTATAAGAATAATGTCATGATGAAATTTTGAGACGGCTGAGTTTAAGTTGCTTTCAAACCAATTAAATGTCAGAAAATCAGAAAAAAAATGACATTGTTGCACTAACCAGCTAATAAGGAATGTGTCAATATGAGTTTTATGTGAACCAAAAGTTCTTGAGCAAAATGAGGCATAGCCTAACAGAAAGAATAAAATTTCTATTGTTTGTAGGTTTCCATGGTAACGATGAGCAACACCCAAAAACCAATACCAAATTTGAATTCCCAATGCAAAACTACATATGTTTGTAAATTTGTGAGTCAATAGCTTGCAAAACAACAAAGTTCACATCTCTGAGTGGTAGAGTACCATGTAAACTGAAATAACATGTTCTGGATAGCCGTTCTCCAGAAAAATCTTAGTTAGTTTTTCAAGTTCCGAGTCGAGTTTAGACTTGGAACAAATCATCAGTGCCCTATGTGTGAGCGTTTTGATGAGGCTTATTTTTCTTTGTTTTGGGCAAAACGAACTCCATCGAGTGTATAACCCCGAAAATGTGGGTTTACGGTATACACTGGTGAGAAATCCAGTGTCAGATTTTTCAACCAAAACATCCAGAAATGGCAAGGAGTTATTTTCTTCCTTTTCAAATGTAAAATGTAGGGCTGTGTGAAGACCATTAAGGCGTTTTAGGAAAATATCACACTCAGCCTCTGTTTTGAAAATAGTATATGTGTCATCCACATACCGAAAATAGACACCTGGCTTTTGGTCGCAGTCAAACAAACGCTCTTCATGAAAGCCAACAAAGATTTTGGCCAAGGCAGGTCCCAGAGGGCTACCCATAGCGACACCATCCTTTTGTTGGTACATTTCATTGTTAAAGCTGAATTCAACTGAACGTGTTGCAGTTTCCATCAGTTCAATGAATTATTGGTAAATAATTCGGTTTCGGATTATTGGTAAAGCCCGATCGTCGTTCCACCTAGCAGTTTTAGAATCTATCTACATAAGCACGAAAAAAACCGCCACTGTGTAGACAAAAGGAGTTCGTTTTCACCTTAGGACTCCATTGGTAACATTCTAATAGGCAAGCGGCACTGATTGGTCAACCTTTACAGTCATGTGCTCGTGTTTCTGATTGGCCTATTTCGATCCACAACTGGGTATATATATTTCTTAGCGTAGAGTTTTCGATCTATGTTCTGACGTTTTAAACTCTGAAGAGTGTCAGACGAAAAGCTTTAGTTTACTAAATGTTTGCTTTTTTCAAAGCCATTTACAAGTTTTGTACCACCAAAAGATTGTTTAAAATAGTAAGCATAGGCAGAAAGGAAGGAAAAAGAGTTGTTTGCCAAGAATGAATATTGGGTATCAGTATGACTGATAATTATGATTGGTGATACCTGTTCATTAGGCCCTTTGGAAAGCATTTATTGATCCAGTGTCCCATTTAACATCCACATGCTAAGGTAGAGACCCTTGAGTGCTAAAAGGCTTTTTTATGTTCATAAAATAGATAAATGACATATCCCAGCATGCTAAAATATAGTAATATTTTATTTGTATTTGCAGGAACCTGGCAGTTTTCCTTGTCAGATATTAAATTTGACATTATTCATAAGCTATCCTCAAAACGTTTTAATTAGAAAAAGCTTTCTTTCATTTATTGTAGGCTTGTCGCGTAAAATAATTGACTTTGAGGAAGACTTTCGTGAAGAATTGGCCGGAAGATTATCTTCAGAATCAACAGTGACTGGAAACTGGGCAAAAGCTGCACACCTCTTGCAAATTAACCACATTGTTATTGATAAAATGAGAGACAAGGGTGTGGCACATAGATTGCTTTTCCTGAAGCTCAGAGACGACAGGCCACACTTGAAAATTTATGAAATCAAACATATTTTAGAGGAAAAGATGAAAAGAAAACCACGACGAGATGTTTTTTATAAATATGCAAAAAAAGAAGGACTACCTTCACTAGATCGTGAGATCGGAAGCCTGAGTAAAGAAGAGTTTGAAGCCATTTTAGAAAATATTGCCGATGAACTAATTGCTGATAATATTCGAGGTAGCTGGAGAGATCTTGGCGGCCATCTTTCGTTTCGACCAAATGTTCTTGATGAAATAGGGGAAGCAGGAAAACCCAGCAACGCTACATCTTCAGCTCGCATGTTTATAAACTACTTGTGTTCAATAAACTTAGAGGTGAAAAAGCTGGTAGACGTTCTTGAAAAAGTGCGTAGAAATGACATAAAGGAGCTCATTACAAAGCGTCTTCAACAGGATGACTGCTGGATTGAAAGCTGTGCAAGTATAAAGGACCAATAGGCACAAGAACAAAGTGGGTAACTAGCATGGTTTTTGCTTCAGTTTATATGATAAGGAAAAGGAGTAATGATGACTTTAAGAAAGACATTTGCAGTTACATTTAAGAGACATTTAAGAAAGACAGAAATTTGTAGCAATTTTATCTCTGTCATTTTTAGTAAAATTCTTAGCCATGATAATTAAGGAATTCATATCACGTTGCCATTTATAAGCAACCCAGTAACTATACTCTCAGCAAATAATTTATGTGAGGTATTTTTAGAATATTAGAATATTGAGAAGTCAGCATATTATGTTCCAAATTGACAGTGATAATGATTGTTTTGCATGGTAGATAGACTTTAGAACCAAGACCAAATTACATCTATTGATTCAGTAAGAACCTGTTCTTATTTGCTCATCTAATTTGTAACAAATTCAACCATGGTTTTCAAGATCTAAATCTTTACATTTAATAGTGCTCTTTCAGTTTTTGTGGTCCAAATTCAAAAATTGTAAAATAAAATTTTATGATGCAAACGTTTTTAGTATCATCTCTGTCACACACACTTTTAAAGGAGAACTGACACACAAAAATAACTTTGGCATATTTGATGCAGAATGTGTCGCTGACTTCAAATCTGCTAAAAATTTTCTTCTTAGATTCACTGTTTTCTGATATTTGCACTTTTATCCATCAATTATGTCACAGCCTGGACTCAGGAATTTCCCGAAGCGGAAACAAGATTATCGCCAGAAGCTGTTGAAATTCTCGGTTGATGTCACAAGTAACAATTCTTGAAAGAGCTCTGTTGCTTTGTTTATGTATTTCCATTCCAGAAGCTTAAAGCAAAATTTCACTTTTCCGCGTGTTCTACGTGTTTCGCGTTTTCTCCGTTTTCGACCTGGCCTTTGTCCACAGCATTTTTTCAAAGGTTTCACATTCAAATTTTTTTATAGAGAAACACATATGTGGTGAGAACATGTCACTTGTGACGTCAAAGATGATTGCCCACTTGTGATGATTTTCACCTCAAGTCTCAAGTTGTCGGCACAATTGTCGTTTCTCAACTTAAAACGCCTATATTTCAAAAACGGTTACTGTGATTTAAAAAAAAATTTTTGATCCCGGAATTTGCTTGACACAAACTATCGTTCAACAAGCCTTTCCAAAACATAGAGTGATAAATGGTTCGATCAATGATTACAACTAAAGAAATAATGCTCTCCAAATGATTCTGAATGCTTTAGCATCTGCAAATTATTGTGGAAACTGAGATGGATCACGGTGCAGAGGAAAAACAGATGATCACAGAGTTACTGCAAGCTTTTGACAAGTTTTATACCAATTTAGAATTTTTTTCCTTGAAATTGTCAAACATTGGCAATAAGACTTTATATAGGGGGTCAAAAGCCAGAAGCACACAAAAATGAAAAGCTGAAGGCTGCAATCTGAAGTCATTCAAAATTATGCCACACAGTTCATATTTTTTTATAGTAAGTTAAACACATTTATTCAAATCCATAGCCACATTTAAGACACAAAACAATTTAAAATTCTTATCAAAAGAAATAACTGATTTTGGCAGTAATATCAAAAGAAAGAAAGTTTGTAAGACAAGGTTAAAATCATGGTTGATTTCATCAAGCCATAAACCTTGAATAGGCCCTCTGAAAGTCCTTGGTTGACAGAAAGAAGCCTAATTTTTTCATAACAGTGCTGACAAAAATGCAAGACGTTCTACAGATATAATTAAACTAAAAAGTTACATAACTTAGACCAGCTTCAGCTCCGGAAACACAAAACAAGATTGCCTTGAGGCATAAAAATTTCCTTGTATGACTGAACCTGTCAAATATATTTAGCAATGAAACTTTAAATCATTACGCATAAAATCCTGCAAAGCCATGGATTTTATCACAACTATAGCATCACCAGGAGAATAACTCACAAAAATCACAGTGTTTTTGCTAAACTTTCCCCTTCTTCCATATTCTGAAGAAGAAAAGGGAGAATGTATAAATGGTTATAAATTGAAAAATGACCTACATATTTAATACCATGATCATAAAAAATTTAGATGTACATTTCATTTGAGTTATTCCTTTGTATTTCTTTGTTATGAATATGATAAAATAACGCAAAGCAAAATTACACTTGAAATATTCAGGTGTAATGTCATTATAGCTAAGCTTTCTTAGAAATTTTAAAAAGTATAAAAGTCCTTATGCAAAATAAGAAGATGCTGGTTATTCAAATGGATGTAGACTAGCTGCGTGTCTTGATGTGATCAGCATTTCAGCCAATCTATTCAAAAGGAGCTTCTTGTCCTTTCATTTTTTTTTCGTACATAGAAAAACTCCATAAACTTTCATGTATGTAGCTCATTTCCCACCACCAAATATTACACACTAACTGCTACTTAAAACCAATATTGATTGAATTTTAAGTGCTTTTTGCTTGGTGACTTTTACTATCCAACCAAGACACCCACCAAACATGCTTACAGCAGTTAAAATTCAAAAGGATCAAATACGTAAAAAGTTTGATTACCTTTTTATCTGATTCAGTTTTTGCTTGCAATTTGAGCAATTTATCAAGCCATGACTTTGCCTCTTCTTTCTGCCCAAGCCTAATGCAAACCTTTGCCAACATCAGCTGATTGGCAGTATAGAAACCAGGATCAACTGAAGAAGAATTAAAAAAGTAAGAAGCTAAACATCAAATAACACTATATTTATAGGTTAATATTTCAAAGGAAATAGAAATAATATATAATAGTGTGTAATATCATGATTTTTGTTGCAATAAAATGATTAAGTGTTGTATTGATTTTGTAAATCAAAATGAAAAAGTTTTACAGTGCTTGCTATTGACTTGTCTAATTCTAATTATTAATATATTGTCCTATGGTTGAGGTTTCATTCTATCATGAATGTTGATGTTTTGCAAAGAATGATGTAAAGAACATTAAAAATAAAAAATAACAACTATACGTGATTCTGCATGTATGAAATGGCTTTTTGCCTAGAAAAAATATATAGCAATTATTAGGAGCAAAGAGTTGATTTTCTAAAAAGCTACAGTTAAAATCAGAATTCTGGTTAATCTCTTATGAAATAAGCAGTAGCTAAAACTGATAGTTCCAAAAGACCTTATACTCAAGATGGTTCCAACTTTGACAGAACAGTATTTACATCTAAAGGCAAATATTAAGAGCTGAGATTCTTTAAATTTTCGTTTTTATGGTAATCATTTCTGAGAAGCCTTTTCATTATAATTTTCATTATAATGAGTAATCATTTGAAAGCTGTTTGTTTTCATTTTGCAGGAGTTTAAGGATGTGATGCACATACCTCTTCATAAGTACATGATGGCGGGGATGCGAAAATTGTTGCTGCTAGTTTTCTTTGATACCAAGGCAGATCAGCAAAGGTGAAAAACCTGAGAGCAGAATTTACTATCAAATTCAAAACTAAAAAAATGCTGATGATAAAATGAAATTTTCGGTATAGCATTGCTTTTTGGGTTTCTTTTACGGCGTCGTTAAAACCTCTCAAACCTTTAGGCACCTTTAGGCTCACCAACAGACCCACTAAATGTGCATGTTTTCTTTCTTTGGCATAAGGGGCTAAAGAGGGGGGGGGGGCTTAAAAGAGATACAACTTAAAAGAGGGGGCTTAATAGAGCTTTTACAGTAAGAATTACCCTCAAATACTGTTCCTTGAAGGAGTACATTCTAATCAGATGCCAAAGTAAGTCATTTTATGGAATACCTGAATTATATTTTAACTTTTATAAATTTGAACAGACCTTACCATACTCCTAGTAAGTAATGTGAAGTTGCATCTGAAGGGTTCAACTCGATTGCTTTCTGTAATAGAAGATAGGGGTTAACAGAGAATCAGAAAGTACCATATAAACTGCTTCCATTGCTAATTACTGTCACATTCAACATATGGAATCTGGCTTTGCAATTTTAAATTTTTTAGCAACATTAAGTAGAATAAGGCCAGATGTGTAGTGCTAGGAGGCTCAGGGGGCTGCTTAAAATTGGCAAATTTCTATTTGCTTATTGTTTTTCGTAATATTTTGTGCAAGAGCCCTCCTTGTTCTTTTGATAGCACTGCACCACTGACTTTTGATAGCAAGGCCATTATTTTTTTGCAAACAAATAACGTGAAAGGCATGGGTTTGAGAATCAAACTTGCATTTGTGCTATTTCAAGCAATAATCTTACCAGGAAATGATCTCTTATTTTGTAAGAATTTTCTATCTTCCTTTTTGTTCCTTCATAGTCTCCAATTTCACTAAGCATAATACCATACCACTAATGGAAAAAAGAAGATAGATTTCAAGATTTCAAGAGAAGTTTACTTATACATAACAAGCATCCTAACTCACAATTAAAAAAGGAAATTATTTGGGTCTAAGGCTAAAAAGGTCTATTTAGCCTAGAGACCCAGGGATCTGTTGTTTGAGCTAATGATACGACCAAACTTCCACTTAGAGTGGGGAGAATTCCAAGCTCTTTGTGATTTCCAGGCATTATTTTGCAATCAATCTAGCTGTGAAGGAGACTTTGTTTGCCAATCATTAATGTTGATATTATTCATTTGAGTTAATTGAGTAATGCTGATAATAATTTTTTATAGTTAAGGGTGGAGACTGGTGGGCTTTGAAGTTTTAATTTTAGTATTGCATCATATGATTTTTCATAGAAAGTGCCTCAAGGCATTCCAAAGTTGACTGCACAAAAACTGGCTTAGACAAGACCATTGAATGGCACTCAACAAGGCCTGCTGGAAAAATGTGTTCATCTACTTATATATTTTTGGCCAGAGGTAGGTAGCAGTTAAACAGTCTTTTCATGCAGGCTTTTGTTATTATATTTAAATTCTGAGATGTACCAATGCTTAATTTTCTAAACATGGCTCAGTTGTTAGAGGCGCTGACTACAGACCCAAGGGTCTTTGGTTTGAGTCCCTGGCATGACTAAACTTTCACCCAGTGTGAGGAGAGTTGCCAGCTCTCTGTAATTCCAGGCGTAGGAATCACAAGGTGTTGTCACATTGATAAAGGACAAGGACACTGACTGAGAAGCATAAGCTTCTCAGTGTCCTAAAAAATTACCTTCAGATGCTAAGTAGATACAAATACAATACAAATACAAAACAGGACAGTTAGAATTATAAAGAAGTGTTGCTATGCTGGTGGGGCCTTTAGCAAAGATATGAAAGAAGAATTACTTTATGGCTTCCGAATGACTTTTCATCTAAGGAAACTGCCTCTTCTGCTGCAGAAAATCCTTCATATATCAATTTTCTTTTCTCGTCCTTTGCTGTACTTGATAACTGCGAATAATCTCTTGCTGCACGGGCAAACCTCCAAAGAATTTCTGCATTCTTTCTGTTCTTCTCTTTCAACAAATATGAATAAAGCTGTTGTGTTTCATTCTTTTCGTAATAAGAATCTGCTATAGAAACAATTGTCTCTTCGTCTCTGTCTCCATCATCCGACATTGCGTTTAGACAAGTTAAAAAGGCTAGTGAATGAATTAGATGTCTCTTACTGTCGCTGAAACTGCCGTCAGATTTGTCTTTATGATTTCTTTCTGTGGGAGAAAGGTCCAAGGGAACCTAAGTATTGAGGAGAGATACAAGGATAAGTAAAATTAATGGCCTGAAACATAACAAAACGTAATAATTTGAACTTTTATCATCTCTAGATACATAAACCCTAGTAAAGTTTATTTTTGCAGTAATCATTCTGCGCAACTTTGCAGTGAAACAACTTACATAAGAATCTTCGGATTTGAGATTCCGACTGACAATTGCATCTGCGTCCCAAATAACTCTAACTTTCCTAGCAGATGAGACTAAGCCCCTTTTCAGAATAAATCCCCTAAGCCTACATCCTAAGACGAAATTTCGCGATTGCATTGTCGCCATGTTGTTATCCTGCACAGAAGATATGTTTTCTGGAGCCGCAGCTCCAGAGCGGCAAGTGGGGGAAATAAGGCGATGCGGGACCCCACTCCCTATCCTCGACTTGACGCTATGGAACAATACAGCAGGAGCCCTTCAGTTTTTCCAAAGTTGTCTCTGACTGAGGTGCCCATTGGGTGTCGCTTGCTTTCTCCTTGACTGAAAGAGAGCATTTATTAATGCTAGAGATTCAGCGGCATTCAGATATCATGTATCTCATTCTCAAAAAAAAAATGCTCGAAAGTCCTTTGAAAATCTGATTCAGGGAATGCTGATATACAAGAAAAATAACTTTCTTGCAGTCTACAGAGCCTGGTAGAGGCTTTTCGCTTATGAGCCTAGTTTGTATACCTGCTCGATCAGATCTTGCAGGGACAGGTTTCTCGTCACTTTTTTCTCTAACATAAATGGACTTCAACCAATCTTATAAAAGAGTCAGTTTCCAGGTAGCTTTTGAGTCACAGATCAGCAATTACACTCAAGAGTTGTCAATAAAAAGAAAGGAGCAACTTTTCCCACAACTTGCATAAAACTGAAAAAGAAACGTTTTGTTCTGTTTGTTTTATCATTTGTTGTTCTTTAGTTTTGATATTATGATATGTTACAAACACTCACGAGTTATTGAGACTTCTTGTTTTTGTCTTCATTTTTATGGGAATGATCGCAAGAAACAACATACCCCTGATGACCCTAGAGCCGTCCTTTTGTAAATTCCTATTTAAGTTGTCTGGAGGGGTTTGTTTTTCTATAGAAGATTGCAATCACATTTTCAATTCAATTCAACGATGAATCAAGACCTCGTTTTTCAAGGCAATTTGACGTTAGATAGTATTTGAAGTGTTTAAGGTTTGAGCAAAATAAGAATTGAGATCAGCGTTAATTTTACGAAATTAGTTTTCTGTTGGCAACTGAACCTTTTTCGTTAAGGAAACATGCCAGATATATTTTACAAACCTAAGATAGACGACTCGGTGAGCTTTAAATGCAAACTTCGAAATCTGGTTCACGCTGACAACGACCAGTGCTCTATCATCGTACCCTATGGAATCCAAGAAAGATGCAAGGTTACAATACCCAAGCAAATACGTCTGTGCTTGCATTCGACATTGCCTGGTGCCCACAACATCATCGTCCACTATGGAGCTGGTGTTTGTAACAAAGTCTCGGTGTGGACTTTAGATGGCGATTGTTATAAAGCTCGGAAAGTGGTACCTGCTACAACTCTTGAAATTACGGTACATTTGATAAAATATGATTCCTTTGATACATTGATAACGTCGATAAGAAGTCTTTGGCAACGTCATGTGCCACCGAGCCGACAAACGGAACTTTCCCAAAGGCCTTGTCCGTTTCGACTGATTTTTCTTCTTCGAAAGTTCAAGGCCTTCTCTCCTTGAGAATATGTTGAAATAGGGTTGAACATAGAAACCTTGCTAAAAAGTAGTTGGAATACAACAATAGTATCATTCAAATGCTTAAAATGTCAGGATTTAAATACCTATCCAAGTCATCAATGTGGTGCTATTTTCTTCCCCCTTCCTCTTGTGTCCAGTCCTAGTAAGATTTTCACTGATAATCATGCATGATATTGTTGATTAACATTTCAATGGAGAAACAATACAATTTTTGCAAGGATTTTAGCTACCAGTGTAACAGTTTATTTTCCATTATGTTACTATACTGTTCACATACGTCCCTGGTTTGCGTCACAGACGAAACTGTCTGTAAAGAACTAACCTGTTACTGACGGCTATTGTGCAATCCATCTGAACTTCTCGTGTCCACTCCATGATGCCCTTCAATAAACGGTTTTCATTTTGATCTCTTTCATGCATACTTCCTTTTAAAATATGTGTGCTCAGGTTATCAGCTTTTGTTACTTGAACCATTCTTGAACCATTCCTTACTTGAATTCGTTATAACCTGTATCTGACTTGAAGGGTCGACTTATTCTTAAACCTGAAACTTTATATTTGCTAGAACAGGAGATATAGGCTCCACTTGATATAGATGGGTGTTAGATAATTCTGTATTTCTTATGGGTAACCCAGGCTCATTTTGATATTTATCTGTGGAAAAAACGAGCTCATAAAGATGCAGTTACTGGCAGTCTGAGACCAAAAAAGGCCTCTTTTCATGTCATCACTATAAGCTTGAATTTCATCTTTTTAACGCAGCTTTCCTCCTTGCTCTTTACACCTTCCTCCTTGCATTTTGCTCCTTACACCTTGCTCCTTTCTCCTTGCTCCTTGCTCCTTGCTCCTTGCTCCTTGCACCTTGCTCCTTGCTCCTTGCTCCTTGCTCCTTGCTCCTTACTCCTTACTCCTTGCTCTTTACACCCTTCTCCTTACATTTTGCTTCTTGCACCTTTCTCCTTGTACCTCTCTGCTTGCTTCTTTCTCGTTACTCGTAACTCCTTGCTCCTTACACCTATCTGCTTTCTCCCTGCACCTTTCTCTTTGCTTTTCTCTCCTTACACCTTGCTACTTTCTCCTTGCGTTTTTCTCCTTGCTTTTTGCTTGTTGGTTCTTGCTCGCTGCTTCTTGCTTGTTGCTTCTGACTCTTTACACCTTGCTCCTTGCACCTTGCACCTTGCACCTTGCACCTTGCACCTTGCACCTTGCACCTTTCCTCAGCTTAGACCATAATATAATAGTCCGAAGTACCATTGTTCATCATAATATTGGAATTTGATATGTTGTTATTTCTTTTCAAGTTGCCTAATGATCTTTTTTACATCAATCTAACAATTTTCAGCAAAATGCGCAAATCACCTCTTTAATTTTTATCGCTGGTTTTCAACTGATGCAATCGTTTCACTGCATTTCAGATACTGCGTCTTCTCTACATGCCCCAATACTTTCTTTACATTGCCGCATGCTCAGATATGACAATGAGGACATATGGAAGTCAATTCAACGTGAATGCAACGAAAGAGCTTGGCTATACCGTCCTTGACATGATCTACTGCGAGTGCTTTGATGCAATTATCACTAGTGGAGTAGGCTTCCTTCAGGTATTCAAACTAGGCCAGTATCTACATGATCCTCCAATTGCAATCAAGGAACTGAAACTTCCAGTGATAAATAATGATAAACCTTGGGTTTTCCAGTTACGTGTAGATAACAAGAGCATGGAACTTCTTGCTGTAGGCCAACAAGCAGTGTTTTTCATATCTGGAGGCAGCGTGAACGAGCTGCATTGCAAAAGAGTGCTAAAGAATCGCCACTCCCAGTCTATATCATGTGCAATTACATATCCATGCAGGAACTATATTATAACAGGTAAATCTATAACAGAATTGCATCTATGGAAGCATC
The DNA here is from genome assembly GCF_057945365.1 of Rhopilema esculentum. Taxonomy (NCBI): domain Eukaryota; kingdom Metazoa; phylum Cnidaria; class Scyphozoa; order Rhizostomeae; family Rhizostomatidae; genus Rhopilema; species Rhopilema esculentum. The sequence goes on from NC_142818.1 coordinate 3,421,492, forward strand.
ATTTCCCTGCTGTAAGTCAGTCTTTGTTTTTTTGAGTACCCAATGCAAGCTCCAGATTTAGTGCTCGACCTATTAATTTTTCCTCGTCTTGTTTCCATAAACACTAAAAACGAAATAATTAAAGAGCGAAGCATGCGACTTTATCGACTGTTTGGCCTCCTCGATTTTGATTGTGCAGATCAAAAACAATACCAAAAACATGCGATTCTTCAATCAAACAGCCTTTATTAGAAAACGTAGATTGTGCCAACAAATACAATGCCGACATATTTCGTTAAATGGCAGAGTCCTTTCCTCGTGCGATCTGGCCTTTCAAGAAGTCATCTACATAGAAACGATGGAACCACAGTTGTATAGCCAGAAGAAGTTTTTATCACTATTGGAATCTAGCGGTAATATTTTCTATGCCTGAAGTCATCGAAAAAGCTCCCACCTTCAAAAAAGCCTACCCCCGCTCAAATAAGCCCAAACTACCAAATTTTTGTTTGCAAAATAAGCCGACGGGGGCTTATTGGAGGATTTAATAGACACGCGGCACTGATGGGGTAACCCTAACAATACCTGTCATTTGCTCGCGTTTTTTATTTTCCTGTCTCGGTCCAGAACTGGGTTTATATTTTCTGGAGCCTAATCTGAAGATTTTTACTCTGAGCATAGTCAATGGAAAAATCTTCTATTGACTATGCTCTGAGAGGCGTCAGTATGTCTTAAAATGTTCGCTATTTTCAAAGTCTTTTTCAAAATAGAAGCATATGGAACCCATCATTTTGACCCCGATGTGACACACATGCAGAATTTTTTAATTATCAATGTTTCTTGCTGGAAAAGTATTTTTATTAGGGCTAGACTAACGTATTTAATCTACATTCCAGGCTCAAAAGATGGTACGATCAAAGCTTGGAATACGACGATGCAAAGATTTCCGCTGTTTGGAAGTTTTCAAGGTAAATCTGCTCAAAATCATGGAGCCAATCACGTCGCTTGCCAACAATATATTTTTAAACCCTAATTATGAATGTTGCCTTTAGGCAACTGCTTTTTAAACCCGAAGTTATTTTTCAAAGAGAGTTCTCCATGATTCAAGTGGTCCGTTTAGACAGAGATCTTCCTTTCAAATGGGAGCTTTACTTTTGAACAAAACATTTCGAGATATGTGTACATATAAATTGCAGTCGCATACACGATTGACCTAATTCTTCATTCAGAATTTCTCGATTTTTACAAAATCTGTATTAAAATTTGAAATTTTGATATCATTTGATAATATCGTTGATATACTACAGTAGTGCTGCTCACAGCAGTGCTTACATTTGTTTTTGCCTTCCAAGGGGAGTGCAATCTAAAACACTTAATTTTGAATCTTCAGGGCATACGAGGTCGCTTCTCCAGCTGGCAGTTCACAGTAATGCAGCACTGCTATTTTCATTGGCAGCAGACAACAGCATCCGAATCTGGGATATTGAAACCTTCACAGAAGCCTATAGATTGAACTTACAAGAGCCTGTACTGAGTTTTGACCTTATGAGTCCGACTTCATTGATGTACACGACGTATAAAGAAATCATCATCTGCGAGGTTAACCTGTTCTATAGCCTCTTTTCGAATATTGGTGCCCAGGCCTGTCGGCTGTCACGTGTCTACAGTCAAGATATTCCGTCAAGGATAGTGTACCAAGGAAAGGATGGGGGAATTCGACTTGTTTCTCCTGTACATGGAAGCATCATAAGCATGACTTTCCCAGTTATAGGCCATCATCTGATAAACGTTTTGCATGACCCAAGAAATGATACGATCTATGCTGCGTTAGATGATGGTAACATAATGGTATTTTCGACAGAGACAAACCCAAACAGGTATTCAAAAAGGTTTCAGTAAGCATCAATTTACAGTCGATGTTTTGTGTGTCATCATTGGGTCATTAGGTCTACATGTAACTGGTCCTTTACACTACTACAATAAGGTGTGGGGAACCCTTTCTGAGACTAAACTCACACAGTCTTTAACCTGCATTGAGGCTCGATGGAAGAGGGAGAAATGGAAGAAAGAAGAGGAAGATATATACTAATCCAGGGATGTCGCGAGGCAAGCCCCCCCAACACCCCCCGACACCCCGACACCCCCCTGACACCCCCCCTGACACCCCCCCCTGACACCCCCCCCCCCCGACACCCCCCCCCCGACACCCCCCCCCCCCGACACCCCCAATCCCCGATACCCGCGACACTCCCCAATCCCCGACACCCCCGACCCCCCCCCCCCAACAACCCCCGGTCGCGACTCCCCTATACTAATCTCTCTTCATGTCTCCTTCGTAGAGTCTTTACTCAGACTCAATATTCCGCTTCTCACTTGTTGTGCCTGCAAACTTTATTCATATACATTTTTCTAACACCTTCTATCTAACACGTAGCACGATACAGCTGTGGAAAGCAAAGAACATTGACCAAAAAGTTTCCTCTCTGGAATCACTGGAGTCGACAATACTCAGCAACGATCCAAGGTTGCCCTTGACAACTCTTATCTTTGGTGGCCATCTTAGCGGATGCATCAGTTTGCTGAAAGGGCAAAGTGGGCAATTTTCAAAGTTATTCAACTCATCCATAGCATTATATTCCTTAGCATTTTTTATAATAATATTGTTCATTAGACTTTTCAAACTCAGAGTCATCCAACTTTTAAGAATGTTTAAGAATACTGCTCAGCCTTTGCTCACATATTATAGTCTCAACTGACAGCGTAATAGTCGCTTTCGTTTTTTTCTTTGACAATCCTCTCAAGCACTATTTGCGCTATTGCTGTTCTTGTAGCCTGTCCCCCAGTCCACAAATGCTGCCACATTTATAAATTTGACAACATTTGTGGACTGGGGTTCAGGCTATGTTTGTGTCCCTTTTTTGTGTTTTCACACAACAGTTTTCTTCAACATAATTCCATTACTGAAAGCGCTCGCGATTGCGGCCACTTTATTCATCCAAGAGATTTATAAACATGTTCAAAATGTAGTTTTCTGATACTTTCTGTCTTTGGAAAAGGCTCCTGCCCAATTTTTACCCGAAAAAATCAGCTGCCCGAACCCCGTACGCCTATGTTAAGAAGGGAGAGTACAAGAAAAGGTCCATCTTGCACTCGGCATTTTTTGTAATGAAACTAAACATGCTTTACTAAACATGGATAAATGCGCCACTGAGTATCGAGTACATCAAGGCTTTGGCTTTGACATAGAGTCATTTGTTTAATATTAGTACTATCGGGAGTCTTTGGTTAATGAAAAATCTGGCCTACAACGACTTTCTTAATTTTCAGATTTTCATTTTGTTCCGGTCAAAGGGCACCAAGGAAGTGTAACGATGATTAGGTCTAGGAAGCACTCTGGCGATGGCTGCTTTAAGACAGCTGCTGAAATTGTCAGTTATGGCACAGACAATATCATCAACGTGTGGAATGTCAGAATCAAAATTGCAGAAAATGAGGAGCCACATGAGCTAGAATTTCGCATCGTTTTGCAAATTAGCATGACCGATCATCCGATGGAGCTGCTTCTGGCCAATGAAGTATTTATTGTCTCTACGAAGAAGCATGTGGCTTTTCACATGTAAGTTGCGAAAAGTACTTTGTGTACCGTTAATGTTTTTTACACCATTAGAGAACAAGATCGCGGGATGCAATGTATTATTTCACAAAATGAAAACTGCGGTATTACAAAAAATAAAACAATCTACAAATGAATACAGGGACGGATTTACCGGGGGATGTAGGAAGTGCACACTTCTTTGTGAACTGGAAGGATCAGACATTGATGGAGATTTAAAATGCATGTATACGTTGAATTTACAATTGTTTAACTATTCATTGTTTTCTCTTTCGATCCAAAGTTTGCCGCAGAGAATCAAAGGGAAGAGTTATATGACATATAACCAAGCCGACTTTTTGTCGAGTTCGACGAGACATGTGCATTCTGGAAACATAAACCAGGTATTCTCTGATAAAGTGTTTACATCGTACGCGAAATTGATGTTGTTGTCTATAAATTGCCATCAATATATTTTAAATTGTCTTAATGTTTCCTTTTATCGATAGTTTATCCTGACTGCAGGGGCGTCACTTCATACTTTTTGTTAAGGGGGGGGGGGGTTGCTGCATATTTGCCCAGTAGAAAAAGATTTGCCCTGGCAAAAGTTGGAAATGTTGGGAACTGGCCCCAGTCCCCGTAACACTAAAATACCGTAACATTAACACATAAAATTCGGTAAGTTGTTATGCCAACATATTCATGACAACAATAGAACAACATATCTTGAGCAATGCCCAATGGGGCGTAGTCGATCATAATCTTTGTAGATTTATCGATCATAATCTTTATCTGGCAAACACAAGCTTGAAAACCTACAGGAATTTATAAAATACACCTTATGTCATCCACAGAAAATAGATATAAAAACCGTATATAGTCGGCTCCCTTCTTAAAGTCACGCTTCTGGTTATAGTCAAAGCAAATTTAGACCCAAATATGCAATACTATTCCATCATACTTTTACCCAAATAGCCCCGTTTATAATGTCTTAGTTTTCTGGCAAACGGGGCTTGTCTTTTTAGTATGGTTTTAAATAAGACACAAATATCAAGCAAGAGTGTAATCATAGAAATGGGTGTAACACTTAAGGTGAAAGGAAATCAGGATCAATTTAGAAATCTATTCCATCCAGCCCAAGATCACGCTGGCAATTTCTACTTCGTGTCACTGGTAGTCTGTATCATTTTATTTTTGGAGTAGACAAATTACAAGCATAACCTACTATCTTGTTACAGTTACATAAGAAAGACAACAAAGCAGATCCGTTGGTAGAGAATATTTGCCCTGCAAAAATCAGTTTTGCTCTGCGAAAAGGTCCTACTTTCTTGAACCACCCCCTTCCCCCATATCCCCCTCAAGTGACGCCCTTGCCTGTCTGTACATTGGTGCTATTTGCACATGACTGTGAGCTATATTTTCTTCTGTCTAATTTCTTTTCTTAATTATTAATTAAAGTATATTTTCTTAATATCAATAACAATAACAATATCAATGTCAATGTTAATATCAATAACAATAACAATATCAATAACAATATCAATAACAATATCAATATCAATAACAATATCAATAACAATAACAATATCAATATCAATAACAATATCAATATCAATAACAATATCAATGTTAATATCAATATCAATAACAATATCAATAACAATAACAATGTCAATGTTAATGTTAATATCATTAACAATATCAATAACAATATCAATAACAATAACAATATCAATAACAATGTCAATGTTAATATCAATATCAATATCAATATCAATAACAATAACAATGTCAATGTTAATATCAATATCAATAACAATAACAATAACAATATCAATGTCAATGTTAATATCAATAACAATATCAATAACAATAACAATATCAATATCAATGTCAATGTTAATATCAATAACAATAACAATATCAATGTCAATGTTAATATCAATAACAATATCAATATCAATAACAATAACAATAACAATATCAATGTTAATATCAATATCAATAACAATATCAATAACAATAACAATATCAATGTCAATGTTAATATCAATAACAATATCAATATCAATAACAATAACAATATCAATGTTAATATCAATATCAATAACGATATCAATAACAATGTCAATGTTAATATCAATATCAATAACAATATAAATAACAATTACAATATCAATGTCAATATCAATATCAATAACAACTTTGTCGCAGTCACCATGGAGCAGGGGGAATCAGGGGTTATAGCTCCCCATTTCATGCCAAAAACGTAAAGGATTAAGAAATAAGCCACCTGTCAAGTCTCCCTTTATTCAGATTTAGCATGACTATTTAAGACTTCCTTGTTGCCAAATATTCAAGCAACGAAAAGTTTGGTTGTTGAAAAGAGTTACATGTACTTGTTGTGAAGATCTTCCAGATATACCGTATTTGAAGGATTGAGCTGCATTGGCAGACGTTACGGGAGCTTTATGTTGCTTTCTGTTCACCCATCAGTTCCATTTTTCAGATTTGCTGCTGTGAGTCACTTTCGATCATTGCAACAAGCGGAAAGGATCGCCATGTGCGTATTTGGGATCTACAGAACAACTTGATCAAAGAGCTGTGTTTTGATGACGATGTTGAAGGCATATGCTTTGCCAATGACAGGGCTGACTTGCTTATTGCTATTAAGGGTGAGAATTTTAAGTTTGTAGTGATTCAATTTCTTCCGCAATACTTCCATACAAAAAGGCAAGTATTGGTACATTACGATTCAGTTAACACGGAACATCCGTATCAAGTCCCTGATCAACTCTGATGCTCTTTTGCTCTTGCAAGATTTCAGGTATCAGGCGTCAATTAGCAAACTGCATTATATGTGGCGAAAACTATGCTACAATCACTGCCAAAACTCTTGGAGCACTTGTGATATTTTCAACGTTTGCATCCATCTGTTCCCCTTCCCCCTACAAACAATGTTGTCTCACAGCAAAGTTAAGACATACTTTTATGGCAAACCTCTTTCTACCGATCGCTGTGATATACTGCATTGTAAGCAACATTGTTTAAGGGGGGAGGAGGTTTAGTCTATTAGAAACACGGGAAATATACGAAAAAAGCAAAAATTTAGCAAAATATGTAGGTGTTTCAAGGGGTTTTGGTAGAGATTGTACATAGGCTGGCACCAGAAAAGCGTTTCTCCTTCTGCTGGACAATACCCTTAAGCTCTAATCTTATTGATATTTTTCTCTTTGCATATCAAAATGCACAACTAAGGTCAACCTTATCAATCTACTATCGTCTAATATGAAGTTGGAAAAAACAGTAGATTAGTTGTTTTTGTTACAGGCTGGCTCTTGTATTTCGTAGCTTTCTCATTTGATGTTTTACTTATTTAATGCTGAAGAAGTTGCAAAGAACCCCATTCTATCCTTCATGCCTCTGACGTTATTAAAAATGGATTTTTGTTTTAGGAAACCTATACCACGTTCCGTCATGGCATTGCCTGAATCATCATTACATGAATAAATTGTTAGAAATGGACTTAAAAGATGACGTCACTGAAAAATGCATTGCGTTTGATCCACTGCTTAAGTTTTGGTATGATGACTTCTGGGTGCAGAAAATACCCATCGGTCGAACAAATACGACCAACAGTCGTCGGGTTGGACAGAAGTCTATTGGTCTTACAATGGAGGACGTGAGTATTTGAATAAGATAATTTTGTTTTATCGACTTGGATTAGTTTACTTTGTACTTATGATATTGTATATAGTAAGCTAGAATATTGTATATAGTATATAGTAAGTATAACAATTTAGATTGACAAGGCCGTCGGTGAAATTTTTTTGCAAGAGAATTATTACAGTGAAATTTTTTTGCAAGAGGGTGTTACACCCCTAAATCCCACGCACCGACGGTCGTGTAGATTGATTCATTTATCCACCATCAAACACACTAACAGTTGCTTCTGACTATAGTATCACTGAAGAAATCGAAAACAAATCACAATATTTGGAAGAATGCGACCCCTGCTATTATCTGTAAGGTTCAGAAACTACAAGCTTTACCCCGTAAATGATGGCTTGAAATCTAAGACGGGGTTCTAAATAGACAGGGTTGGAAAAAATGGGGGACGGCGGGAAAATCTAGAATAATACCGAGGCGAATCCCTCTATGGAATAAAGGTATAAAAGGCAAGGGAGAACACCAACCAACAATAAAACATACGATATTAAACCTTTATTTAAACCATCTTTTAAACTGGAGAATTTAAAGTAAAAATTGTCTTTATGGGTGTGTTTGTGTGCGTAGTGTGGGCTGTGACACCCCCTTTGAAAAATTTTTATTGTAATAACGAGGAGTTTTTTGCCATCAAATTTTCCATGCTCCGTCGTAAAATTTACAAACTTGTCGGGAAATGAAGGATGGCTCACTCAATTTGTCGGCAAATTGGATCAGAGCACCCCCCCCCCCCCCCCTTCCCTTGAGCAAAATAGCAAGCAACTGCCTTGGCTGCGAGATGAACCCTCTTAACAATTTCTGTTGTTTTCAATCAACAGTACACTCGCCTGAAGACAGTCTTGCTCTTTAGCACCAAGTTCCAGTGTGAAGACATCGACGAACTTTCATTTATATTCAATGACCGGCTCACCAAAAGGCGCCAAACGGCATTAAGAATCGACCAAACGGAGCTATCCATTAGAAGAAATACGAAAGCAGCAATTGGTCCTTTACTACCAAGCAACTCTTTGTCAACATCTAACGATTCCGATTCCACAGGACAAAAGTCTGATAGCATTCTTGAAATCAACAGTACGGTAAGTAGAGCAACTTAAAATGTATAAAGGGAAAATATCGTTAATAAAGAAAACCTTCAAACTTTCATGTAAACAACTTGACTACTGCAAATTTGTAGAATGTAATCCTGTTAGACTGTCTAAGCTAAAGCAAGTTTCCCTACATGACATGTGCACATATATAGACATTTCTCTTTGAGATGGATGCATGTTATAGTTTCACTTTGGTGTGTAGAACCGGACGGTTATTAGTTGCAACTACGAGTTTCACGCCTAATGCGAGCATCTGACGATTGTTCTGAAATGAAGGACATCGCTAGATTGAATCAGGTTCCGTACCCTCAGGATAGAGCAATGAGACTCATCCATCAGTTTGTGCCCAAATTTATAGACTCGACATGGATTTTGTCAACCTAATTTTTGGAAGTAAGGTTTCATATGCATTCTAATACCCAGAAGCCTTCATTCTTATAGGTCATTAATTATACGTTCCCTCCGGTTAGTATTTGGTGTTCATTTCGTTTAGAAAATCTCTGCTTTAAACCCCATGTCAGTCTGATGCTAACGTGCAGCCTATTTTGGCCCTCCTGTATATACCAGTGTAGTTCATTTGTGACGTCATCGGGAAATACCACTGAATCTTTTTTCATTCCTTTGAAACCTATTTGAGAAAGAGGATTCGCGAACTACATTAAGCATGTTTTGATGATGTTGATGGTCATCATTCCAGCAAAAGGATTCATAAAAAACCAATTTTTATTGTAAATTATATTCAACTACAGAAAACGTTAGTATAGAGTGAGTAAAACCGATCCATATCGACTATCTCATCGTACATTTTTATTGCTGAGACAATTAATCAAAATTGATGAAAGCAAAATCATAAGTCTCGTTGCAAAGTAGTTGCTGTAAAAGTGACTGTTAAGGTTAATGTGATCGCTAGGCCTTTGTTTCTAAGTCCCTAAGCATAATGTTTTGTCTCTCGTTGTTTTTGTAGAAACGTGGAATTGGTACAATGGGACAAAAAACAAGGACTCTTTTATAATTTGATGCCCTTTGCCAACCTTTCTACTCTTTTGCCCATGTTTGACAAAACGTGATTTCAAACGTATTTGATACACAGGGGAAAATTATCTTTTTACACTATTTATAACAACAACCTTCATTTCATATCCTTAAAGCCACCTGAATGCCAAAGCATGAGAAACTGTTATGCAAAAAATGCTAAAGAAGACGAGATGGTCATTAAGGCCCATATTTCTGAACATGTCTCCAATATCAGGGATCATAAACAGGAATGATGCAACTAACAGCCCGATAAAAGGTCATCTCCTCAGTAAGAATCTGAGAAGGGATCTTCTTTATGTGAGATTAAATTGTCGATGTTATTGCATCGTTTCCTAAACCGGTGCCCCGTGTTAGCCTGCAATTGCACCAGGGGCGTAACCAAAGGGTTTGTGGGGGCAGAAAATTTAGTCTGTCAGCAAATTTATAGTTTCTCTTGGCAGATACAAGTCCGTATAGATTATAAGTTTTACTATCTACTGCTCCACAGTGTCAAATTTCGCAGACATATTAATAACGATAAACGAATTCATCTATGTTTCATCTATGAATTCATCTATTCCAGCCTAAAAATTGTCTGTGTATTCTCAAATAGTTCAAAAGAGTGGAGATTTCGCTGAAAGGCAATTGGCCAAAACGAAAGGCATCTGAGAAACGCCATTTTTGTCGTCGAATCTGTAGATCGCGCCCCCTCCAGCAATATTCTTTAGTTTTGATCCCGGACTCAACCCAATGACGAAAACGCGTTCTGGCTATAGGTTTGCGTAAAGCAAAGCAGGTGCTGTAGCCTATTAAGCAAGACACATTAATTCCTTTACCAGTTTTAGAGCAACCTTCAAGGTAAAACAATCGAAGCCTTTTGCAACCGCACATGAATGATTTCACGATTTTGGATTTGCAAAAGTGCAAAATGTCCTTAAGGAGTTATTTCTGATATCGCCTTACTCGCGACACTATTGTATATGTATTACAGCTAAGAGCAATAAGAGCATCCGAACATAGACTATGATCCGAATAATGTTGTATTTCGAGAAAACTGACGTTTTGATAATCAGGGAGATAAGGAAATCTCAGAGGATCGATACACAGTGCGTAGATATTCGCTAGTGTCAATTGCTGCAGTCAAACTATGTCGGGCTTAGAAATAGTATTTCACTATGGTTTTATGCCTTTATTGCATCTTTAGACTGACAGGAATAAAATTACAGGTAAGTGTACAGTTGCTAATCAATTTTAAAAGCAAAGTTATTAACGCTCATTGCTAAACATGTAAACTTGAATCGCATTGTGTTTGAAACTCGGAGTAGCAACCAAGAACCGTCCTGCTCCTTAAACTGTAGGGTAAACTTTATTTCAGAAAATTTTCGAAGCATCGACTTCTTGCTTGCTATATATGAATGCTTCTACTGAAAATTAGAGTTTTTCAACGAGTAGCTAAAATTGTTCTCTGCATCCTTTTTTGAGAAGAACATTTGAAATGAAATCTTAATTGTTCACATGTTATAAATTTTGCTAAATTGGAATAATCGGAGGGATTTCAGCTTCTTTAATCCTGAAATTTCTTTTGTGGATTGCAAACATTCAGAACAAAATTACACCCAATACTCAATGTTTCATTTTGTTCAAAGTGTTTTAAAATTCATGGAAGAAATTTCAAGATTAAAGAAGTTGAAATCCCTCCGATTATTCCAACTCATCCTCGACTGGATGTTTTTAAACGTTAAAAACCATAATTGATTGAGAAGTTAAAGATTTACATATACATTTGTTATCATTCATGCTTCGAACTTGGTATGGAAATAAATAGGAGAGTGGGCAATTCTTGCAAGTGAGTACGGATGCTAGTAAACAAATTATTTTTGTGCATCATCGTGGTTACATCTCCAGCCCTTTGGTATTCAGTAAGCTTTCACATAACCTTGGTATTCGTACCTATAATTAAAGCAAGTTTGATATATTCTTTATATCTGGTAACTATTTTTCATTACAGAATAAACCTGTTGAAAACCGACGCGTTTCAGAAGAGCCTTTTAAACATGAAGTAAGTAAGGAGCAAGCCATGACATTCATTACTTGTAGTTGCAGTAGTACGGAACGCATTGGTGATATTGCGAAAGGACACGACTCGACTGTGTACGGAAAAGGGGCCTACAAGCACAGTGTGGCTTGCCTTCCAAAATTCTGGCCCTGTGCTCCGGATGGATTTTTACCCAACTCCGTCGTGAGAAACATCATCAAGCCAATTGCACCGCGGGACTATTCTGCACTTATCAAAGAGTTGGACGCCAAAGATACTAGTGCGAAGCTAGCTCAAGGTAAATAATTTCATGGCCGTAGTTATTATCGTGATTAACGTACTTCATTGAAAAATGCACAGATTTGATCCAAGACGGTGAACACGATATGGTATCATTTCACATGTTGGAGTTATCTTAAAATTTGAGGTCGAGGCCAACGACGCCTTTAAAACCTAAGGGTCTTTTAAATCAAGTGAAGTTTGTTAGAGAAAGAGCATATCCCTACAATGACTGTGCAGCTAGGATTCAGCACAGTACTTCCTAGGCCTATAATAAAAGATCATTGCCAACACCATTGAACTGTCTTTAATGCCTTATTTGGGAGTGATTTAGAAGATTCCTTTAGAATAAGTAGTGACAGGAGAGTTGCAGAAAGGATTTGCGTGCACGATGCTTAATGCCCTGGGAGCAAATTCATACCCCTGATTTAGTTTCATTATTAGAATTTAGCTTAGCCAGGGTACATATGCCATCTACAAAACACATTTATTGCGAGTTTGAATGTTCAAAGAAGCCTTAGAATGGAGCAAGAGTAATTATTAATGGGTTATAGCAGTTCTAAAATCGTTTTACGCAATAATGAAAAAGCAACTTTTGTGTAGACAAAAGGAGTTCGTTTTTAACCTTGGCCTCCACTGGTAATATTTTTATAGGCAAGCGATACTGATTGGGCAACCTTAAGGGAAATGTACTCACATTGCCAAGTTTGTGTGACTTACTAACTTGTTTCGGTCCACAACTGGGTATATATATTTTCTAGCTTAAAATTTCGAGCATCATTCTGACATTTTATGGTTTGAGGAGTGACGAATTAATAACTTAATCACGTTTCCAAATGTTTGCATTTTCAAAGCCATTGTTATGTGGAACAGAGAAGAACCATATTTTTCAGGTCCTCAATTTCATTTACTAGACTCCTATGGTCGAGTGTTCGGGCCACTTTTGCATAAATGGGTACAGTAAGTACTCAGAGAAATCCACCGAGGAAACAATCCTGGTTCTGAATCATGCAAAATCATCGCAATGGCACAGAGCCTTTCGTTGTCCTTTTTCATGGTTTGGTTTAATTTGAATCTCAAACATTTCTAAATATCATGTTTGCATTATAAGTAAGCCTGCTAATAAAGTTATTCCTTAACGGATCGGTTGAAGTAAACACGTCTTTTTTTCAGCAGTTTGTTCAGGTCAAACATTAGGCATGCACTTTAAATAGCTTATCGGTGAATGCATTGTGTTTTTCATAGCAACTACTGTTTGACTCGGTTCATAGGCGAAATGCTTAAAAACCTTGTTGCTTATGCATGAGTTCAATTTGAATAACATGACAGATTGAATTAAAACGTTTTTTGCACTGGAGTGAAGGAGTACGAATAGGCAGCCTAAGTTGCTGTTGACGTGAGTGCATCGAGGATCATTAACTAATGATTTATCAAATTCATTGGGTATGTTGTAGTTTCAAAATCACTATAGTCAGTTTATCAAAACTTTTGTCAGCCAGCCAATAGTAGTGCCATGTTTGGGGTGAGGGGTCAAGGAGAGCGTATGAAAAATTATATATTTCTTATTTGGTTTATTTATTCATATTTTTCTGTGCAAAGGATTGTCCATAAGAACGGAAAGGAGTACGCCAAGACTACAATATGAGAATTTCTTTGAAAAAGACCCTGATTTTCTGTCTGGTAGATGTAAAGAAAAAGCAAAAGGAAAAGTTAACAAAGCGTGAAATGTAAATAAACTAAAGATAATTCCGTCAGAATGAGCTGCACGAGCAAGGATATCTTCTCAAAATGACGCTTACTTTTGTATCACGTGAATCCCAATCGTATTTTGTCAATTAAAAGTGAGATTGCCAAATACTGAAAGGTTGCTCTTCGGGATCGGCGAACTTCTCTGTTTGTTATCATTATACCAAAATAAAGTTTAGTAAAATACATGCATTGGAAGATAAGAATAAGAGCGAAAAACGTCTTACTAATGCTATTGTCCATCTTTGCAGTGATCTTCGACATATCAAGATTTCCAAAGTTGATAAAAAGTGAAGAAGAGATTCAGATTGCATCTGTGTCCCCAGAAAATCCAAGTGAAGGGGCTTCTATGAATGAATACCGGAGGCGTTTGCTTTTAACTGATGATGATTCTGATGATGACTTCACTGAACTTGAGAATGAAGACGAGCTAGAAGAAGCCACATGCTTGCTTTCAAAAAGTCCGGAAGTTCCTAACGACATTTTACTTGCAATAAATGAGAAGAAAAGCATTCTTAAAGGAGGAAAGGGTGTGGAAACTGAAAAATCAACAAAAAAGCCAACAATGAAAAAGAGAAATAGTGTAAGAGTTAAAACTGACAAGGAGAAATTTAAGGAAAAAAAGAAAGAGTAAGTATGGTTAATCTATTAAACACATCGCTCTGACTCATAATTCATTGCCTAAGGTCTCAAAGAGAAGGTCAAGTGTTGATAGAAGTTCCATTCTCTTAAGAAAATTTCAATTCTTTTTTTAAATACAAAAAGGAAATTGAAGAACAAGAACCTTACAATCTCAATTCTAATATCCTTCCTCTATGGACAGCAAGACGCAGTTTCCTTGTGCCCCCATTCAGTTTTCATTGCTTTCATGCTTCCAAATTTTCAAAGACGATTTTTGTTAACCATATTTGTTATGCTGTTGAATTGAACTCACTTTAGGTATTATATAATGATCATTTTTTGTCGAAAAATCGTAGAAGCATTGACTTGCCCGAATAATTGATCCAACAACTGGAACTTGATCATGCTTTTCCAACCTTTTCCGGTAAAGTCTAGGGCCCCTAGACCACTTTAGAAATTTATACCAAAAAGTTCAAGTCCCCTCCAACACCAGAGGCCCTGGACAAAGTTAATGCAACACTGATCAAGGCTAATCGAAGTTGAACCTAAATGGTGGTTAACTTTAAAGGAATCGTTAATTCTTGTGGCTGTTTCACATAATTTCTAGACCAAAGGCTTCAAAAAGCAAAAAGCAAGACTCGACAGTTACTAAGCAACCAAAACCAGAAGTAATCCCTGAAAGTACGTCATTACCAACACCGACGAAGAAGGTTTTGAATGACATAGAGATGGTGGAAACGTCCAACGCTGGCCTTGGAGTCATCGAGAAGTCAGTTCACGAGGTACTTCAGAAAAGAATGGACAAAGACTGGTTTCCAAGGAACATTGAACTGAATGCCACCAACGTCGTTAGAGAAAGTATAAAGAGGCTTAGTGGAAAGGATGCAATCACAGTACGAGAAATTTGTGCCCTTCTCGTTGACATCAAAAAGTAAGTAAAATGTTGAAGATTCACCGAAAGGAGTTTTCTGTAAACAGAGGGATGATTCTTGGGGCTGGTGAAAGAGAAGATGAGCGTGAAAGTAAACCTGATTTCAACTAAAACCATTCAATGAAACATTTCATAGTTTGCAAAGAAATATGACACAGCCGAGCCTTTGACTCAAGGAATTTCAAGATATTAAAATGACCGAAAGATAGTTGATTTTCCTTCTTAAAAATACTGACTCGATATTGCATTTACGGGTTATGCTGGCTCTTGTAGCCCGAGCTATATAACACCAACATTGTGATTCAGGTTAAAGATTTCTATTTAGTGACTGTAGACTTTAATAGAATTTGCAACTGGAGACGCAGTTTATTTTGTTCATGAAGCAATGTAATATAATCATCCCGATTGTCTATGCACCGAATCAATGACAACCTTCAACTTTGCTCTTTTGAGAGTAGCGTCTGTGTCTTTTGGTGGGAATCGCCACACAAATGATTTCTTTTCTAATGTAAAAGTGGGATCATTGCATTAGGGCCGTCACCATGGTGAGGCGTTGATGGTGTAACGCCCACTTGAAAAAATTTCCGTTTCAAAACAAGAACTTTTGCCATGTAGTGCTGCTTTGTTTTCAGCGAATGAGGGTTTGCTCACCCATTTTGTCGGCAAATGGGACCCAAGCACTCACCCCCTACCCCTCCATTGGCGTAATAGCTAGTTCTCCGACTTAACCATTGCACAAAAATTATCTTCCCATACTTTAAAAAGATGGATGTAGATGATGGATGTAGATGATGAACTGGCTTTTCCAATAAACATACATATTTCATTAGCCAACTTGTCATCGTAAAGCGCTTGACATAAATTCCATTTGAGAAAACAATCAATCAAAGAAACGTTTCCTAAGACTTAAAGGATCAACAATTTCATCATTTATAGGCACCTGGAAATCCCAACTCCAATCCTCCATGAAGTCATTAATGCATTACGAGATATAATGAAGTGCAAGTCACCAGCAGTAAAATTTGCTGCTGTCAAGACGGCTGTGGAGTTAGCAGAAATGGCTGGCGATCAATGTGATACAGTCCTCACAGATTTGATCAGCATGCTTGATGACCCAGCAAAGATAGTGCGGGAAGAGGCAAAGAAAGGACTTTTATCTTTAGCAGGTATTTTTAGCAGGAAATGTCTACGACCCAGTGTCGTCAGAACAAATTTGTATTTAGTTGGGGGCTGCTTATTCAATTATTTTAACACATAGCTCGCTGCTATGAAGGAAATCGTACACATTTAGTAGTGGCTGGCAGTTATTTGGACTTGCTACAAGTCTCTCTCTATCCATTTAGTAATCTGAAAAATATAGAAAAGGAAAAAAAGAAAAAATAGAAGGGAAGGAGAGAGAATAGTGTATCTCTCTCCTTCTCTCCCATTTTTTCTTTTTTCCCTTTCTTTATTTTTCAGAGGGAGAGACTTCAGATTGCTTAATGGATAAAGAGAGACTTGTAGCAAGTCCAGCAGTTATTGGGCAATGGCTGCAGCTCTATATCCACATTGAAGTTGCCACGTGACGCCTGGTAAATCCAAAGTGTCAAGAGTAAGATAAGCTTGAACGATTTTAAGTCGGGGCCGGCGAAACTGGAGAGGGGGCATGGCCCTCTCACTTTTATGCAAACAAGAATAATTTTCTGGGCAAAAGTGGAAGAAAATGTAGTCTACCATCGGTCAGCAGCTAGGCTGATTATTCCCTAGAACATGACCTTAGCTCAAGCTTGGCTACAATATCTTTTCCACTGAAGACATTTTAAAGGGATTTGATCGAAATAATCAGTCATTGTTCAAGTTGCACAGTGAGTAACAGCTAGGCTTTTGAAAGAGATCGTGAACCCTGACCCAGAATAACCAAATGATGGAGTTCCGTTACTTCCATGGCCTAAACGCAACTCACAAGGTCTATTTGTTAATGGAAAATTTGGCAAAATCGTTAAAAAAAGAAGAAATCAGCTGTTGAAGGAAAAGAAACTGCAAGAAAATTTTTTTTGAAAATATTAGGAATAATCAGCAGGTTTGTTCTTTTCAAAAAAGCATCAAAGTGTGATTCTATCGATAATCCATTCCTACTAAGAAGGGAAAAATCTAGACGTAATTATAAATTCTATTAAAACTCGTTTTGACCAGACCAGTTTGAAAGTTTATCAAATTTAGAGTCGTTTTGTTAAAAGCATTTTATTCCCCAAAAATTTTAAAATCTGATTCTACAAAATAATATCCCAACTGTATAGAATAAGTCAATCTCTTATCTTTTGCTGATAGTTCTCCTGTTAACATTTCAAGGTTATTGTTTTTTGAGTCATGTTTCATTTATTTTTCTTTTTTTGGTTCCTGCTTAACTCTTAAAAGCAGTTTTTCTACGAAGTACATGAAGAAAGTTATTCTAAAACTTTGCAAATCTTTCCTTCTTCAATTGCAATATCTATGGAACATCTTGATAAAATAAAGCTCAAAATTATTGCCTTGGATTCGCCTCGGAAATCATTGTATCTCTATTTTAGATACAGTTTCTCTAAAATAAGCCACCTAAGATAACACATTTTCAAAATCTTTTTAGCCGCCAGTAAGAGGCGGCCTTTCCTAAAACGTTTCAAAACTCTGATATTTTGGCCCCTCCACTTTCAAATACGCTTCGCCAGCTCTGTAAATGGGCCATTTGATCTTGAACCCCGGGGGTTATTCTTCGCCGGCCCTGTTATTAAAATGATATTTAGTAAAAATTGCCTAACAACTTAATTTAAATTCCCAACTCATATTTTTTGCAGGAATAAATGACTTTAACACACTTCAAAGCGTGGCTACACGAGTATCAGCTTTAAAAAGGGGCCCCACTTTAAAAAAAGATGATGAAAATCTTAAAGACTTGAGAGAGTGGACAGACACCTACTCAAAAAAGACAGAGGCATCTGGGATTTCTAATCGCAATATAACGGACTGGTTGATCGGCTCGCAGCCTAAACCGCTGAAGGACGATCTATTTGAAGAAGGGTCTTGCGAAGAAACTATCGACAAAGAATGTGCTGTCTCACAAGAAAAAGTGAACGAAGTTAAAAGCATCGAAGAAAAGGTCTTTATTCTCTTCATGATCCCTTTAAATGGAGCCGGCTGTTTGTCAAAAGAAATAAGGGAAAGAGGAAGGGCGAAGAGGAGAGTGGTTTGAAAAGATAAAAATTGGAGCAGTGGGTGAGGATGGGGAGGGTATAGATAGGAGAGAGACGGGGGTTTAGAAGGGGGTTTTAGAATTGGAAAGTAGAAAAGGAAAAATTGGGAAGGAGGAGGTTTGGAGGGGAACTGGAGAAAGAGGAGGCTGAAGGTTGAAGAAATTGGAGAAAAGGAAGATGAAGAGGGAAAGGCAAGGAGGGAGGGAAAGGCGGAGAAGGGGAAGATTTAACTCTTTGAATAACATTAAAGGCTTGGGATAATGGTGTGCCTTCTTGATAACATTGCAATTTCTCATAATTTAGCTTCTAAGATATTAGTCATAGGAAATTTAGCTTTACAATTTAAATGAATTCAAAAACTGAACGTCATCAGTATCATAGCAAGGGTGTCAAGATATAGGGTGTGAAGGTGATTTGAGCAAGGGAAAATGAGCGTCTACATTCTTTGAAATGCCAGAAAAAGCCCGTTTTCAAAGAAAATTTCTGCCATAGGGGGGAGGGTGTGCATCCGACTTCTTCTTGCCTCTCCCTCACTTTGCTACTGAACGTCATTAAGAATTATCTGCGAGAAGAATTTCCAAAACATTTGATGCTGTCTTTTGGTATAAATGGATTGATTTACAGCTAAACAGCTAACAGCATTAAGTGTCGCTCGTTCCAACTACAGACTAAGTCTGGCTAAACAGCTTAGATTCTCTTCTCGGAGGAGTAAAATGATAAACACCAAGCCATTTGCTTGGCTGTCTTATAAACTACACACGTGATATAATATTGCTGCAACCTACAAACGTGATATGATATTGCTGCAAGAAGTGACATTCTTCAATTTTCGAATCAATGAACTGTAAAACTCGCTTATTTTTGCTCTTCTAGGCTACAGACTCCCCGAATTACATAGAACTCATTGCACCGAGATTGGCAAAGAAATTTCAGCAGTTAACTGGTCAGATTTGTCTAAATTGTCGATTTTATCTTTTTAATGAAAACTCTTGTTTTTCGACAAGTCACTACAGCTTGAGTAAAGACTGCATCGAAGGACACCTTCCATCAACAGACACTTTTACCACTTTGGATTTTACCTTTAAAAAAGAAATATCCCATTAAAAGACAGTTACTATTGTCCTACATTTTAATTTGTAGCGGTTCCACTGCATAAGAATTCGCCTAAAGGATCTGAAAGGTGATATTTGTCTGTTGATGAAAATTGAAGATGTATTTGCCCTTTTCACACACGTGAACATTGTATGATAGAATCATCGGTGGCGTAATCTGATGATTTTTTGATAAATTTTCTAAAACCTTGGTAGTACTGTAATCAATCAGTAACTGTTAGCATCAATGGTCAAACTGTAATAGACAGTTTTGGGTAAGGTAATGTCCTAAAGAGTCAAGTTGTATCTGCATCCCTTTATACAAAATTTATATTTATCCAAATTCTTGTTTTCAGTAGATTCAAATTCAGATTGTTCATCTCTTGAAAAGATTAGTGAAGAAGAATGTGACATGAAAGAAATTCTGCTAAGACTTGACGATTTCTCGACCAACAGCAATGTTTCCTTTGAAGAAGAAGATAGTAGGTTCTATTTTCTGCAAGCCGATTAATGTTCAAGAATGTACTGATACTTTTTTTCTTCTAAATGTCAAATCCAATTTTCTACCTTGCTTACTTCATGACTGATTGAATTACATTGTCTTGTAATATTTGAGATTCATTAACTTAAGTTATTTGGTGGAAAATATTGATAGAACTGTTTCATTATAAAGTAATCAGAGCATGAAAAAGAAGAAAAAGTATATTTACAGGACTGTCTACCTGTTTCTAGTCTGATAGGGGCCTGATGGTGACGTCACCACTGTGTCTTTTCTATTGATACAGGTCCTTCTCCAACTCAATGCACAGAAAGCAACGTGACGAATGAAATTCCAAACAACACTGGGCCAACAGGAATTCGAAAAGTGAAAATTGTAAAGAAAGTTAAGGAAGTAAAGAAGGGAAGGAAGCTACCACATCATAAAAAACAGGAGCTCGTGTCTGCATTACTTGAAGCTTCCACCTACATGCTTTTGACAAAAAGAGCTTTCAAAGACCAGAACAGGGAACCTAATGACGAGATTGTTTTAAAAAAACTGACATTGATCTTAAAGAACTTAGTTATCAGAGAGGACTCGAAAATTGTTCCTGTTGCTGACCAGGTACTTCAGTTTCTTGAGAAGTTAAAAGACAAAATGCAAAGCGATGTCCTCAAGCTGACCCTTGAAGGAGTTTTACCAAGTAGAAAGAACCTTGAGTGCAATGGCACACAAAATGATCCCACAGACACAGTCAGTATTCTCCTTCTAATATCATTTTGCAAAGGGTTATCTGTCTGGATGTCATTTTACTTGAAGCAGCTTTTTGCTTTAATTTTAATTTTATGCTATGAAACATTTTATCATGTGATTTAAAGAAAAGCAATATTTATACTTCAGTAAAGAATATCAGATCATCGATATTCTGACCAAGTTTTGGAATTGATAATCAATAAAGTTGTGCGTGTTGTACGTCAAAAATGAACAAAATTTGATACAATAAAATAACGACTTTGTATAAGAAATGAGTATTTGGTACGACGTTTTGAGCATAACTCTTCATCAGGAAGAAGAGTTATGAAGAGTTATGCTCGAAACGTCGTACCAAATATTTACACTTTCTTACACTGTCGACTTTCTTATACAAAGTCGTTATTTTATTCAGTGACGGCGCCAAGAGGTGGTATGGGGGGGGGGGGTAATTGTGGTATGGGGGTAATTACCCTCCCCCACTTTTCCGAAAATATGGTCTACCTTTTTCCTTCAAAAAAATCGATTAAAAAACAATGGGTAGGGGTAGATCAAATTTCCTAAGGAAAGTTAACTTAGTACAAATCACTGAAACGAGGCAAAAGGGGCGTGGTCCCACTGGCCACGCCCATTACCATCCCACTCTATAATAGCTGGCGCCGCCACTGATTTTCTTGTATCAAAGTTTTGGAATGTCTAGACTACCAGTCTAAAATTTGGTTGCGCTTGTGATTATGTAGAAAGATGAAAAATTCATTCAATGATGTTGCGATCAATCAACGTAACGTTCTCGGTCTACTTCCTAGATTATTTCTCAACCGGTTCTTCATCATCGACACCTAATTCCAAGCCCAATATCACGTGTTTTAGTTCCAGGAATTCGAGGGGAAAGAATAGCCAATGCTATTGAATTTTCAAATGGTTTTCCGTCCACCCAGGCGTTGCCAAGGGAGCACCAGATTCTCGGAATACCAGAAAGACTTGGCAATGTTGCAAGTAAGTTAAATGATTAGCAAGTTTCCGGGCGGATACAGAATAAGACTTCATCTATTTTAAAACCTTTAGAAAGTTTAATTACAACTTTTGAAAAGGGTTCCCCATATTTTTTTAAATCATTTCAGATCGCATGTAGGTATCTAGAAACTTGTATCCAAAGCCTCTCCAGTAAAGTACCTGAATCTTATATTTTGCATCGGTCTGCATTGCTATTTCACTTTCCTTTAGTTGCTGATTCTGGCTTTTGTCAGTTCGGAAAGATGAAATTGTCATGGACCTCCAGGGCACCTTGCTATGACATGGATTTAAAAGCATTGAATGAACAGCGAATCAAGCCACTGCTCATTCCTCAAAGGACTCTTCCCGATGAGGCAGAGATTTACGACAAAAGAGTAACAAGCAATTCAATACTACCTCTGCTTTTTAAGCAAAGGATGAACACATCAACTCAGCAAATCAGAAGAACAATTGCTAGAAACAGCCAACCCAGGAAGAAGATGAGACGCAACGTTATTCGTCTGCCTCGCATCTCGTTTGAAAAAGAGAAAGGACAAAGACCTGAGAGTGTTGCTAGCATTTGCTCTGATGTCATGGAATTCAATTCATCAAAAGCAACGTCAAACCCACCACCCCCTCCCAATACTGCAGAACTTAGGTTATAGTACTCGAAAGGCTGAAGATGTAAAATATTTATTAGAATGCCTATAGATGTCACAAGCAGTTAGTAAATTAGAGCGTACTGTTCTTATATTGATCTTGTGATTTTCAGAAAATTTTATTTTCATAACATTATGACAAAAAAGTAGATATAAAATTCGACGGAGATATGAAAATGTTGCATAGTCTGATAATGATGAATATACAATTTAGTATTCCTTTTTCAGTAACGTATAAAATGGATTTAGAAAATTTCTTTTTTCGCAAAATATTAATTGAGATCTAATAATCAATCAATATGTTGACTTGATGTTATCAAGGGTGCTTTGTGTTTTTTGTCGTTTTTTATTGATTGGCATTGAAAAGAGAGGCTCAGCCGCCTGAGGACCCTACACCCCTGATGAAAGGTTGGTTTATAATAGGTACGTGTATTCTCAAAGTCGTTATGGGCCTCGTAACTGAAGCATCCAAAGGGGGTCACTCACTGAAGAAGAAAAAAATTTCCAAAGTCTTTCTAGTCATATAGACTATTATTGATTGACAACTTATTCTAGATGGGGGTGTCTAAATTGGTTCCTGAGCCCGCCGATGAGTGCGGAGCATCTTGCCTCGCTCTTACCTTCACCTTGTTATCTTGTTATTTGTTCCCTGTGAAGGAGATAAATTCACTTCAATTTAGATAATGATTTGATTTTTTATACGCGCCATATACAAATTGCTTCGTTTGTACAGACAGTTAAATTATCGGTTATGTATACATTTTGTACTACAAACCAATTTAAGACATCGTCTACTGCTCAAGCTATTATACTTTCGTGATTTTGACAACAATTTAGTAAAGAGAGGGAGATTCATGCTTATTGCCAAAACGCGATGGAAGCAGCGAGTTGATTTCAATGGAGATTTGATTTGACTGACAATTGTGGTAGGACTGTTATTTTACAACGGGATATCATATTTCAGTAACATTGTTGATGACTTTGAACTGTTAAGAATTTTTTGGATTTTTCGAGTGTATATGATATATTGTTTGGTTCGTTTTTCTATGTCTCAATCTCGCATTGCTTGAAAATAAGTCCGTTCGTTTTGGCCAATATTTATACGCTGTGTAAGAGGATTCTAAGATATTTTTCAAGCGTGCATTTCTCATTGAAGCCTAGGTCGTGTAAGTAATATAAATTTCATATATATTATACACAGACCATTTAGCTTTAAGAGTACAGCTGCACACATCTGATCATTGTTTCAAAATTTTATGTAAATACTGAGAAACAACATGAAAAAAAGAACACTAACAAATTATTGAGCCAAAATAGTAACGAAGTGCACTGAAATATTTCCATACCAAATATAAATAATTTGGATTTTTTATTCTCAAACACAATAAGTGCATCATTTTTGCATTTCTGGATTACTGCAAGGAGTCACAAGCATTGATTTATGAGCATTTTTTTTTCTAAGAAATATTGTAACCTTGAGAATTTTAAGATCAACATACTATTAGAAGGCTATTATCATGTTTCACATTTCCCCACTTTTTTATCTTTGCAGCTCATCCTTGCTGCCTGTTGACATTTTCTTCATAAAATGGCTAGCAAAGAAGGCATCTTTGGTAATGACTTCAATTTTGACGAAGCTTCACAGACAAACATAAGTGAGATTTCATTCCCCTCTCATGTGAGTGGACTAGAATCATTCACAGAATTTGACAGGACCTTCTCTGAATTTCAAGATGAGCATTTGCAGACAACCCATAAAGGTAGGTTTATATTAAACAATTAAACTTACACTTAGGTTTATCATTATTTTAAAAAGCAAACACGGGTTGCTATAAGTGGTTGAAAGGTCTTGTTAATGATCCTTTTTGATAGGTCTGGTTAATGTAAGAAAAACAACAATGAAGTCATTGATACACTGCAAATCATGGCATGCTATGAAATTCATAGTGAAAGAAATTTCGAGATTAAGTTTTTGGTAATCTAAACTTTGAAAATTGGCTTTGAAAAAAGCAAACATTTTACAAGATACTTGAAGCTTTCTCACCTGATGCTCTTCAATATATAAAACAGCAGTATACGTTTCTCAAAAAACAAGATGGAAAATATATTGTTGTGGATTGAAATAGGCCAACAGGAAATATGCTTCCGTTTCTCTGATTGGCAAATTTTCTAACCACAACTGGATATATATTTTCCATCTTGTTTTTCCAGAAAATTATTATGACATTTTTAGAGGAGTGTCCGACCAAAACGTTTTAAGTATGTTGTAAATATTTGCTTTTTTCAAAGCCATTTTTCAAATTTCAAGACTGTTTTAAATTTATAACTTTTTGTATATTATACTGGTAAAGATGTTTTGACCTAAACTTGGCTCCAAAAGAACTCCAAATGTTTGCATTTTTTAATTCAAGGTGTGTGTCTGGTTTTGTTTGACTGAATTTAACCATAATTAAAATTGTTGGAATACATAAAGAAGATAGATTGCAGAATGAAAAATCCTTTTAGCTAGTTCCACCAACTAATATGTTAAGAATTATCAAAGGCTGAATACAGCAACTTCACACCAAATTCCCCTCCTGGTTTTTTTCAACTTAATATTGGAGGAAATTTGCTTTTTTCTTATTCAAGACCAAATTGAATACTATATTTTTGCGATAAAATGTTTATGTTTCTTTACGTTATTTGTCTTTGCAGAATCTGAAAATGGTAATGACAGTGAAAACATGAGTTACTTCAGACTCAGCCTACCCAATGTAGCTGAAGCAAACTCACAAAATTCAGATAGCTCAGGTAAGTTCATGATACTGTTCAACATGTCAATGACAATGCTTTTTTAAGCAAAGATCAATTGACTCAACCATTTACTCAATCTACTCTTTAGCTACAGTAAGGTCCCTCGTTTTCGTTTTTTATTGCTACAAATTGCTGCTTCAAATAATTCATATTATATGTACAATGACAATTCTCATTATTGTTCTACATTCTTAAAACCATGATATCAGCTTTATTCATGTATATTTTTAAAAAAAAATTCATTTTCTAACAATTGTAAATGCTTATATGAGATCAGGTGTGTGCTAGCAGCAAAACAAATTTTCTAGATATCCTACAATTGTCAGGGGAAGGTCTCCTGCATACACCAAGCACTGGGCGTCAACAAATTGTCATGAAGTTTTTGACTGAAGATAGAATTCAAAGGCATTTGCCAAACCCCAGCAATGAAGATAAAACTGAAGGAAATCTCATGGAATTCTCTTCCAAGGTTGGTTGTGAATAACTTGAGCTTATGATGGGTGATTCATAAGGCAAACCTTTCTGGTGCCAGCATAGATATTATACAAACCATAAATTTTCAAATTGGTCCCCCTGAATAAGCCTCTGCCTTGACTTTGCCTCACTCTGGAAGCAAAAAATTTTGACAAGCTCAAAAACCCCAAGTCCTAAATGCTAATTTTATCAAGACATGATTTTGTCCACAAATAATAATACAGTAAATATAAAATTGAAAACTGAATCTGACAGGGAATGGGCTAATTCAAGAGAGAACGGGCCCTGTAATTTTTCAAATTCATAAAAGGCCCAAATTGGGAGGGGCCGATTTGAGAGGTCCAGAATGGAATTATTGCTGGAAATCTATGTACTTTTTCATTTAGGCAACAATCTGTTGTTATTGATTAATATTTGCCAATTCTAAATCACTCTTTCATGATTAGGCTTCTTGGATTCAACTTACTAAATATGGCTAAATATGATCGTGTATAAAGAAAAGTTGAAAGTGGAAAGTCCCTTCAGACAATCGAATTAGATTTTTCATGAATCGAACTTATTCTATTCCTTTCGAATAAATCAAAGAATAAGATTTAACTTCCTCTCGCTGTCATTTATTGCCACTTTTTCATGGCATCTTCAACAAGGCCTAGATTGAATAAAGAGCAAGTAAACTGGTACATCAATTGAAGAATACCCAAATGATCGAAGCTCACTCTTCGGTGTAAAGAGCATCATGAGCCACAAAAAATGGCGCTGTAATTGTAGAATGTTTTTATCTTATTTCGACATTTCTCGAAACTAGATTCGTAATTATGCCTGCCGAAACGACACGATTACCCGTTTTCGAAACAGTTTTTGTTAAATGAATCCGACCATATCTTAACGTGCCAAAGCTCACGATTCGACAAAGCCTGCTGCGAAGTAGATTGGACCAATCGAAGTCGATGAAGTCTGACCCTGTAGTAGAGTGACAGTTTGGTATTGACTTTCATAGAGCTCTACCCTTGGTTTGGAAGTTTATTTCGTTCCTTTCCCGCACTCTCCCTCACCACACCTTTTCCGCCAACCATTGACGCTCTTCTGCTCCTTAGCTTTTCTGTCATCAAGTTTCATGGATTTTCGTGTTTTTTTTTGCCATAAATTTGTCTAATAGATCTTGAGATGATACTACTTTTATGCTAATCTTATTCACTACTCCAGATTTCATGATCCAAACAAAGCTCATTACTCTGATAAGATTCCCATCCAACACTCGACTCCTGATAAAATCGCTCCGTGTAAAGTTATACTGCTTTCTACAGCCAGAGGTCACATTCAAGCCATCAAAACTATCGAGTTAAGCTTTATTTGCAGCTTTGATTTCTGAAAAAAGATTTGGTTTGACTATAACCAACGTCAACTTCACCGCCAACAAAGTATTCTTGCAGAAAAGGAATAAAAAATTTCTCGTCTAAAGCTAAATTGTATTTAGAATTATTGTTAGCAGTGGCATTACCAATGTCATTCAACCAACATCTCTGAATTCTGTTAAGGTGGACAAAGAGTTTCAAGATGAACAAAAACGAAGCGGGATGGATAGAGAACCTGTAGCTCATGATGAAAAACAAGCAGTCGCTTCAAAGGTAGAAAAAAAGAACTTGGAACGATCTGGTAATTGAAGTTACGCAAATTTTTTTTTGATCCGATGTTTATTATTGTTTGTAGCATTGGGTTGGTTGGGAGTGGGGCTAATGTTTTTACCGACATATTGAAATGACTTTATTAAAAATCAGGTAAAAAGGCAATACATGAACATGTATAAACCAACACAGTCTTGGGAGAGAGGGTTAAAAGGCAACATGTGCACATTTTCAAACTCATTACGATCTGCAAACGTTTTGGTTTGGGGAGCCTCTAAAATATTTTGGGGACAGGCCCACATGTCCCCCCTCTTGCTACCCCCTGGTTATTCGAAGTTATAGAGAAATAACTTGCGTTATTCGTGACTTATGACTTGCAAACTTTCCGCAGATTTTGACAAAGGTATTGAGATTCATCAGAGGCCTTGTCTTGATGGAAGTAGTAGTGACAGTGATGATGGAACAACCTTGAATTTTGCACGAAGCAGAATCGGAACCATCAATCAGAGACAGCTGGGCGCTTTCCTGGATGAGAGAGAGCAAGGAAATGAACTAACTATCCTAGGTATGTATTTGAAACTTAGTGCAATGTGCCTTCATTGAAATGCTATTTTTAAAAGACTATTTTTAGCCATCCGTATCACATGTGTTTCTCGCTTGCAGAAGAGCGACAGTTAGCAGAAGGGGACGATGTATTCTCAAGGGAAGTGCCTGGTGACGGGGGTGGTGGTGGTGATGGAAGTAGTGGCCATAGTGACAGTGATGTCGATGGAGACGGGGGAGTTGCAATACGAGGTATGAAAGCAATACGTTACCGTTATTCGTTGCCTAGTTTTGCAAGAATTCAGAATTATTTCTTAAGATGTATGAGAATCAAGGTATTAACTAAGCATTATGTGTTAGTGGAGTCAAATGTTTCATTCGTCGGGGATTTGCCTATTCAAAAACAAAATGTGTTAATTTGTTTCAAGATCGCACACAAAACTTCATATTTATCTAAGTAATAAGCGTTTTGTGGAAATAAAATATTTTTTGTGCTGAATCCAGCAAGAACAGCTTTTGTTTTTGCTTTTGTTGGTTAAAATAGAGCAAGCTCCACTTGCAAAAGAAATAGATAGCTTTCTGGCAATCAAATCGATTCAGCATCATTTCATGAAATAGTTATTGACAAGAGGTTAACACAGCTCTCAATGCGAAATCAATTTTTTCAGCTGTTTGAGCCAGTTCTGTATTCAAAAGCACTGTAATTTTCTCTTGATATAATTTGTAACTCTAAGAGTACATTAAACTTCCAATAGCTCGAACCTTCAAAGGACCAATGAAATTGTTTAAGTTATCGAAGGCTCGGTTATCGAGGCTCGTATGTGTCCTAAAGGGATAAATTACGTTTTGTCAAAACTGTAAGTTTCTTTCTACGAAGTCATTCTGAAGCAAAGAGGATTGTCCAAAGAATTGGTGCGCGGTGCCATCTTGGTGATGGAGAAAAAATTGTTGTTCTTCGCAGTCTGCATATTAAGGAACTAAAGAAATATGTTTCGAAAATATGTTATGAAAAGAAATATTTTATTTTAATGAAAATACATTAGTTTGTTTTATCTATGGTTGCTATTTTTTCCTGGACACCAAAAATCAGTTTCGAGTTTAATAGCCCATATGGGAATCGATAATGTTCGAGGTAGTGAATGTTCGAGTTATCGGTAGCTCAAATTATCCGGGGTGTTTCTATATTAAAGTGTTGCACAAGGTTCAAAGGGAACACAAAATTAGTTCGACTCAGCGACCGTTCGAGTTATAGGGGGTTCGAGCTTACTGTAATTCGTTTCTATCAATTTTCATTAAGAATGCACTGACTGAGTAAGGAGAAGCTGATATTTTACAGGAGAATTTTTCATCATAATAGAGAAAATAGCTTTGGCGATACAAACGATTCAAAAGTTGTGTTTTGTTTGTAGTGCGATCTCGTGAAGCGCGATCCAGGTCACGTGTTCGAGCAACAGCTACTGTTCAGCCAATCACACAATCGAGCGAAAACTTGCCCGGTAAGACAATGCCAAAACTTAAAAGCAATTTATTATCATTATAATGTGTGCTTATTTTAAATTAAGCCCACTCTGAGGTGAAAATTGGCTCGAGTTGTTTGTAACTGCAGGCATTCCCTTGTTGTTGATCGAACAATTTCGTCGATTTGGAGAAAGGGAATTTCACTGATTCTGTATCTTTTTGTAGGTATGCGTTTTTGTAGGAATATCATGACTATGTTGTGTCTTTTTTGTCAAGCTATGCTAGCTAAGGTATTACCCTAAACCAAATAATATCACGTGAGGGACAATACGGTGG
Organism: Rhopilema esculentum; assembly: GCF_057945365.1. Taxonomy (NCBI): domain Eukaryota; kingdom Metazoa; phylum Cnidaria; class Scyphozoa; order Rhizostomeae; family Rhizostomatidae; genus Rhopilema; species Rhopilema esculentum. Next base: position 3,450,903 of record NC_142818.1, read on the forward strand.
TTTTCCTGTAAGATATGGTTTCATCAAAGATGCAGATAGATAAGCGCGATCTGACCAATCAGACACTTGTACACTGGCTGAAGACCCCATTGCTTAGGCAAAACATGATTTGACCGAATGCCCATATAGCCGCCAACCTCTCTCTTTGTAATAGGCTTTTTACGGTTTCCTGCTAGACCAGATAATTCTTTGCAACTAGGAGCCGAGTCCAAGAGCTTTGTATTAGTCAGATTGAAAAATTTTAAGGAGATATAGCCTCCCTAGGCTAAACCACATAAAATATAAGATTTTTTGAAGGTACTTTGGAAATGCCACGAATTTAAATCTGCAATTTTTTCTTTGAATAATAGAAAGTTTTCAAAGAAAGTTTTCATTGAATAATAGAAGTAAAATTTCTTTATAGAGCGAGAAAGACCTGTCGGAGACTCGGTTCCAGCATCTAGCCAGCAATGGCGAAACCCTGCAGATATACGAGACAGCATCGAAGATAACCAGTTTCTTAGCAATTTGACGCCTCGCAGCGATGTTTTGGTTAGTTCGATTGCATATGATTTGTATGCCTACCATGATTCAAGAAGACTCGTTGATCAGTTTTCCACCCACCTTTAACAAAATCCCTTTTTCTTGATAGGAATGCCATAAAGGAAATTCACCATCTCTTATATTTGTTATCAATTATTGATCGTACTTCTTTGTTATGATGACCCCGGCTTGCATTGTTTGGATTCAAGATCTTATTTGATCTTTAATCATTAGATTAATTACAGTAATGCATCTTTCAGGAAACCCTTCTTCTTTTAGCCAGCAACAATCGATGCCGACTCAAGTGAAGAGTCAAGATTATCTGCAAGATTTTTTATTGCTTCAAGCACTCCTGGTGTTATGCTAAGACAAAACTCAACGCCACAGAATAATTGGATGGATGAAAATACAACAATGTTCAGATTTTCAGAGGTGGTAGTATCTATCTACCTTGTAAAGCGTAATTGTTTGGGTCGTTGTCGCTTTTAAGGGTATATGCTTATCAGTCCTTGTGATATTTTCCAATGAAAGGGGTAGGCTTCTATCTTACCACCGACTGGTAAGTTTCAAGAATGCATTATTTAGTTAGAGGCACTACCTTACTTGTTCCAAACAGCTTGAACTTTTTGCCATAACCTCGCTGCTGTCGTCGTTTAAAGATTCTAGAAACATACAAGATTATGTATTTTGGTTGCAAATGCTACTTTTAACAAGACACCCTTTCTCGGTCAATGTTTCATTCTAAAAAGCAATTTTATCTTTTAGTGTCAAACTTAAAAGATTTATTGCTAACAATGAGCCATTGCGCTACGCAAGCACCCCATAATGCATTTTCAGACAGTCTGAAATCAATTTTGGTTAATCCGTAAGATTTGACTGCCATTGTTTGGATCGTCGCCTGGACAATTTGCCACGCTCGCAAAGGCTCATTGTTAGCAATGAGTCTTTAAGTGTCACATATATTCTTATGGATAATATCAATTTTCACAAAACATGAAATTATGCTTTTTTGTAGTCTGCCCCAGCCACCCCAGGCATCGGAAGTGACACTCAAGACGCGACAAGTTTGCTTTCAGATGATCCAGTATTTGATTCACCGAGGTGATTCATTATTTTATCCCTGCCACCACCAATGTCAATGTTACTGTAAACCTTGCAATCAATAAGCTACAAAATAAAGCAGTTTTAACGGATTCTGAAGTTGTCATGTGACGATTTTTTCAGTTGTAGATGCATGATGACGTCATCTTTTATCGTTTCAGAATTTTCCGAATTCTGACTGCATGTTTTGAACGAACATTATATAATTTTTCTAGATTTGCGAAAGCTGGCAGATTGAAACAAAATTGGCTGAGGTCTTTCCAAAAGATCTCTGGCTTTTTCCTGTCAAGCACTGTGTTTTGGGCTTTGTTCTAGAATTTGCGAATCAAGTGAAACAAGCAGTTTCTTATGGTTCACTGCCACATATAGATTTATTTACCATGTTTTTTAGATCTTATAGTCAAAATTTAACAAATTTAAGAACAAGTTTTTAAGACATCATCACCAGCCTCCCAATGTTCGTTTGTTGCTTTGCTTCGTAGAAAGATATTCCCGATGGAGAAAGTATGCCAAAAGGTTTTTAATGGGCTCGTTTTCTAAAAATGCATCAGAAAAAAATCGTCCATGCCTCGTGATATAAGCAAGACTATACTACCTGATGAATGCATCGTCTTTTTTATAACTGGACATTGACAAAGAGCAACCTACCTAAAAGGGACAAGATCTAGATTCCTCTGTATAGTTAACCGTATTCAAGTATAAAGTTTATTTAAGAGTAACAATGCCAGTTAATTGTTATGCCTTTTATTGTTGCTAAAATGCGGATTTTCACATAATTTTCTAAAATCAAGGCAATGACATATGAGTTCTGTTTTACAGAAATAAAAGAGATGTTGTGGGAGATGATAGTGAAGGCGACAAGGTAAATCAATACATCTTAAATTCCTTTTTAAATGTATTATTCACTGCGAAAATCTGTTATCAGTAACATCCATCTGTCGTATTAGATTGATTGGTTGAATGTACCGAATGGGCGGGAATTTATATTTATTGAATCGTCTATGAAATGATAGAAAGAAACTGAAGGTAATAAATAAGTAGGACGTGATTCCGGACGAAAGAAATCAGTGACATGATTTGCGTTGTTGATTTTTCCACTTCTTAGCATATAAGTTCTTCATCTTTGGCTATTACTCCGCCTACCAAATAATAGAAATTGAGAGTTAAGTTGCAATGATTTTTAACATACTCTTTTTCCTTTGAAGCTAATGTAGTTTTGCCAAGCTAAACTTACCAAACCGTCGTGTAACCGTTTCTGTCGAAAATGTGGAAGATTCCACGAAATAAGCATTCTCTATTAAAAAAGCATAAACTTTCCTTCTGACTCGAGTCTTTGTTCTGAAACTTGAATGCTCGATGATGAATAGAAAGATGAAAATGGTGCTAAAATTAATCCTTATGATATGAGCAACACACTATCAATTCTATCTCTCTAAAAGATCGTCTACAATCCATGCCAACTTATTCTATTTCGTTAAAAGATCATCCTCGAAAAACACCGTTTACAGAATGCTTTATGTTTTATCAATTTATACGCTTTTAATTTTTGCAGACTATCACAGGAGCCTTTCCGTTCTCCATGGAGAGCCTTGAAACTCCAACAGTCGACAGAGAAAGCTTTCCAGCAGATACCCCTACGGGAACAGCAGCAACAGTAGCAGCGAATAACTGTAATTATTTCAAATTGACACTACGGTTTGAGGAATTTTCTTTATGAAAGAAAGTCTTTTGGATATTATAAAGATTCTCTCTGAGTTTAGAGGCTCAATCTATGAACAATGATAAAGGAAATTGTATTTTCTGAATCTTGCTCTAAAATGAGTTTAACGCATCAAGCTCTCTATAACTACTCACAATTTCGCGATTATTTTCAACGTTGTTTAGTATATTAACTTCCAAATAGCCGTACTCGTTGTCATCAAACGTGTTGACAAATTTTTTGCATCTAAAACGTACCGAATACCTGATGCTCTTTCACTGGCTGCCTTTGTAAGCCAGCAACACTGATGGACCTTCTCAAAATCAGAATTTAAAGCATTGCATTTCTTCCCTCGTATATGTATAAGCAAAAACACCCGCTTCTGATCACCATGGATTGTTAATGATTCAAGCTCCCTAGGTTAAGTGTTTGAAACGACCTGAAAATCAGGCGTTACATGGGGAGCGGAAAGAGGTGATCAGATTCACAATGTTTGTTTAAATTAATTGTTGAATATCTTATTTTTCATTTTATAGGGGAGCCCTCCATGGAAGAAAGCCTCTCGTCTAAGAATCCTTTTCGGAAATCTATGGATACGTCAATGAATCCGTTTTCCAGCTTCGCATATAACAAGAACCCCTTTGATACAATGGATATGAGTGAAAATAATAGACTGGCTATGTCTTTCTCGGGTTTTGGTGAGTGGATGATGTTATGTTCTTCACTTCATAGAGCATGATGGAGAAAGGATTGAAATGTATCAAGTATAACCCTGGTTCAAACGTAAGCGCCCCCCTCCCCCCTTCTTCGCATGCAGGCACAAGAGGAGCATTCGCCTCGTTGCTAGCGATTCTTGTTGGTTTTGCAGATGCTTAAATTTCTATTATTTTAGAAACTATATATTTAATTCTGCTAATGTTCCCCACCAAATATTGTGCTTTATATTTTTAAGTTACCTAAGAAAAATACTTAAGTTCAAAAGGTAGGAATGTTTTTGGGTCGTGAGTCAATTGAAAGATTACGAATGGGGAAAATATCGTCCTAAATTTTTTTGGGCGTTGTCTTGGATATTCATTTCAATTTTCAGTCATGAATATGCTGGCGTAGTCTAGTACAATTGGCGTGAGCTCTTGCCTTGCCGTCTATGTTCGGCTATATCTTCTTTGCCTGAAAAAACGTTTTGCTTCAAAGATAATATTACAAAATTTCTATACCCTTTAGAAAAACATAATTTTTTAGTAATGATTTATAATGACTCTGATTGCAATTACAGTCTTGTCTATTCATCATAGCAAAAGCATGAATTTTTCCAACAAGTGTTTGTTTTTATAAGGCATTGGATCTTACTTGATCATTTTCTATGGTAAGCACTGGTTCACATCAAGCATAAAATTTCTTACTATATTCGAATTTGTAAGCTATTTTGCTCGTTTTCAGGTGTACAAAATGAATCTGAGGTTGGGGATTCTGGCTTCAAAATCAACAGCCAAGGTGAGTCTAGTATGTGTTATAAACACACATCACAGCCTCAAATTGTTTTTCAAACGGGCTCGAGACAAGGTCAATCAGCCCTCAATTTGAGACATGAGTTTATACATTTTTTTCAAATGAAAAATCTAACCTATACTTTCGGCTTTGTCTAGTTGACCAGTGAAGCGTAAAGCATCAGGAACTTTTCTCACAGAGTAGTGCGTTTCAAAATATTGTATTCTATTTTGTGATATTTGTTTTATTTCAACTGGATTACGTTGGAATTTAAAAACAATGCTGGTACAGAATAAAGTGTCTTCTATCCTTTACTGACAGTTAGAGTGTGTTATAACACAGCCTGGTTCATCATTTCTTAAGTAAACTACAAATGGCTGTTAATTGTCCATGGAGAGCTCCTTCCCAAAATAAGTCCTTATTAACTGTTTTAGTGCTGAATCTTTCGTGGATCAGTTAGTCTTTATTAGGATTATTCAAAATAGTTAGACAGAAGACACTCGTTCATTGGCGTAACATAGGCATCTGGGACAACAATGAAAAATCGAAGCGGGGCCCATATTTCCGGACTGCAAGAAAACCCCATCCAACGCTGTAAAGCATGCGAATCAAAATAGCAACTTAAAATAACCTCTTGTTAACTAGGATGAGTTGTAGCACCTTCAGTTGAAGAACTTTGAAAGTTTTTGAATGTGGGGTAATGTTGAATGAAGTCTTAACATAAATGTAAAACTTATTTTGGTCGGGGGTCTTTAGTGATCGATCAAAGATACCTGCGTTACACCACTGCCCTTGTTACATTCATTTCCAGCTTTGATTATTTCCATTTAGATGCCGAAGCATTATTTGATGACGATGAAAGAAGTTTTCTACATTCTAATACAATAAGCAAGGTCAGTTTTTTGGGAAATTGTTTCATACGATATTCATGTTTACTTTTTGATTTGTTATGGAATGGCGTAGCTTCACAGAAATCTTCATATTGTGTCATTTCTGGAGCCAATTACGATTGGTGACGTATAGAAATGCTTTTTGGTGTATTTATGTTTTATACTATATTCATGTTTACTTTTTGATTTGTTATGGAATGGCGTAGCTTCACAGAAATCTTCATATTGTGTAATTTCTGGAGCCAATTACGATTGGTGACGTATAGAAATGCTTTTTGGTGTATTTATGTTTTATACTATATTCATGTTTACTTTTTGATTTGTTATGGAATGGCGTAGCTTCACAGAAATCTTCATATTGTGTAATTTCTGGAGCCAATTACGATTGGTGACGTATAGAAATGCTTTTTGGTGTAGTTTGGGGGGGGGGGCTGCTACCTAAACCGGAATTTCAACTACATAGAATAAAGAAGGGGTTTTTTTTATGCGAAAGGTTTCCCTAAAGTTCATATTTGCATATCTTAGGCTTGGGCAAATTATTGTTGTCTAAATCTGCCAAGCAAAGACTGCAATCCATCATGTTGACTAAAAGCAGAGTTTTTGGCAGGAAATTTGTGAAAATTTTGAAAGCTGCCCTTAATGATATCATGTCAGTTTGACATTATTTGTTCGTAAACCTTAAAAAACTATTTTTATGGTAAATGTCAAAAGTGGATTGCCGATGAAGCAAGTACCCTAAATTCTTATTGATTTCAAATTTCTTCAACAAGAGTTAAATACTTTTCAGGAAACTATAATTTTTTGTACGTAAAAGGGTTTACATATGGCTTCCCTAAATTGCCTTCAACCGCTCCCTCTTTATAAGGAACATTGTTATAATGATCGCAATATAACCATAATGCACGGATATCGATACAATTTTATAAATGTGGTTAGGCACTTGTGACCCGGTTCGAGTGCAGATCAATCGGCTTGGAAACAAAGAAATATGCATACAAACACGACATATTTCCCCGACGCAAACCTTCATAAAATCGAAACTCTTTGCAACTGCTTACACAACTGCTTACACGGTACGCCTCATATTCAAACTTTCTCTCACTCAAAATTAAAAAAGAATGTTCTCTTCCCGGGTGCAAGTCCATTCTTGTAAGATGTAGGTTTCTGTATTAAAAGGAGGGTCTTCGAAGAGGACCTCACACACTTTTTTGATCGTCCTCTCTTTTGAAAAAAAATTTCTGATGATTGGCAGATGTTAAAGAACTTTTTTCCTGGTACAGAGTCAAGTTGGCCAATAAAAAGATTGTGTGCATTAAGCATGGGTCTAAAACTGAATGCTGATATGTTATAGTGCCTCAAAATTAGTTAGAATCTATAGTGTAAGCCTTGTATTTGCTACAACTTGAATCTCCATGCTTTAAAATGCTCTAAAAATACTCTAAGAATGCTAATCCAAAATGGTGAAAAATCGTCTTTTTAATTCTGCTCTTTTTAATAGCTTGCGAACATGTCTCACGAATCAGAATGGGAACTGGATACTGTGAATGAAAAGGGCGAAGTTAGACTCAGCAAGTACTTCAATGCAATGTCAGAGGATATGGGAACCTTCAGTCTGGACAGACCAGACAGGCCTAGGGTAGGTCACTGGTTTGAATTTTGTTAGTGGTGACGTCATACAAAGCCCTCGTCAAAGGCACACCTTGTTGTTTGTAATCGAATTCTAGGATTCAAAATTTATCTTTTCAAAAGTTGTGAAAGTCTATGTCTTTATGTCATAATTTTGTACCTCGTCTATTTAGGAAATAAAACATCTTTCTTGCTGTATTTTAGATAGCATATGCGAATATGCCAATATGCGAATTTGTACTTTCTGAAGATAAATCACCAATAAAATACAGGATTTCGCTTGGAACTACGAATCGTCAGTTCGAGCCTCTTAGTCTATCCTCATGTTTTAATTGATTTGGCAAACAATACTATTTATCCCTGTAATAATGATCAAAAATGATATTTATAATGATTTTCACTTGGTTTGGTTTTTATGAATCTATATTAGATAGACCCTGATGTGTACATACGAATAGCAGAAAATTCATTGTGCGTAAAGGAATTTATTTATCAAAATTGAATTACGTTAACAATTAGTTTTTTTAGGCCAAAGTGATAACTATACTCTAAATCCTTTTAGTCAGCTTGTAACTTTGAAACCTTCAAAAGCAAAGTCTCTGAAGCAAGTCAATTTTTCCGATAGCTAAGCCAACGCATTTTGCCTTCAAGATCAAACTTTTGATGACTGACAAAGGCTATATTAGATTATACTGTCACGGTTATTTGTAACTTGATTGGTCCTTCACTAACGCTTACTTTGTCTTTGATAAATGCATTATGTGTTTCCTCGCCTTATTATATGGTCTCCAAATATTCGGTGATTAACTTTCAGATAATCAGCCTGACTCTGAAATTCCATCAAGTTTTCTTTATCTTCTGCCTCTTCTCCTTCTTTGTCTTCTCTTTCTTCTTCATTTTCCTTTTTATCTTCATCTTATTCCTTTTCCAGTTCTACTTTGTTATCTTCGTCTCGTTACTTTTCTTGTTCTCCTTTTTTGTCTCCTTTGTCTTTCTCTTCCCCTTCTTTGTCTTCTCTTTCTTCTTCATTTTCCCTTTTATCTTCATCGTATTCCTTTTCCAGTTCTTCTTTGTTATCTTCGTCTCGTTACTTTTCTTGTTCTCCTTTTTTGTCTCCTTTGTCTTTCTCTTCTCCTTCTTTGTCTTCTCTTTCTTCTTCATTTTCCCTTTTATCTTCATCTGATTCCTTTTCCAGTTCTTCTTTGTTATCTTCGTCTCGTTACTTTTCTTGTTCTCCTTTTTGTCTCCTTTGTCTTTCCCTTCTCCTTCTTTGTCTTCTCTTTCTTCTTCATTTTCCCTTTTATCTTCATCTTATTCCTTTTCCAGTTCTTCTTTGTTATCTTCGTCTCGTTACTTTTCTTGTTCTCCTTTTTTGTCTCCTTTGTCTTTCTCTTCCCCTTCTTTGTCTTCTCTTTCTTCTTCATTTTCCCTTTTATCTTCATCTTATTCCTTTTCCAGTTCTTCTTTGTTATCTTCGTCTCGTTACTTTTCTTGTTCTCCTTTTTTGTCTCCTTTGTCTTTCTCTTCCCCTTCTTTGTCTTCTCTTTCTTCTTCATTTTCCCTTTTATCTTCATCTTATTCCTTTTCCAGTTCTTCTTTGTTATCTTCGTCTCGTTACTTTTCTTGTTCTCCTTTTTTGTCTCCTTTGTCTTTCTCTTCTCCTTCTTTGTCTTCTCTTTCTTCTTCCTTTTCCCTTTTATCTTCATCTTATACCTTTTCCAGTTCTCCTTTGTTATCTTCCTCTCGTTACTTTTCTTGTTCTCCTTTTTTTGTCTCCTTTGTCTTTCTCTTCTCCTTCTTTGTCTTCTCTTTCTTCTTCATTTTCCTTTTTATCTTCATCTTATTGTTTTTCCAGTTCTTCTTTGTTATCTTCGTCTCGTTACTTTTCTTGTTCTCCTTTTTTGTCTCCTTTGTCTTTCTCTTCCCCTTCTTTGTCTTCTCTTTCTTCTTCCTTTTCCCTTTTATCTTCATCTTATTCCTTTTCCAGTTCTACTTTGTTATCTTCGTCTCATTACTTTTCTTGTTCTCTTTTTTTGTCTTCTTTGTCTTTCTCTTCTCCTTCTCTCTCTTCTTCATTTTAGTTAGTTAGTTTAGGTAGGTTTAACTCCTTCTAATTTATCCCTTTCTCTTTTTTCTCCTATTTTGCTCCTTTCCTTTTGTCTTATTCTTCTTCTCTATCTTTTTGCTCTTTTTCTTCTCATTCTTTATCCTTGTTCTCTTTGTTTCCTACATCATCTTCGGCTCCCTCTTTTTGTTCTTCCACCTCAGGGCACAGTCACGGATTTCTATTCTCTTTCAACTCCTGCATTTCTTAGCAGACTCAGAGCTCTGAATCGTTTTCCCTTCATTCTCGTCATTTCCCTTGTCACTTCATCACCATACCACCTCAGGCGGGCTTATCTTGATTTCTGTTAAGATCTGACGAATATATTTTTCACGTGCCTGGACCTGTGCAGCCGTCTCTCTTGTTGACCGTACGTACTTGAATTCTTCTCTCCTGGAACTGCCTCTTGCAACGGCTGTATGCTCCCCTCAGTTTTTAGTAATGATTGTCACTTTTTCTATTTTCTTTAGCCAAACTTTGACGACTACAAAGTGGTTAAAACACCGCCGGCACTTGAAAAGCCTGCTGTACTCTACCGACCGTTGCCAAAAGACTCTATTTCAAGCATTGCCAGTGTCTCCAAAGCACAGGCTAATGCTAGGCTCGATTTCTCTACTGACAAGAACGGGTCTGCTTCTAGTCTTGCATCAACCTATGTTTTATCGAAGCCTGCTAAAGAGCCTTCGAACCTAAGCAAAATATCGTTTGAATCTCAAAGTAAAGACGACAAAGTCGCCGAACATGTGATCCACGGACAGGAAGGGAATATTAATGTGCCAAAGACAAATGATGAGGCCGAAAGTCTTTTGCATGATATTGGGGTTGGGCGAGTAAGTTTGCGGGGTATTTCAGGAGTAAATATATCGAATTTAGCAGAGAAAATTGCCATTGCGACAAACAGTGATCAACAGTTTATCTTCAAATTACTTATATCACTGATTGAAGGCGAGAAGAGGGCGACGCGAGATGCTGATAGCACTTGGAAAGATAAGGGTCGGGAAAACATTGAAGCAAAGTCAAAGGAGTCAAGCGATTATCGACCTGCCTCGGGTTTTGGTCAGAACAAGAGTGATGTTACGGTTTCCCATAGCCAACAAAAACTAAAAGGCAAACATGCTTTACCAACCGTGGTGCATGCTAACAGTCAAGATTTAGAGAAACAGGAGCAAAGCTCACTGAAAATGTCAGATCTTGATGATACTCTGACAATGCCATCTCCTAATACGTCCTCTTTGCAATCCAAAGCTCGTTCAAAAACACCCGATTCTCAAATTGTTCCTGTTCGTTTACGTTCGGCAGGAGATAAAGTGCCCAATAATGTAGACCGACCCAATTCAAAGCAAATTCTATTCCAAGACCCAATGCAAAGAAGTCCGAAATCTTCAAAGGGTATTTCTAAGGAAAACCTAAAGGTATCTGATAAGTTGCTTGGAAATGCCAGACCGATTTCTTCCGTTATTCCGCTTATTGCGCCTCGAGAGAACCGTGCACTGTACAGGGATTCTGGTGTTCAGTGTTTTACAAAACAAGCAAATGATCCTATGCAGTCGGTAGAGCGGGGTGCTAGTTTTGAGAGGTCAGCAGCAACTGCAGGTAGTAGGAATGTTACAACCGTAGATGCTGCCGTACAATGGGATGGCACAGAGACGAGGCAGGGTTTTGATATCAGCATGGACGCTGTTGTTTCGCGTCAGTCTATGAAGAAGACAACAGATACCTCTGCTGTACAGTCTTCATTGAGAAGCACAGCGGCAAGGCAGTTGAGCAGTACGACTATTGAACCTGGAGAGCCTGAAGAAAAGCTCTCAAAGGGGTTAACTCTCAGTCCAGTAGTTTCTGAAGTAGAATCTGCTGCTCTGGGAATGGAGGATGAGCAGTGGAAACCGCTTCGTCTTTCAAAGAAGCTTTCGAACGAAATGATTGCCCCTGATTCTGCGGATGATGCTGTGACGTCATCTAAAAAGCATATGAATGACGAGTTCCGAAAGATGTCTGATGAGAAAATCCAGGAAATCTTGCCTCGCATATCGGATATTAGAGTTCGTGAAAGTAACGCTACATTTTATCCGCTTGTTGCAACAAATCAAACCGTTCTTGGGCGACCACTGGATGACAAAGCAAATGCCACGAAAGAACAGAAACTGCAAGTTCAGGAGAGATTCGCCAACAACCAGCCCTATACACAGCTAAAACCAGAATCGGCGTCTCGCGGAAATAAAGGTGAACAGAAACTACATAGCTCCGGTGGGGAACTGAGAGCCAAGAAGTCATCTTTGCCAAGTATTAAGATCGTTGTTCCAAACGAACTCTGTTTTCAGAATGTACAATGTGTTGGTGTGCCTATCAATGAATGCCTGCCAGTGCACAATCCTAGCAGCAGATGGATACAATGCCTTATTGAAGTCGCTTTCTACTCTGTTAATGGTTCAAAGGTAGTGCTTTAGTGTTCAAAGATTGTACATTTTCATGTCTATCTCACATCATCTATATCTTGCTTACTGTATAACTGAGCAATTTGAAGACTTTTTTCCGCGAAAGCCCTGTTATAGATTTCAAAGTTTACCATATTTTATTATGAATGACTCATTATCCAATAAGACTGCATTGTTACGATTTCATACAAGCTTCCTTGTGATCAATTATCTCGACAGCGCATGAGCACAAACCCCAACGGAAGCAAGCTGTCAGTTATTTTTAGCATTGACTTTTGAGCTCAGGCCGTTCACTTTAGGGGGTTAGCAGCCCCCAAACGCTTTACTGTCTTAAAAGTAATCAAAGAAATCTACTCTTTTCCAGTAATCTTCTACTTATATTTTGCTGCGTGTTTTTTTAGGCCGATGCAAGTGACTATTGTGCATTCAGCTTGCAGCCAAAAGTCTTCATTGCTCCACATACCACTGAAGATGTAAAGGTACGTCAGAATAACACTATTAATCACAATTATAACCTTGTAAACAAATAATGCTTAAGTCATGTCAGTTTCATGATTCCGGTTAATAGAATAGGGTAACATGTATTCTGTACCTTTGTATCCCGACATATACATCTTTTACTCACAACTTGATCCAATCAATTCCATGCTTTTACTTCTTAAAGGTAATGTGTCCAGCTAAAGCAAGCGACTCTGCGGGGGTTTTTAGAAACAAATGATTTTTCATGTCATCGCTTCAGCCATTACGGTCGTTCTGTTTATCTATCCTGCTGCGAGGTTAGCTTTTCATGTGGGCAGTTTTGCATCTGAAGAATACTAACCAATCGCAAACCGTTATTTTGATGGGTGGCTTGACAAGTTGGGTATACGCAGTCCTTTTATATGGACATATTACCTTTGAGAAACATGGAACAAGACTTAATGATAAGTTTTTCATTTCTCTCAAAATGTCTGAAGCAATGGGTTATAGAAATTTTCAATATGATTTCACAATCGTGTTTAGAGCTTAAATTATTTTCAAACGGAACAGACTGTTGCAGTGGTTTTGAAATTCTTTGAACTGAATAGTGTGCGATGAGAGATCCCCTGCAAAATTTTTATTTTTAAAAGCTACAAAACTGGCCGCATCCAGCAAAACTTTTATTTAGATGATCCAAAAAATCCATGGATAATCTTGGTATCCAAAAAGTTAAGCTTGTTAATTTAAATAAAAGTTAATGTGCCTTTTTTAATTGAAATATAACATGGCATCACTTTGGACGAATTGAAAAACAAATTATTATTTGCTAGTGCACATCACAATAGGGATGTACCGGATATCCGGTAGGCCGGATAATCCGGCGCCGGATCGCTGATTTTTTGAAAATCCGGTTCCGGCCAGATTTGTTTCCGAAATCCGGCCAGTTGCCGGATTTTCCAGAACTTTAATCAAAACTAAGAAAATTTGGAAAACCAAGTCAGACTCCCTTCATACAGTGATTAAAAATGGATTTTCCAGAACTAAACAATATCGACGATAAAACAAGCGCCTTGAAAACAGATTTGAAATGAAAGTGCTCGTCATCACGAAACAGGAAGACTGGATGATATAATTCACAAATTTGGTCCAGGGTTGCCAGATCGGCTTTTTAGGCCAAATTTTTCATTTTTGGTTTTTAGATTTAGATTGCCTGGAAAAATTGTTATTTGCTTACTACTTAAATTTGACCTTGTTGGCCTTTTCAGCAGACGTCCAAAATTAATAAGCAATTACTACATTCATAGAATAATTAGTAGTTAACTACAAAGTGTTAACCAAATTTCAAATTTTATCACCTAACCTAAATATTATCTTGATATTAGCAAAGGGTTTTGGAAAAAAGTAAGATTCTTATCAAAGTTAAGAAATTATCTAACAGGCACAAGCGTAGAAATATAACCAGTGCCTGCTTGATGGATTCTCGAGAGAGTTTTTGATTTGGCCTTTTTATGAGCATTTTGGCTTAAATTGCTCACCAGTCTAGCCTTCGTTTGTAAATTCAATCTGGCAACCCTGAATAGGTCTCTTTGATCTTCTCGCTATACATTTTTTCGCAAAGTGGCTCAAAACTTTTTATTACTGAAAATTCTATAAATGGTCAGATTATCCGGTAGAATCCGGCCGGATATTCCACGAAGAAATCCGGTAAATCCGGTTCCGGCTGGATTCTGAAAATCCTGATCCGGTACACCCCTACATCACAACCCCATTGACAAAGCAATTAATTGTATGATTAGCTGTCTGTTTTAAAAGATTGACAATCTCAGAAATCAGTCTTATGGGCTATAGCAGCGTGGTCCAGATTTACTTTTCCAGGAAACAGCCAAACAACATTTATTGTTTTTGTACTTGTGACTCGATGTCCTTGTTTTTAAATAATACGAGGTTCAGATTTTCTTAGTTTTTGTTTTTCAACATGGTTTTCCTACTTTTGCATGCAAAAAATTATTTCTAAGGCCAGTTTTGCATCTTACTTTCAGAAATAGGGTTGATTTGCTGATCAAAAATCTCCTTGGTTTTTTACAAGGAAGAACATTTTTTTAAAAAGTGAAAATGTTTTTCTTCTAATTTTTTGTCTGAGACTGGACATGTTTTTAAGTTGCGTTTTTGGGAAATCGAGTCTCCAAAATGTCTTTCAAGGTGCATTTTTTTCATAAAAAGAGTTTATCAAATCTTTCTTTTCACTTCAAAGTTTTCATTCACTTTCTTTGTTTGCAGGTTACATTTCTTGCTGAACACGCCGGTGTTTATATGGCAAAACTGAATTTAATAGCCAGCCCGGTTGTAACAGATGATTCCATTCTGTCTGAAGATGAATTGTTTCCAAACGATGTTCACATCGAAGGAATCGCCGAGGCTCCAAATATTGAGGTGTGTGGCTTAACGTTTGCAGCATGGAACAAAAGAGTCTCTATATAAAGGATTGCGTCGAGCCTATCTCAGCATACCAAACTGCCATTGTTTAGCTGCCTATTTAATGATTTTATAGGTTTAAAAGGCTTTTTAAAGCTTTGACTACTTGAATCATTTTTGTTTTGTACCTACTCCAATACCCAGTCTATTACATCCCGCCCAATTTTTGAAATACACTTGTTCCTCATTTTCCACCGCTAAATAGATACGCGATTCTTTCTAGATGTTTCAAGAGGACGGTGGAGTGATTGATTTCGGCGAGATGCCTGGTGGTATAAGCCGGACCAGAGCAATTAAATTATTGAACAGAGGAAGAGCGGACATACCATTGAAACTGGTCATATCAGGTGTAGGTTTCATGTTTATCTTTATCAATACTGCATCTAGCCAAGCTAACTAATTTAAGACCTTCTTTGGCGCCTAGCTAACTGTTGATCTATCTTTATGATGACGTCATAGCCATGAAAATCTATTTTGTGCGTTGATAATTGCCCTACTTCCTATTTTCTTACTTAGATTTCGAGTAAATTTCGAAGCTTCGCATTCGTCGATTCAGACATGACGCCGATTGGATCTTCAATGCCAAACCAGAGTGCTGAAACGGAAGGTCTCAATGCTGCAGTCTTGAACGTCATATTACCTGGTGGCAAACAAATGGTAGGAATTTCCATATTCCTTCTTCTTTCTTCAAATCTATCTTAGATATAACATAAAACAAAGCTTCTAGTTAAACTCTATACCCGAAGGCACTTATGGTAAGACCTGTATGACAACTTTTTTCATCAACCTTCATAAACTGCAGGTAGATAGTACTATCATTTAGACAAAAGAATTACATTTTTGGTGTCAGTCCAAATCTAGTGTCTAAAAGTTTGGTGGCTTGAAGTGGGTGGGGGTGGGGGGGAGAAGCTTCAGCCCCCGAGCTCCAAATCCTGGAAATCTGTAAGTTTTGGTAGTCGGTCAGAATTTTGTAGAATTGTTGCTTAGGTGTCATGAACCTCCATCTTGAAAAATTTTGCGGAAACTGTTTACCTCTATGAACATCCACCTTCTCAAAATAAGACTCCAGCGTGCCCCCATAGGTGAAAATTTCGATGGATGTTAAAAATGGGTACCCATCTGTATGTTGGGATAGACACACCCTTGATCTCACACAGCAAGCATTCCCATGGTTGTTTATTCAGATTTCCATAATAAAAGAGTCTTTTTGTGCATGGCGAATTTTGAATCACTTTCTTTTTCTGGTCCAGGGGAAAACATTCGAGCCGGAAGTTACATGGATACAATTCAAAGCCCCAGAGTATCAAGATCGTGGTAGGCAAACTGCTTTTCGGCTTTATTATTTACTGAGCTTTTCCTTGTCTAGTCTATTAGAGTAATTAAAATATATACTTCATTAGCCAAGCAATGAAGATATATATAACGAATGACAGTTACTTGTTGTTTTCTTGTTTTTGGTGCGCCTCTTTTTTCGTTTTCTTTTTCAAACTTCGTATTTTTACTTGCTTTACTTCTTAATACCTTTATCATTGTATACCCAAAAGGTATCTGCATTTCGGCTTTTTTTCTCCAGAACTGATCGAAATACAATAAATTTAACTAAATACCATATATGCAAGCTTTCTTATCTTCGTTCAATACACTGTCTTGTTTCTGTTGTAGTGATAGATTTCCTTTTAAGGGCCGATTGTGAAATTATCACAAAAATATGCCTGGTAATTAAAAACTTAATAGTATCTGCCACACGTACCCTTTTGTCTCAGATGCTCCAACACAATGCACCATGTCTTTGTATGAACTGTCTAGTTTCAAAGTGCTAGCTAGTTTGTATGTGCGAAACAACTCTGTATCTGGAAAGTTTCTTTCCTCGTGCGTATTCATTGTAAACAAAGTGTGACCCATTGTCTTCGCCCTTTTTCAAATGAAATTTAAAAAGCCTTGCATAGTTTCTAGTGTGATCCTTTGTCGTGGTAGAAAAATATTATATTTATTGAATTTAAATTTTTCTTCCCTTAAATCTTATCCCGCACCCACTTGAGTTTAAGAATGATAAAGCCCTACAGAATTTTAAATAACAAAATTGATTCTTTTTAAGGTTTTCCAGAGAAACTTGGTCCCCGTAATGAATTCTCGGCACGTGTTGATATCGAGATTGACAGTAAAGGGAATGGTATGTTGGCTTTTTGCTTATCAATTCAGCTCAATACCTTGCTCCTGAGGTAATGTTTATATTGTCTCGTAATAGCTGCGATAAAAGAGCATTGCTCTTTGTTTGTTCTTATACCATGGTCAATGTGGACGTGATGCTTTTGACAACGATTCTGTAGCGACCCGTCTTTTTCTGTTTACGATTTGCTTCATAGATGCAATTCTTAGGATTTTTATCATTAATGGGATGGTAAAATCTTATTTACTAGGTTATTTCGCAAAGAAGTTTCATGTTTTCAAACTATAAAGGAACTTTCACAGATTATACGTGCATTCTTACGTTGTTATGTTGAATCTCTGCAAGTCTAATTAACAAATACAAAAGTGTCATGAACTTTTCAAATGAGGGAAATTGTAATACGAATTTTAGATATGTAATTGTAGCAGAATCGCTTTGCTCGAATCCCTTGTTGCTCGAAACCCAAGTAATCTGAACCCCAATAACTCGAACCCCTAATAACTGTTTTGCATTTCTCTTGAAACTTTCCAAATGCCTTCGGACCCCCAAAGCCCCATGGTCATTCTTTTGCCTGAACAATTTTCATCAGATCCTACTGTATTACGATTTTCTTTCTTCAAAGGCGCTGTTGTTGGTAGTCTTTTGCTAAAGGCGTTCGTGGGCATAGCTAGGCTGCATGCTCCTCGGTCACTGCAGGTTAGTACTGTATGTGCTATCTAATAATTGATATCTAAATGTTGTTTGGCATTATCTTTAATTGGAAATTTCTGTACAATTCCTTTGCACCTCGCATTCATCCGCGGTATTGCTTTAGCTGAGGAATGCAAGGGCCTATAGATAGTGAGAAAGCAATCTTATGAATTATTGACAAGAGAATTCATGAATCCTGCAGGTATAGAAAGTGAATAGTTTGTTTCCCTTATTCGTACGATATATCAAATTACACATATTCACTTAAACTTTTGAGCCAGTGTAGGCCATATTTGTTGCGATGGTTTCTGGGAAGATACCTCAGTACAATTGAACTTTTAAAGCTCTAAACACTACCATGCACGTAATATTAAAATTAACATCTAAAAGCATTATAATAGTTTTCGTGTCAGTTTTGCCATGCAGACTTAGTATTTGCAACCCATTTAGTCGTGATATGAATTTCAAATTTAGGCCATTTCAATATCAGCCCAAGAGGGCCAGCGTGTCAGTCGTGGTATCCCATTTCGAAATGCTGGGAATATTTCCTTGGAGATTCATCTTCAAGTTTCTACATTCACTGATCTTTTCAGTGTCGTCCCGGATAAAGTCTTGTTGGCACCTGGTGAGGTATGGAAAATGTCTGATATCATTGATGCATCATTGACACTCCTCTCAGCTAAATGTATCGATAATATTTATTGAAGAGATGTTTTGAATAGATTCCAACCATCTTGAAAGTGCATTGGATTTCTTACTCTAGCTCAGATATTTTAGTTTCCACCTAACCTCTCAAAAGACATTAAGATGTTATGTCTCTTCCCAAAGGGAACTCGTTCATATGTTTTCTGAATTGTCATACCAACGTCGAATGCTTTCCATGCCACTGCCCTGTTGCTGCGCATGACTCATATTCTAAACTTCGACTGTCTTTTGTCTCAGAGCCTGTTTGCTCAACTCTATTCTCACAAAATTATCATTTTCCAAAAGTATTAACAAAACACTTTACTTTCTTTGTCTTAGAGTACAGAAGTATTTGTCCATTTTATGTCCGTCAATAGCATAACAGTTGAGAGGTGAGTTTTTCTGTTATATTTAGAGCTCTTATTATTTTGTGTGCTTTTGTGATCCTGAACAACATACTTCCAGTACCAACAAAAAAAATGAATATTGAAGAAACAAAGAAAACATGAAACTATTTTTGGTTGATTTTCGATAAACTGAACCCCAATTTTTTTGGTATTCCAAATCAGAAAGTTTCCCTCCATTAATCGCAAGAAGTTCACATTCCAAAATTTCATTTTAGTAAAAATTGGAAACTAAATTATTTTTGATATCACTGGTCAACTATATTACAACAAGTTTTATTACCCTTTTAGAAAAAATAACAAATTTTGCAAGTCTGTGGCTGTACATTCAAATTCAAGCTTAAGTAGCCTGGTGGAATCTTTGTATTCAGGAACTGCTATTAATAACAAAAATCAATTTCTTGTTTCCCATGAACAAAAACAACTCATAGCTTATCTTACTACTTCCAGCTTTCTTTTGGTGTCAGTGCACCCAGATGGTCCTCAATATGAAGTTGTCCTTCGTGGTACAGCAACTGCACCAAAGCCAGTCAAAGAAAAGGATGAACCGTAAGTGTCCCAGCAGAACAGGGGGTCATTCAACTATAGAGTTTTGCAAATTGAGATTGTTTTAATCTTTGAGTGGATGTCTGTCACAGGCTTAATTGACTGTGATAGGGTCATCATGACATAATACAAGATATTTTGAAATCTCCCTCCAGATAGCTGGAAATCATATTCTCAATAGGTACAAGTACGATACTTGATTGTAACAGCTTGGTGTTTCTGAAAGGTGTTTTCCTTAATCTGTTGTGAAAGACTAGAATCAATTTCTGTTGCACTTTAGAAACTATCCTACTTAGAAACATATGTATACTACATGCATTACTAAGTGTAGTATATTAGAGTATTACAACTTTGGGCTGAATGGATTTAGTATCTGGCTACATTTTATCATAGCAAATAGGACGTAGATCAATTTATCCACTACAAAGTCGAATGAATTCAAGGTTGTCAACATTTAGTGTCAAGATTTAAACCCATCTTACAAGCTTTTGATGGTCATCCTTTTAACATTATGTTTATTTTCCTTTGACGTTAATAATACGAATAATATGACACGTATAATACTGAAGCCTGTCTATCAAACTGTCAATTTTCTTCGACTTCTTATTTTCCACTCTATCTTGTCTTTCAGACCAGTGCTACTTTGCAGTAAGCCAGTTTTGTGCTGGGCTGGAGTGCCAATTGGAAGATCAGTGTATGTTGATTTTGCAGTTGTCTTATAATGCCATGCCGTTGCTTCTTTGTCATTTTTTTCATATTTATCAATGCAAGGTATGGCTGCTTTTGGACTTGTGACTCATTAATAGCTGATCTCAGTATGAAATTTTAGTCAAGCGGAGATATAACTATGCCATTCTTCAGGTGCTCAATGTTTGCTGATTATCTATAATTGACGTGAAAGTTTTAATTTGACTTGGATCCAAAATTTCTAACTGCAACATCTTAAACATTTTGAATGATTCATTTGTCTTACTTTTGTCTATCTAACGTTAACAGATTTATCATATTTCTTTTTTCTTTTTTTATATTTCTAAACACATTGTAAATTTATTACCGTTGTTTTGATGCTATAGAAATTGTCACTGTGTTTCAATGTATTTGTATGTCTCCTCTTGTGGTGTAATTGTTTCTCCGTGTTAGTTGTTTGTTATTACGAGACTAGGGAAAGTGCTGCCATTGTTATTACGAGCTATGTTCTCGGCAAAGAAACAGGACATAAAGCCCTGAATTATTGACTGCACCAGCGTTATTTAGCATTTCAGAAAGGAAACGCAATCGTTAAAGTACACATATTCTTTGAAGACTCATTGGTCACTTCGAGCCATTGCGCTGCGCAGGAATTTCCCTAGTAGTTTACCGCAATTGTTTGGTCACCTGCGCAGAGGCTCATTGTTAGCAGTGAATCTTTAAGGGGCTTGAAAGAAGTTTCCAATGCAAAGATACTTTGGTTAAGATTATCGAAATCGCAGGAGACTCTGCTTTTGGCACCATAGTGAAGTAAGTAGTTACGTTTTGCATTTGCTTAATAAATTTCAATTTCTGCTGTTATTTTAGGCAGCAGAGGGCGTACTTGAGGAACAATTCATTGAAACAAGATCTGAATATGTGCATTTCAGTTGAAGGTGGTCATTCGGATTTTCAGGTATGAGTTCTATTCACATCTTTGCTATCTAAATCACTAAAAAGCATGGGTGTATTTAAACAATTTGGATTGTACGCTGCCATGGAAGACTCACGAGGCTGTGACATTTTATGATTTTCTTTCTTTTAACAGGTTCAAAATACCTTTGATTTCAAGAAAAGAGCGGAAAACAGCCACGAAGTCACGTTGAAACCTCAGGTGAATAATTTGAATTTTAAGCCATCGTAGCCACAAGGTATTTCATAAAGACAAAAAACAGCAAAACATGTTGAAATGTCTTTTTCACTATGCGAACAAATCTTTCTGTGGAGAATTTTTCAAATGAATATTGCACTTCACCAGCACTGTATCAACATCTGCCAAAACAATATAAAAATTCTACATTTTATATAAATTTTATTTTTCTTGGATTTAAATTCTTCGCTTTTCACAGATCTACGTTTTATTTACCACATTTGTATCTGATAAAACCAAATAAATATAAATTGTTAGCTAAGAACTTTTAATAAGACTGGAGAATTTTTCAAATTAGATAAGATTAGATAATTAGGTACAGGAACAAATTAGATACGGATTGGTAAAAGAGAATCAATTGTTCTTGAAACCAGATAAGAGTAAGAAAGTTATTTTTCTTGGCCCTATTTAGGTGGAATCATTTTTCTCAGCAATGTAAATCTTTTTCTAAGACAAACGATAACTTGATTCTTTGACCCTTATTTACTTCCAGAGCGAGGTCCCTGTACACGTGCTTTTTGTTCCATCCACATTTGGTATGATATCCAGCTCTTTGGTCATTCGACCTACCGGTGATGGACCAAAATTTATGGTACTGAAGATCCTCAACGTATTTACTGTGTATTCCTTTTGCAAATTTAATTGAAAGGTCAAGATATCCAATTTTTCCAAAAATGCTAGTTGCAATATCATGTGGCATGTTAATCAGGTAGAAGCATCATCAAACAGGCCATTTAATTTTTGCAATTACATTTCTTTTGTAGAAATGATTGTTCTGTTCAAATCATATGGACAAATTCTTTGACTCTGTTTTGATTTGGGCTTATTAGACCAGGACTACATATGAGCATTTTCCTACAATAATACGCCCCATTGTTGATTTACATTTTGACCGTCTTCTAAAAGTAGCGCCAGATACCGAAGTAATAATTCCACGATGGCCTCTCAGTGTATCTATAAAGAATTTACAGACCAAGTTCCCTTATAATTCGATATTCAGATTTGCAAAAAAATGATAATGTGCACAATCAAGTACGTCATTAATCACGTGATATAGAGGCTAATTATAAAATTCCTATTTCATTAATGGCACAGGCTCAATTTGAGTCTGTTGCCATGACTTGACTTTTGAGCTGCTTTTACAGTTTATTGACCTTATTTTATGCAAAAGGTTGCAACTGGCAGAATTAGAAAATCAAGTATTCGCAGATGTCCTTGGATGGTTTAATTTGATAATATAATTCGATAATATGATCATATACCTATTTTGGTTCAGAATATATGTTTCTGTTTTTTCTTTATTGAAAAAATGTCACGATGTGCAAATTAGTGCCATTATACATTTATCATTGTCACAATCCAATATTTTAATTGATCTCATGTTTTGTAAGCTGTATTACTTTACAAATACATTAGTTTCCCAAATATAAAAGACTCTAAGCAGGTTCAATAATCTATAAATTTGAACTATTTTGTTATGTAGATCCCCCTGCATGGGTATGGTGGTTGTAGTAAACTGCAGTTGACTAACGCTCAGAAAGTGGGGGACAATTACTGGATTGATGCTGGCGAGGTAATCTTATTGTTTTGATCCGTAGAACGTTCCGTTTGTAGCATTGTATCGATTAATCTATCTTCTAGGCCGTTTGTGCACCCATTGCCTGACGCTCGCTCGTCACCGTTCCCTGCCTGTTGTGAGGTGGTAGCTTTGTATATCCAGTGTATATTAAGAATACGCGTACAAGTATCTTTAGTCAAGAACAACTGAAATCTCTTTCCATTCCTGTAATAAATTTGCTTTACTCATTAATTTATTGAGAATAGGGAAACTTATTAACGCTAAAAGATATATCTGACTCGCGTTCAAGTTACTAGCTTCTCTTTGAACCGGATCTTTAGTAAGTTATCAGTGTTCATTGGAGTATGTTATAGGAGGTGAATTCGGTTTAATCGATTCACCCACCGGTTCAGTATAAATACCAGACCCAGATCGGTACCTATAAGATGCAAAACAATTTTCTATGGTAACAAGACAAATATGGGTTGTACCGCACTCAGGATTCAGCATCATATAATTTGGACCCACTATGTTGCTTTACTATTCACGGCTGTTAAAAAAGGCTTCCTCGGGGATAGGATAAGTGAGGCGATTGTCTTCTACAGTATCTAGCAGTAGGAAATGCAAATTCTAAATATTGTTTTTACAGGTGTATGCAGGGAAGCAGAACATTGTAAACCTTTCTCTTCAAAATGTTGGCAACAGAGCTGCATTTGTCAAGATTGTCTGTTATTCTGGTATGTTTTTTTTGTTCATATGGAGTCTAAGTTACCACATGTAATAGAAGCCTATGTTGCGTATCCAGTTCCAATCTAGGTTTCGTTGGTTTCAATAACAGAAATTGTGAAGGCCATTCAGTTATCTGAAATTGTATCAAGCAACGCCAATCACCCAACACCAATCACCCAACACCAATCACCCAACACCAATCACCCAACACCAATTACCCAACACCAATCACCCAACACCAATCACCCAACACCAATCACCCAACACCAATCACCCAACACCAATCACCCAACACCAATCACTTTTCTCTCTTGAGCTTAACTTTTCTACAAACATTGCTTTTTCGATAGTCTCTTATGAAATTGCAAACAAGCGCATCTTTTTTGTACTTGATGTTTTTTCTTCCTAATGATTGATGATTTTTTATCCAGATGTCAGTAAGCGAAAGTTATACCCAAGCAGCCATATTAGCATTGCCCCTAATGACTTCGTTCTTCTCGAAAAATGTTCCAAGGTAGGTCGCATAACAGTCAAGATTCCTTTCTTTGCCTTGACAGATTACAGCATTTCTCCTTTCACACGCTGTAAGCTTTATTTTAAGCCCAATTTGGACTAGATTACTAGGACGAACCATTTCCAACCTAAAGAAGGACTACTCCAAAAGTGGCATGTTTTATTGCTCATTCTGTACTCTTATCTGGTCCATGTACTAATGGGTAAGAGGCTCTGGTTAAAAGAGGCCAAAACCTAATGGGATATGTTGCCAATGCGTATCTAAAACTTCTTGCACCTGCATTTCTATGTAATGCGTTGTACAGTCATTAAGATCATTTTGTTTTATTATCTTTGATCTTTATCATGTTGTAAGTTGCTGTACAATGTTCTGTGAACGTGTCATTTGCCCTTAGGACTCGTTGCCACTTTCCCAGCAAAATTGACACTGTATTTTCTCAATTTCCCCATCGTTGCTTTCTCATTTGAGAAAAACAGCTCACAAGTAAATTATCAATATTTTCTGTTATCAGCAACTTGTGATCGTAATCCAAGCAACAGATTCTGTACTACAAACAGCGAGCGTTAAGCCATCAGCAGCTGCCTTTTTAGCTGTTTTCAGTGGTGATGAATCTTTAAGACAGCTATACAGAAAGTAAGTCTCCTTGCCTTTCACCATTTCTCGTGTAAATTGACCTCTTTCTTCAGAAATGCCTGTTTCGATTTGAAGTTTTCCGCCCCTGAAAATCGCTACTGCGCTAAATATTGCTACAAATCTTGTCTAAAGTGATCACTTCATTTTTTTAGGCAACTAGCTTCTGTTTATTTGTTTTATTTATATCTTAGTTGCTGTGCCACGTTAATCCTGCACCCCACTTTTGATAGGCTCTTGAGCAACCTGTATGCTTTGTGGTAGCTGTTTTCTTACATGAGAAGAAATATGCTGTATTTTGTTTTTCCACGCAGTACGATATTAGGCCGGATTTGAAAATATAGTTGCAAAGCATCCCGGCTGCACAAGAGCCTTTAATGAGTTTTAAAGCATGTTGACCATTGCTTACGGCATGATTGAACTCAAAACAATCACTGAGTTCTTACCAATACCCTGTTGATGACTGATGATAACATATCAGTATCTATGTGCATTATGTGGTTTTTTATCTATATGGCAAATGTCCCTTTTGGTGTATAAAACAGGGTGGTTCTAAGTTGCCACTTCGAGCCTCATGATTAAACATATATGTTGGAATATAGAGAAGACAAAGGAGGAAAAGGGAGAGAGTTCAGAATGAGATATTACCGCTCGATCAATGTGGCAATATTTTATGGGAGATAACCTTGGCGTATGTCATTGAAAAAATAAATGAAGGTGAAGGTAAAAGAAAAATCTGGCATGTCTGTTATATTATTGCTCATTCTTCTCATAGAAACAAAACTAGCACAAGCCAAAAGCCAATCATGAGGGAAGGACCGTTGCAGAATCTGGTATTTGACGCCCCGTTCATGGATGAAGATAAAGTAATCAACGGTTAGTGACTGAAAAATTCAGTTTGCTTAATTTTACATTTTAATTGCATTTTTTCCATTTTCTTTACTAGTTGAGACCTAGAACAATAATTTTCAAATAATTTAAAAGCTGTTTTGTGGATAATACCGAATGTGACTTGTAATTGTAGAATGCATGTTAATGTAAACTGGGCAACTGATATGCAAAATTGTTTATATTCCAGTTTGCTTTTCAGAAATTAAGTATCCGGACATTCCTAATTGGGAGAGCTTCTTCGTGAGTGCGATTTCAAGGACTGTTGTCAGTTTGGTTTTACGACCCTCTGCCACCGATATGCACTCAACTCAGTCATCAACAGCACCACTAGGACTCGATCCTAAAGATTTGATAGTGAATCAAACTCCAGCCAGGCCACTGCCAAAAGAAGCCCCTCGACGAGGTACTTGATCGATGTTTTATACAAAGCATGAAGGGCCAGAAAAATTGAATCGTCCAACTGGCTGTTCCTTCCCGTCTTTCAGTTATAATCAGCTATCGTAAACATCAAATCTAGTATTTTTTTCTCCATGCCATCGCTTTCCTTTCGGTTGTTTCCTCTATGACGTCAAGAACTTGGCCTTTTTGCCATAAACTTCATAAATTTCAATCCAATTCGCTTTGTAATTAAAATAACTGTTTACCGGTCTGTCATAAAGTGCTCTACACCGTATAGACAGAGCTGTATACGCTGTTCGGTGTACAGAACAGGACGATTCTATGTTGCTTCTCCGAGTTTCATGCTTAATGTTCTCAACTGTTTAATTCGCTTTGTGCATTTCTCTGATGTGACGATCCGTCCTTGAAGCTATTCCTTAATTTCAAATAAGAATATACCCGCTTACAGTGAGGTTAATCAATGTGTTTTGCCACTTAATATTTTTGTTTCCTTAAGGGTTTAGTTTGTAATTTAGCGCTAAAATTTGCGTTTAAGGTGAGAACGGGCCTAAAGATTTGTCATTAGACCCTGATTCTGAAATGCAGAAGGACATTTGGGCTGTTTCACCGGAGCACATTGTCTTAACGGCACCGAATACAGGTACGTGGTTTTGTTTTTATACATGAAACGAAAGGTTGATTACTGCGATTTTACGATCATCACTTGTGACAAATATAAAGCTTAGCATTGTAGGCTATAATATTGATGTTGAGGGCTTCAAGGAACAAGGTTTCGTTTTAATTTCTGTTTGAACTCAAATCGAACAATAAAGAGATGTAGAAATAGGTCTCAAGTATTATTCAATTTATATTTATTGACAAAAGTGGCTAATAATTCGTGCATGAAATGGCAATAAATTACCTATATTGAACCCTCAAAGCACCTTGCCATCTATTTGATTAGCCTTTCTGTGATTCAGTTTCAGATAAATCAACTGCAAGAATACAAATGATCAATTATTCAGATAAACCTTTAGGGTAAGTAAGCATTTGGGGAGTAACATCAACTTCGTATTCCTAGTGCAGCAAATATTTAATGCAGTTTCTCCAGGCACATGAAGTTTTATACGGAGATTAATTGTGTCAAGTTTTTCGTTGTTCTGCAATGGGTTTATAGAACAAAATGATGGTGATGAACAAAAAAAGATTGACAAATGTAAACTTCACAAAAGCTCTTTTATATTTATTGCTTTGTTCCATTCGTTCCTTTGCTTCTTTTCCTATTTCTTAGTTGCATTTAAACAAACTCCTGGGTTAATATACCTTTCTGCAGTGCCCCAAAACCCCCAACGTTTCTGCAGTATCCCCAAACTTCCCATAATGCTTCTCTTTTTTATGGCTATTCTCAAAACTTTTCTTTTGAAAGGTTTGAATTCAGCTGGCCGGCACAAAGCCTTATCATAACGCCAAGTAAAGACAATGTTCCTCCAAGGTTTGTTCGCAAAGTAGTGCGATCTAGAATTGTTTCAGCATTTCGGTCCTTTGATTTTTTATGACAGAAAATGTGTCGTGAGTGTGGATGCTATTTACAAGAAAGAGTGCATGTTTTTCTACAAAGCTCCCTAGACTGAGATTTGTATCTCCAATTTGATCAAGTAAAATGAGAAAATTTGGCCTTCCAAAGGGAAGCTACGTTTGACCCAGCCTTACATTATGTGCAAATTAAACTATTTCCGGTCTTATTTTCACTTAATTTTGGATTCATTCTTGATTTTTAAAATGTTTAAACTTTTTGCCGTGCTCGCAACGTTTAATTTCGTTAACATCTTTTTTCAGGAGTCAGTTGATCGTTTTTGTATCGACCAAACCATCTTTTTTGTCAACTGGAGGGGAATTACCTTGGCGTGGATGTATTTACGTTCAATGTGAAGGCACCCAAAAGGTAGCCTTGCGTGACAGCAATGCAAAGTTTTCTCTTTTTTACTTCATATTTCCTAATGCTACTTACGGGTTCTTCTTTATAAAAATGACTAAGATACCAGCTTTGAGTATTATTCCGTAGAGGTTTATGATTTGCTTATATACATACTCGAGTGATGTCTTTATTTTAAAAATGATATTGTAGACCTATATTTTAATGTTCTAGTATATTTCATGTTGATAATGTTGTTCTGAATATTCTTGAAAATCGATTTGACAACTCTAGTTTTGTTCTGTGGCTGTTTATAATTGATATATTGTTTGATTTGTTATTACAAAGCAATGTAGTATGTGTAAATCGAATGCACGATGCAATAGGACAACTGTGCTTGAATTTGCTCCAACTTCACTTTGTATTCTTCCCAGTGCATTCGAGTTCAAATAAGGGAAGACTTAGCACTGGACAGCTCGCCCTTCACTGGTGTTGCTAAGAGACTCGCACCGCTCAATCCGTCCCATACGCCATTGCAAAGCAAGCAGCCGGTCAAACTGAAATCTCTGGTTTTGGTCGAACCAACAAGTGTTGTGTTCCCAGTCACCATTGTAAATAGATTTCAAGGTGCGTATCTTCAAGCGTTGTATTTGTGGATATTGACAGCTGAGATAGACAAATTATTATCGCATACTTTCGAATTTTACTACGAGCTTATGCATCAAAGACATGTTTGGTCTTTTAGTAGAGACGGTTGCTTCTAGAATCATTTCATCATCTGAATTCAATGGATTGCTTTTTCTTTATTTTCCACTCAGAGAGCTTTGTGAAGATAGAGAGCAACTCTTCATTAACAATGCAATGGGTTCTCAGCTCCATTGCTCCGCCATACTTCAAAGATATGAGTGAAAACGGTGATATCTTTCGAACAACCTACACTGCATTTCGTTTCACAAAACACTCAGGTACACTGCAGCCGAAGGAAATCACCACGGTAAGAAGTAGCACATAAATTTATGTAGCAGAAATCTCTGTTTTTAGATTTTGAAACAGAAGGTCAGACAACCAAAAACAATTTTTCAAAAATTCTAGATTCTGCAACAATCAATAAGAAATTGGGATTTAGGCACCGCAATATTATTACCAGTCAAGCAAACTCATCGTACTTCCTCTCGCGTTACTTTCGACCCGCTCCTAAGACATTACAACAACTACTTAATTTTACATGTGAAAAGCGTTTAACATAACTTATTTACATGTATAATAATTAAGTAAACAAAGGAAAGGAAGGTAGGGACTTACTGACTAAAATAATTTCGCAAAGGGCTTAATCAAACCGCCAGTTTTGTGGATGAAATTTAGCAGTCAATTTAAGAATATAAGAGGCAAAAGTTATATTTTGATATGTTTCTGTTTTCCGTACAATTTTAAAACCAAGTACATCTTGTGACATGAAAAACTGTGCGCCAAGACTAACTTGATCACTTTCTAACGTGGGCCAATAAAAATAAGAAACTTAAATATCACTTATCAAATTCCAAGTATCGAATTCTTTCTTGTGTGATCCACATCTCTGTCAGCCACACCAGCTTATAATTTCTGCCATTTCTTTCGCGCCATCCGATTATCCTCCAATCCCATACCCCTGTCTACGCCATTTGTCCTGTCATCAACTTTCTTCTTCAGTGATTAACATCTCCGTCAATCGCACCAATTCATCAATTCTCCATCTCATGGTAATCCCGCAAACCCTTGCCCCTGTCCACGCAATTTGTCTTTTCACGTCTTCGTCCTTCTCTTCTCCTGATCTCTACCATTAGCTCAATGTTTTTCTGCCTCTGTCAAAACATCATTCACTGCACATCCATCACCCTTATCTAATCACCCCAACGCCCCTTTATCTCCTTCCTGTTTTATTGCATTCACCTGAATCCTTACTCTTTTGGCATTCGCTTTGACAATATTCACAGAAACAATTATTGTTAAGAAGATCGCTGTGATCAGGGTATGACTCTCTTTTCTAAAGATCCTTTATCATTGAAGGACCTCAATTATCATTAATGTTAATTCTTTCTTCCCGTAGATTCAAGTGACTTTTCAGCCCCGTGACTCTGGGGAGTACTCACAATTTTGGGATTTGCAGGTCAGTTGTTGCTAAGAAAAGGTGTCTTTTAAAAGTAATCTGACAGAAAAGTATTCAAAAGAACATGTTTAAGTATTCATAATCTATAATGTTTTGTAAAGCGTTCTTTCAATTTCCTCACTTAAATAAATTCAGATGCTTAGTAGAAATCATTTCAAGCAGCGAAGAAGTAGGTGATTTTGTTGTTTGTTGTTTCCTAATAGGTGGCAGTCGATGCAACAGGAGAGACTGGTAAAGCCAGAATTGAACTTAGAGGGAAGGTGAGGGATCTTTTCATTATCCACTAATGCACCTGGAACTATCAGAGCTGGACTGCGTTACTGAGTCCGAATATAATTTTCACAGAATCGTTAAACAATCCTTTAATACTGTTTTCAATTGATCGACTGAAACAAAACATTCGGAGTAATAACAAAGTATCCAGTATGTCTACAACAATAACACTATATTACACAGTTGTATTTTGTAGTCGTTGGCTTATACTGTTCTTTCTCAGTGAGAGAGGTGATTTTCAATGCATTGGCCATCATGGGACATTTGCCCAAGTAGTTCCTTTTCTTGCTTCAGTAGTGTTTTGCCGCTCGACAGAAAAGTTCTTGTCTAAGTAGTTTAAACTAAAGCAGTTTTCACCACTAACAGGCCTACATTTATACAAAACCCTCGCTTTTGGGAAATTATGACTTTCAGTGTAATTGTACATGTAGGAAGTTAGGTAGAAAATTATATTCCAAATCCATAGTTATTAAAATTGACAGTTTCTTTTTTCCTTAATTTGCTAAACCAGAAGATGGAAGAAGCTAATTTTTATTAAATTTAAGTTTTTCTTCATATCGACAAAAACCTTTCTGCAAAATGCAAAGGCATGAAATAAAATAATGTGTGCAGAACCCAACACAAGTTGGGCCTGTGATGCAAGGCCTGTTCTTTTTCTTGTAATAAGACATTCTACATAACACAGGGAGTATTTTCCGAAGCAAATCTGTCAAAGGAAGATGGTAAACTTGTTGGTAGAGCTCATCCTATCTTGAAACCGCCGGAAGACTCAGATGAGTCTAGCGAGAATAGCGCAAAGGAGACTTCGAAGTCAGTTGAAGACGGAGCTAGGTATGCATCGTTATTCCAATAGAGTGCTTGTTGATATATTGCTGGAAATGCTTTGGTCCATTTAGAAGCAATTGAATTCTTAAGTTTGATATCGTAAAAAGATGTTATCAGAATGTTTGAACCATAACCAGTAAGACGCCTGGAAATACCTACAAAAGTAAATGAAGTCAATTCTGTTGGAAATCGACATAGATACAGCCAGGGGTGTAGAGCTAGGGGGGCTCAGAGGGGCTGAGCCCCCCTTGTTAATGCCTAAATTTGGCAATTTCCTACTTTTGCTATTGTGTTTTGGAAAATTTTGTGCAAGAGCCCCCCTTGTTACTTTGATAGCACTACACCACTGGATACAGCCAGTGAAAAGCTGAGCTTTTCAAATGAATTGATTGTTTTACCAGGTTAATAGATTTGAGAAACAAGACCTAGTACTGGTGATGCCAAAAATCTATGCTGGATGCAGAATAATCTATTATAAATTATTTTGTGCACTTAAAAAATTGTCAAGACATCACTGCCTGGCATACTCAACCATCGGTAAATAGTGGTATTATGTGAACATGGGTAGTGACTTCCTATGGGCAGTGTTTTGACAACATTTCCGAGTCAGCATGTAGATCTTTTTGAGTGTCTTCGGTCTTAAGTAATTAATTATTTTTAAGAACCATTTTTGAAAGCATAGCATTGATTACCTAAACATTACATACGACATAAATTTTTTAAATTTTTTTGAAAATTTTTAATTTTCTTATAAATTTTTTTTATCTTTTTTACTTTTTTTAATTTTCTTAATGTTTTTGAATTTTTTATTTTTTTTATTTTCTTTGATTTTTTTATTTTTATTTATATGTTTAATTTTTTTGATCTTTTTTAATGTTTTTTAATTTTTGAATTTATAAATAGTTAACAATATAGACTTAAACAGACTTAAACAAGTTCAGAAAAACTACGACAATGTTTGTAGAAACTTATTAGTTTAGGACACCTGGAAAGTACTTAGAGCCTATACCCCATTAGCATGAAAATTTGTTTGATTTATTTTCAAAAGTAACATTTCAAACGGTAAATTGATTGTCATGCAACGTTATTCATTATTGTAAGATTGTGTTGCAAGGGTGCACGATGTTCTCCTTGAATCTTAGTTTTGTTTATAAATACTCTTGCTCTATATTTACTAAACATTTTCTGTGTGCTTTTTCAAAAATAAACATGTCTTTGTGTTATATGAAGGAATTCTAATTGCTTGGTGTTTTAGATCAAAAGCTGAAAAGAAAAACCGTGGCATTTTTGTCAAGGACGACACTCTGAATTTCAAAATGACAAGCATCGGAGACACAACTGAGATGCAGTTTAAGCTTTGCAACGATACCAAAGAATTGCAAAAGGTAAATGTTTTAATTGTATTAAAAAGCTGTGTTATTTAAGGCCAACGTTTAAAATGACGCTCGAAAACAGAAATATTGCTGTCAAAATCCTGCGATGGCGCATACAAATAAATATAGTTGCATTAATGTATGCATTAATATTTAGTTGTAGAAACACGTGTTATAAAGTTGAAGATTAGGTTGATGTTAGGCGAAGGCATGTTGTAAGAACACTTCGATTAAAAAATTAGGGATTTTACTTCCCGAGAACGCTTTTAATTCTGTAAATAGTTAATAGATATTTTTAGTTTAATATTAATCAGACAACTTCGAAAGCTTTCTCTCTGGACCCATTATATGAGCAAGCTTGAAGAGACTTTGGAGATCAAGGAATAGATTATTACTGCCAAAACTGAGTGAATCCTGGGCAAGCAACTTTCACAATGCATATGCCAACATTTCCGTCGTAATTTCCACTCTTTAACATATTAGTGACAAGGGTCTGAATATTTATGGTGACTTCCATAAAATCTATGCCATTTCCCATTTGCTTTTCTCAGTTATTTCTTTTCGCGATTGTATTAAGCGTGTATTTTCGTTCTAAGCTAATATTAACATTAGAAATATATACTTACTCATCAACGGTCTGCAATCAAATTACAATCTAACCTTTTGACATGTTAGGATTTCGCAAAAAGCTCAATCTTTAGCTCTAATTTCATTAAAGTGGTTATTGAATTTGTGTATTGATTTCCTATTGACTAATTTTCAGGTGAGGTTTAGTGGGATAAAGCCACCATTTTCGATGAAGCTCAACAAATTGGCCATCAAGTAAGTCTCTCAGCATCCTCTGTTATGCCAGGTCATTTTGACCTTCCGTCTAGATCCGTATCTTTTCTAATTTTGTCTCTTCTTGCTTTTAACGGGTAGTATTTCTACTTTTCCCAGGCCAAAAAGTTTCATTCGTATTCCAGTATTCTACACGCCAACTGAACCAAACTCGCGATCAGAAGGACATGTCGAGGCCACGTGTTTATCTGGGCCAGCAAGAACGTCGTATGTTAAATTAATCGGGACAAGTCAAACAAAACGATAAGTAGGAATCTATACAAGAGGTCACCTAATGTTTGTTAGTTTCGGTTTAGGAAAGTCAACTTCGTAACCATTTTCAGATTCCGGTTTGAAAATTTTCCATTAAGAATATTGTAATATAGTAAAAACCTCGATCCATTGAGGGGATTTTGAAAGGTGCACTTTACAATCGTATTTCATCTTTTTTCCTAAAAGACTCAAAATAAATCTGTTTCATTTCTTTGAGTTTCAAAATTTTCTACTTTGGCAGTTTTACGTTTTTTTGCGAGACGTTTAAAAGATTATTTTTGGCGGGTATTGGCTAAAATGAAAATTAAGGTATGTTTTGCTATGTATTAAGTTTGCGTTTTATGCAGGGGCCAAAAGAAGAATATGTAATTAAATTTAATGACATACAAGACTTTGTGTTTTGTTTGCAGTATATAATTTTTGGTCGGTGTGAATCAACTGTTGTATTGAATAAATGTATTTATTAGCTTTCTCCTAATTGGTATTACTATTCATTCTCTTAGATGAATGATTCTTTAAATTTGCTTTTTACTTTCTGCAGAATCTGCTGTTTTCATCTCGATCCAAGATTCGCTATTCTCGTCTCAAAATTCAGAAATAATAGATTTTGATTCAGCTTTCCATAATTCATTTTTTCTTGCCTGACCCTTAATTTAAATCAAACTCAAACTTGATAGACCGCTGAAAACAACTCTTTGCTAGCTTTAGTCCTATATATTCTTTATGAAAACTTCATTTTGACTGGTTTCTATACATTCATGTAAGCCAATTCGATAGGAGAGTCATCATTAGTCATTAGAAAGATTCCTATAAAATGAAGGTCTTTAGACTATGTTTTTCAACCCGTAAGTTTGATAACGAAATGGGTACCACTGACTGGACTAACGAAATGACCGCTCCACAAGTGTGAACCAGTCTTACAACACCTGCCAGGACAATGGAACATAATTGTGCCACCCAGAAACACCTGGATATTATTTCATAACTGAGCAGCATGGTGTCATTCCCCATGGAATGTCAATTTGTCTGTCAGTTAAATGTTACTGATATTCCAAACATCGTTGTCCAAAGGATCTTATTTGATCAGAACTTATAAAGAACATTTAAATGTTGTTTTAAATTTGTGTCGCATCGGTATCGGTCTACAGCCTATCTATATTTTTCAACACCTTGAAGATGTCGTTCGACCTGCATAACGAATTTACGTTGTCTTCGAACATCATAAAATTCGGACCATTGAGGGTCTACCCAGGGGTGTAGAGCTAGGGGTCCTCAGGGGTGCTGTTGATGTCAAAAATTGGCAAATTTCTACTTTGCTATTGTTTTTCGCAAAATTTTGTTCAAGAGCCCCCTTGTTATTTTCTTAGCACTACCCTACTGGATCTACCTAATACACGGCTTACCTGGGTATGCGCATGCCAACAGAGCTTTATTTTTGGCTTAAAATTCTGGGACAGGATTATGCATTTTTGCTCAGTTTTCCAGCACAGGAATGGCCATTAAAAATACGTGAACATGAAAATGTTGCTCAATACAAATTCACAAAATGAATTATCAGTAAAATTGTTATTAGATCAACCATCTCAGTTTCCTGGGTCTTAGGTGTGAAATGGTATTATTTTAATAACCTGATGCCAGCACAGGGATCATGTTTTCATAGTTGAGAAATGGTATTATTTTTAAAAACCTTATGCCAGCACAGGGATCATGTTTTCAGTAGTTTATTCCAGAACAAGGACATTTTTTCTGGCAGGCCCGCTGCCATACTGCTCAATCCTAAATGTTTATTCATTTCAGACATGGAACAAAAACAAAAAGCTGAGATATCAAAAGTTTACTCAAGCAATACAACAATAGTAACAGTAACAGTAAAAATCAATTGACAATGTAAATTGTTTGCATATTTATATTTAAAAATGAGTTTAAATACAGGTATAACAAATTTATTTTAGCTTTTTAAAGTATAAGAAGAAGAGAGCTAATTTATGGAATAATAAGTTAGCTTGGGATGCTGCCATACTAAAAGTGCCACATTCTTTTTGAATTTATGAAAGAAGGAAACCCAGCAGAACAGTTTTTAGATCTGATTCAAGATTGGAGCTTTTCACTGCAAATGGTGGTGATAATCAGTATTTGCAGAGATGATGGAAGTGTCTTCATACAGGTACAGCTCCATTTAAGCTATCCATTTTGTCTTTATTTCTTAATTATTCCAAATTTGATACTACCAATATATCTATAAAAGCAGGCACATAAATACCTAGGGTGTGGGTTGTTGCCCCTTCTCAAAATCTCTGATTTTTTTGAATTAGTCGTATTTGAGAGTTATCTAAGTAATAATTCTAATGTTTATGAAGGTCAAAGAATATCAAAATACAATGCTAATACCAAAAATTGTCTCAGTTAAGAAAGGAATGACCCTACCAAACTTGGTTAAGGTTTTGTAAGTTATAACTTAAGCAACAAATTGCAATAAGCCTACTGTCAGTAGAAATTTGTACCCTTCAGCCTTCTGAAGATTCATTTTATGTCTCGGTATAAATACAGAGGCAAACCCTCTATTTAAAGACCTCTGCAGCACTGCCATTTGAACTCCCAGCTCCAATGCTAAAAACATATTACCTCAGTTCCCTTAGAAAAACCCTAGATGATTGACTCTAATGGCCATTTCATGGATTTTAGAAAGTTTTGCTGCTTTTTTGTGTATCTCCCATATCGCTCTAGCTGGCACTGCTGCTCCGAGCTCCTCCATCCAATCATCTTTGATGTGGTTTTTGGCACACTTTGTGTTGGTTTTCCCACAGAGAGTTGAGTTAATGCACTCTGATCAATGGGAGGCAACTTCAATGCCTCCCTTCTATTCTTGATTCTTATTGCTGCCGGCTCATCATTTTGGGTGTCTGGAGCTTCTCCAGCTATCTG
This sequence comes from Rhopilema esculentum, assembly GCF_057945365.1. Classification (NCBI taxonomy): domain Eukaryota; kingdom Metazoa; phylum Cnidaria; class Scyphozoa; order Rhizostomeae; family Rhizostomatidae; genus Rhopilema; species Rhopilema esculentum. The sequence continues at coordinate 3,487,300 of NC_142818.1, forward strand.
GAAAGAAGATTTGTTCTTTTATGACTTGAAAAAGTTCAAGATTACTGGTCAAACAAAACTTGGCAAAAGTATAAAAATATTCATATCCAAAAACAATGAATATCTAAATTTATCAACCTATACTTTTCAACTTACTTCTTTGCTCATATCTGAAAGAAAACCCCAGTTTTCTGGCCAGCGTTTAGCAGCACTATGTTCATGGTGAATATGGTCCTTCCTAAAGTGTAAAAGAAAATTCAATGTTTAATTGTGCTTTTTCTTGGTTAATAATATCTTGCCTGTTACATTGAGAACTTTCTTTAACATCATTACAGAGAATGAAATTACATGCAGCAAAGCTGGTGGTTGTTTTATAACAGCAGGTGAAGTTGTTTTCAACATAAAGTTATTCATTTGATGTAGTTAGTATTTATTTGATGTAGTAGTTCTAACAGTTGGCTTGGATTAGCTCATCTCACTGTAAATAGCTATGTAGTGCCAACTTTAAATAAATTGATTATTATATAACTCAGAACCTGGTTTGCTGGCTGAACATTATAATCACATGATTTTACTGGTAGTGAAGTCGCTTTAATAGAAATACTAGAAATATGTACAAGGGGTATTCCCTATTTCAGTTACCCCCTGTGTGGCAGTAGCAATCTTCCATAATTTAAAATTCTTTTGCAGCTCATCAAAATTTAGGTAAACTCTGTGGAATAAAATACTGGCAGGAAAATTTCCTTTTTATAGCTTCTAATGAGGATTGTAAGTCTGCATCTGACAATTTAACATTTTATTCTGGAATTTTGAAACATATATGGAAGTCAATTTTAAAGATTCCATAATAGATTTTTGGCACTTCTCAGTCAAACGAAATTCAAGTGAATGTGGCCTTGACTTGATATTTCAAGGGCAGAACGGTTGATATTACGCAACCACAAAGAAATCACTGAAAAACAATGCACCTTAGTTTGAATATCAATGCACTGCTACGGAAACAAATATAAGAACCAGCCAACTACAGAAAAATCTCAATCTCTTTTTCTCTGTTGATTTGAAAAACTTTGATTACATTATTTCTACACTTCTTATTCTTTAAGTAAGAAAAATCCCAATCGAACTTAGGCATACAAGTAACTGAAGCAAAAGCCTAAAAACGGAATGATAAAAAAGCATATTTCAATAGGGTTGCTATTTAACTTTGTTTCATCGCGGCAGAAAATAAAATATTTTTTCAACTGCAAGTATAAGGTTTGTAAAATATCTTGCTTTTTAATAGCTCTGCTTACCAGATTTGATCATCAGCGACAAGATTTCCAGAAGTTGGGATGGAAGGGCGAACCATGTCGTCTTACTTCTCTGTGATTTTGCTCTAATCTTTTGGGCTTGAAAAGGCTGAAGATAAGTGCTGATTTATCGCCGACTTGTCCACTATCAGGCTTGCTATAATCTTGCGTGTGAAGAGGCTTTCGAAGATATCTACTTCTTTAATCCAATCAGTTATGTTTTGATAGTAGCGCAGGTGTTTTGATGCGAAGTCAGTGCTCTCCACTCAATTAACATGGACATTTTTGTTTAGGGTTGTTGTTGTCGGTCGCCGTGGTTACACACTTGGACAAAATAGCTGCTCTTCTCGTGCAAGTACATAGATTCATTCTTTGCCGTTTGATATTCTTTAAGTTTTCAGCCACCACCGAACAAACCGAAAATCATAAGAAAATCATTTATAAATCAATCAATATTTTCATAAAAGGGAACATTAAGGGCTTTCGAAAATTTTTTTTGCAAAAAGCTCTTTTGTTTTGCAAAAAAATGAGGGGTAATGGCCAGCCTCCCTCTATATCCGGGTATAAGCCCATGGGCCTTTATACAGGGTGATCTTATATTCGGGTTGATAGGGTATTTATATGCAAAGAAACAGCTGCTTATAAAATCATGGCTTAACAAAAATTACAAAATAAATATTACAATGAAAAGTATAATAAAAATTATTTTGACAAGTCAGGTTTGCAGAGTATTGCTAATAATTTTGATAGGATCCCGTGTGGGACAACAGCCCTGCAATTCATGTACGGGTGCGCATAAATCACCCAAAAATGCCAAGTGCTGCAGAACTATAAAAATTTCCAGATTTAAATTGAATTTATCTAGTTGTTAAAATGCGCCGTCAACCTGCAACTTGGATGTGCCATTGCTCCCATCTAGTCGACTTGGGCTTGGCCCATTGGCTTGTCGTGTTACACTCTTTTTTTATAAGAACAATTTTATAAGAACACGAGCCTCAAAATTGGTCAAAAGTTAAGAACAAATTAAGAACAAGCTGAGGCTGAGCTTCTGCAAAATGCAATTTTGAACAACGTTTTTTCTCAAAATCGAGGATTTTAAGCAATGTGTGGGTGCTTTTTCGTCGAATATTCAAACTTTTCGGCAAATGAAGGTTGTCTCACTCACTTTGTTGGCAAATGAGGCCTGAACACCTCCCTAGAGCGAAAAAGCTAGCACTCGCACTGCCTACACCCTATTAGATTAAGAACAAATCAAGAACAATCCAGCCTCAGATTTTCGAGAAAATAAAGAACAGTCAGCCTGAACTTAAATTTACTGGTTCTTATAAGAAAAGAGTGTATTGGATTTCCTCCATTTTGTCCATTTCCTTGTTTCAATTTCGGATCATAGTCATATGCAGTAGAATTTGCTTTTTCGAACAGCGCATGCGAGGTAAACCCTTTCCGGAAGTAAATGGGCAGAATAGAGACAAAGCAGAAGCAAGAGACGAGACAGCATTTTTGGCCGAGAGTTAATAGGGGTTGCACGTTTTCTGCAACCTTGGCCAAAAGATGAGAAGCTTAATACTCCTGGCCTTTGGTGAGTAGCTTTATAAAATTTAGTATATTTAATCTCGTCCGGTTAGTTACTGCGAAATTAAATTGCGTCCGGCAGGACACTCCGCTTGTCAGTATTCGCAAACCAAGCCGAAGATTGCTTTTGGTATCAGTTTAGCCATGAAGCACGCGGAATGTTGTGCTTGTTAGGCTTCATGAAGCAATAACTCCTTGAAGGCAATAAAAACTTTTTGCACTGCCTAGCAGTTTGACAGCATTAAATCTGTAAGTTATTCGATATGGTATGGTATTATGGCAGGTCGGGGGTGTAGAGCATCCCATTTAATTCGTCGATTACTTTATTAGGGATTGTGGTGTGGCAAGTTGTCATGTCCCCACAAAAAACTTTACATGTTTTTTTACTATTATCCTGGTGTTCAGGATATGCTAAACGAATTTCAGAGTACAAAGTAATTTTTTGTGCGCGGGGAATTATTTTCTTCGCTTATGCTTGCGCAGGAACAAATAATGTTGCAAAATAACAGGTTTAAAGAAGCTGTGGGATTTTATTTTTGAATATCATTTGTAAGCCTTGTGGTGAGGCTGTGCGGGGGATTCACACGAAAGTCTGTGCCTGCACGGATTAATCTATATTTGCAAAAATGCGCGGATGGGAAATGAGGAAAAAATAATTATGCGTTCCTCGCGCATACCTAAATCTGGAACGATTTGAAGGATCCCAAAGCATGTAGTAGCATATCAGTCCAAAAGAAATAGAAAGTCTGTTGAATTCAGTTGATGTTTCCTACTGTTTTTCTGATGCTAACAATTTTGGGAGGGCGTAATGAAAAATCCCTAGGGGCCCCTGCTGCCTCCGCTACGCCACTGCCTGGCATCCTCTTTCTCGTTAATGTTTCTCCCCTTGACAATTCTTTCTGCTTTGCTTTTAGTCATTGTCGCCGGTAAGTGCAGGGCGTAGCTACCTCTGGAAGTGGGTTGACCCTCCACAAAACTGTAAAGGCGTAGAAGAGTGCATGTGTTGCTGCATGTGCAAGCTTTCTGCATGGGCTGACACACACAAAAAAGATAAACGCTATTGACGGCAGCGGCATTGTCGCAATTATGTTCCTGGAAGGCTATTAAAAATTATAGACTCATTGCTAACAATGAGCCATTGCACTACGCAAGCATCTCATAATGCATTTTCAGACAGTCTGAGATCAATTATGGTTAATCCGTAGAAGTTTACTGCCATTGTTTGGATTGTCACCTGGATAATTTGCCACCCTCGCAAAGGCTCATTGTTAGCAATGAATCTTTAAGGGAAAAGTTTCTGATGTTACTGGAGGTCATGCGCGCTCCGTCCGATGATTCAGGGGGGCTTGTCCGTATAATGGAGCGTACGCCTGTGCTGGATTGGTGTTTTTTGAGGTAGTCGTATTCGAGGGGTAATTCACTCCTGCAAATAGCGTACGAGATTTTCCCTAAAACAAAAGGATTTCAAGGGATTTTCAGATTAAAACAATAGGATTTTACCAAAAAGTGTACGAGATTTTCTTGGAGTGATTTGCCCCTCGGTCGTATTTTTCCCGATGAACTGAAGAGTGTTTAAGTTTTCAATCAGTCTCGATGAATAAGCTTCTCGTCACATAAAAATATTGTTCAAAGCTACTCTTCAGTCTAAAAAAGCGGATATTTTAACTTTTTAAGAAAGAATTAACAAAGATATAATCTGCAAAGTTATGTACTTTTTAACGAAAAGTTCATGATGCTATTTTGATACTTCAGTTAACAGCTGGAGTGTCAGGAACCTCGCGCATAATGTATTCAACTTAGGCAGGACGTATAGACAACAAACACCCTTGGTAGACATGGACACAGACACCCCTTTCAATGATATAACCTTTAAGCGGCTCCCATCTGGTCTGCGACGTGGGCAACACCGACGCAAGTTGGAAAAATTTAAGACCCATAACAAAAGATTTTGATGGGGCTTTCATCTCTATCAATGTTGGATATCGAAAGATGATTGAAATTAATTCAGCTCACGAACTGACGATGATGCCGATCCGATGAAGATGAGGGTGATGATGAACATAATAACAATTGGGATGAGGTCAATGAAATAATTAGCTTTGGCTGGATAATTTGGTTAAAGGACCCTCAACCCGCCAACTGCTTACGCAGTCCCTGGCCCTTCAAGAGATACAAATGGCCTTGCAGCAATTCGTTTACAGCATTAGTGATTTTTCATCTGTACCATTAATCTGTACCATTAACTCAATTCATATTCAAGTAAAAAAACTTATTCTACCTAACCTATAAACATATGCATTTCTATCTGCAATAGGTAGATTATTGTTGCATTGTATAGTTCATTACTCTTTTAAAAGGAAATGTTACAAATCATTTAAGCGAAACTGAAAGTTTTCGACTTCAACTCGACGACCCCTTTCTCCTCGTCAAGCCGCAGGTACAAAATTCCCCTTGCAATGTGGAAAATGAAGCCTTTTGGTTTCATTTTGTAACATTGTTGTTAATATATCTTCATCCAGGGGTGTATTGCTAGGGGGGCCAGATGGACTGAGCCCACTTTGTTGATGCCAAAAGTTAACCAATCTCTGATTTTGCTTTTGTTTTTAGCAAAATTATGTGCAAGAGCCTCCTTTGTTATTTTGATAGCACTGCACCGCTCTCGTCATCAAATATTTCATTCGTAGTACACAGTTTACCTGGTAATTCACAGCTTTGGTTGGAATAATCTACTACATATCAGTCTCGACCTGTTAATCTTACTTCGGGGCAGCAGGTCTGGCGACAGGCCTATTTTCGTAAATAGAAAGGGGTTATGACTAGTTCGTGCGTGCGCTTTGAAACGTGCTAGAACAATGCTTTTTTCTAGATGCTTCTTGGATCTTAGTCATCAAGCAGTGTATGACTTTACCGTCAGATGTAGTATAATCTTGTAAATTGGTTTAAAATTTGAAAACCAATCCCATAAGTGGATAACCCTTGTAAATGGCTTTGAAGCAAGCTTTAGTACAACTGCTGGTTCAAAAATTTTTTGAAAACAGTTTTCGTGCATCCAATTTTGAACATCTTTCAACATAATGGCACAAGCGTAACTGGCAACTCAAAGCCCCTTCCGAAATCAAAACTACACAATACTAGATAGAAGCATTAGACCCTTGGTTTCATATCTTTCACTTTTCCGTTCGTTTGGCCTAGGCCTTATCATTTCGTTGCTTGCTGTCAAATTGCCGTCGGAACGACTTTCAGCAGCGCTGATTTCCAGGCAAAGCTTTGTGAAAACTTTGGAATGTGCTTCTGGGTATATTCTGCCGTATTTTTCAGGCTGGCTTTTTGACTCTTAGTAAAACCATTATAACCATTGAGGCTGGATTGTTCTTAATTTGTTCCTAAATCATGATGGTGTAAGCAGTGCAATTGCTAAATATTGTGCTTAATGTATTCTAAATAATAGTATTCAGGCACCATTTGCAAACAAAGTTTGAAAAATTCAGCGCCAGAGCACTTCTAGATGAGAAAAACTTTGTACAGAATTATATTCTAAAGTACCTCAGCCACAGTTGATTCCTAGTCTCTTGACCAATTTGAATCAATTAAAAATAACAAATTTGGAGGCTTTTGTTTTTATAAATTGTCCTTTTGAGAAACGGTTTTATCAAAAACTGTCGCCCAGCTCCATGATTTATAAGGAATCTGAGAGGCATCATAGACATCAAATAACAAGGGCCGCAAAGACGGGGGGGGGGGGCAAGGGAGCAAATGGGCAAATTTCCCCTTGGCTTCAAGGCTCTATATTGCCTTATAAATTAATGAATTCAATTTTTAAGAATAGAATTAATCAAACATAACAAAAGTATACCCAAGAATAGTGAAACAAAAAACATTTCAAACAATTGGAAGAAAATGGCTCCATAAAATATTCTGGAATGTATTTTAAGCTAAACTAAAGGGCGTGGTCGTTTAGGGAAAGTCTCTTCTAATGTCTTGCCCCAGGGCATGCTCTAACTATCAAATGCGTAGCCATTTTCACTGTCAACAAGATATGTCCATGATATTCAGTCAAAGCGAGGCAAGATGCTTCACCTTAACGCTGTCGTCGATCTTTTTTAAAAGAAGGTACACACGATTTGATTGACGGAAAAAAACTTTTTTCATTCATTTTCAAAACATTTTAGAATTTAAAGACACTGTAAAGGAGAATTCATGAAGTATGTCGGCAACCATTTTTACAGTCGTCGGCACTTGAATTTTTCTAAGATTGTCGGCACCTCGTGGTTTGGTTTCTAGCGCCACCCCTGCCAAAAATGTTTCACAATAACTTTAAAGTCAGAAGGGATACCAGAATGCCCCTCACATCACATTTACTCTTTCTCGAGCAAGATCGATTGGTGGGGTTGGTTTTGAGTTTAGACGTGGCACTGATGTCACCGTTACTTCACATTTTTTTTTTACCTCCTCCGTTTTGTGGAGGGTTGAGAAAAATTATGCGGTTCTTCATGGCTGGCCATGTACAAATCGCCAAGTGTTCTCGAACTATTGTACAATTTCAATTTGTTTGTCACAACTCGACACGAAATGTCAGAAAATTTGAGTCGATGTTAAACAAGCACTCTCCCTCGCCCCCTTTAAGACCAGATTCATGAGTAGACTAATACCTTCTTGCATTTATTTGATGTAGTTTGCATCTTTTTCTCAAGTGCCGACTTGACTGATCTAGATAATAAATGCTAACAATGTGACATACCGTAAATCCTCGAATAAGCCCCCTGGTACCCTGGGTACCAGACTCACTATATATGAAATAAAATATAGTGAGTCACTATATATGAAATAAAATATAGTGAGTCTAGTACCCAGGATAGCCTCCTGAGGGCTCATTTATTTTTTATTTTTCTGGACGGGGGCTTATTCGAAGGGGGTTTACGAGGGGGGGCTTATAAAATCATTGTAGACAATAAGAAGACATTATTTAAAGACCTTGTTTATTTTAGTAGGAATTTTTTTATGAGCATTTAATTAATTACTACCAAGAGTACGAATTTGTCGTGGTAATTCAATAAAACGCCATGGGCAACCTTAGATGGCAGAAACCGTCAAATTGAGGGGCCCGATTCGAGAATAAACGGCAGCAGTGGGGGCTTTTTTGAGGTGGGCCTATTGAAAATTTATAGTTCTAGGGTGGGGGCTTATTCAAAGGGGGGGTTTCGAGGGGTGGGGGCCAATTCGAGGATTTACGGTATACTTTCTTTGTAGTTTAATTCCAAAGTAAGTGGCATGCTTTGGAAGGGGTTTCGTTTGCCCAATGTGATGTATTTATTTTTGTAAAAGCTTTTTGCAGTGTTCTTAATTGAAAAATAGCACCAGAAGATCACTCAATTAAGAAAATGATTGAAAATTCATATAGGATGGAATAGAGTGTATTGTATTTTTCTAGATTCTTATTTTACGGGTTATTTTCTGTTGTCAATAAATATGTGTTCCCTGTTTTGAGTGTCGTCATATCCCATGTTTGGTTTTTGTTGTTTTAGATTTCCTTTTGCATTATGTGTTATTGTTTTCTGTTGCATTCTGTGTTGCAAACATTCTCGTTAGATAACATTTTCTACCTGTAAGAAATTAAAAATGTCACCAAATTGGGCTAGCGATTGGCCATAGGACCAACATTGCCTTTAGAAAATATAAGGGTACTTGGCTTTTGACCCGCTTGTCTTTCAGCTCGTTTGGACGTGAGTATCTATGAAAAATCTTGGGATAGTTTAAACTGTTAGTTTAATGCGTACTCTTTTATTTAGGCCTAGCACTATTGATTCCCGTATTGGCTTCTCAAGATTCAAACTGCGCAGAGGTAAGTAGAATAGAAAATTCATCAATATTTGTTTTTATAATTTTTCTCGGACCTCAAATATTCTGCATTCAGTGCCTGCTATGTTCAAGGGTCTCGCTACTATTAAAGTAAAACTAGAGGGTGTTGAGGTTTGTGATCCCCATGCTACTAGCATAATAAATTCACAAGACCTTACAAAAAATTGCTTTCCAAAGCCTTACCTTGGTGTGAATTGACGATTTTGTTCGCGGTTGTTGTTAGCTGTTTACACCAATTCGACTTACGGCCTCATTTTGAAAAATTCTTCAAATTCTTTTGTACAAAGTTTTTGACCTCAGATTCGGATTGACAGCAATTATTTTAGTATACTTCTAAGTTTTCATTATGATATTGCTCACGATATTGATTTTATGACGACATAAAGATAAAAACTTTATAAGGGATTTGACCGTGATTGGCAACTAGGGGGGTAAAGTATCCCCCGAAATGATTTTTGCGGTCAAATCCCTTAGAAGTTTTCAAACTTCATTTCTGGGTAAAATCTAAAATACAAGCTCAAACAATATGAAAAATGGTATCCCGCCTAAAATAATGACGATAAAACCAAATCTGAGCTTAAAAACTATTATAATTAAGTTTGGAGAAATTTTAAAAACGAGGTCGTAAGTCGAATTGGTGTATTAATCTACGATTTTGGCGTATAGAGTAGGACGGTCTTAAGTTTCTACTCCGAGTTTCACGCTTAATGCGATCATCAGGCAACAGTGTACAGTACCAGGCACTATCTGAAAGATTGGTGAACAGTAATTATATTATCCATGTATCGTTACAATGAAATTTGTCCGGTATATCAATTTTCAGTGTTGCTAATATCTCTTTTTGGTTAGCTTTTTGCTTTTCTTTTTGTCTGTTTCATGTTTTTGTTTGCTCAAAATAAAGCTTATTTGTAACTGCTTATTCGAGTGCTTTTTGGTAAAACTTAAAGAGCTCTGATCTGATTTTTACTAAGTTACTCTTAAGACTGTGGGGGCTTAAGATAAGCAATATGAGGGTATTGGTCATCAAAATATGCTTCACTGCCCATATTTTGTGATTCGATTTTCACTTGTTTTCTAGGACGATAAGAGTTGTATGCAGAATCCCATTGCTGCTGAGCAGTCAAAAAATTCTGCTGATATAAAAGAGCTGGACGAAGATTTTGATGAGACTAATTCCAAAGATACTCCTGAAGATTCAAGTGAGACAAGCGATGATTCAGGGACTGATGTTGAGAGCCTTGCACAAAGAGACCCGAGAAGAGGTAGTCGTAGAAGAAGTTCTTCACGGCGAAGGCGTTCCGCACGACGAAGACGTTCCGCACGACGAAGACGTTCCGTACGACGAAGACGCTCCGTACGACGAAGACGCTCCGTACGACGAAGACGTTCCGTACGACGAAGACGTTCCGTCCGACGAAGACGCTCCGTTCGACGAAGACGTTCTGTCCGACGAAGACGTTCCGTCCGACGAAGACGTTCCGTACGACGAAGACGTTCCGTAAGACGAAGACGTTCCGTAAGACGAAGACGTTCCGTAAGACGAAGACGTTCCGTAAGACGAAGACGTTCCGTAAGACGAAGACGTTCCGTACGACGAAGACGCTCCGTACGACGAAGACGTTCCGTACGACGAAGACGTTCCGTCCGACGAAGACGCTCCGTTCGACGAAGACGTTCCGTAAGACGAAGACGTTCCGTAAGACGAAGACGTTCCGTAAGACGAAGACGTTCCGTACGACGAAGACGTTCCGTACGACGAAGACGTTCCGTACGACGAAGACGTTCCGTACGACGAAGACGTTCCGTAAGACGAAGACGTTCCGTAAGACGAAGACGTTCCGTACGACGAAGACGTTCCGTACGACGAAGACGTTCCGTACGACGAAGACGTTCCGTACGACGAAGACGTTCCGTACGACGAAGACGTTCCGTACGACGAAGACGTTCGGTACGACGAAGACGTTCCGTACGACGAAGACGTTCTGTACGACGAAGACGTTCCGTCCGGCGGCGAAGACGTTTTGTACGGCGCCGAAGACGTTTTGTACGGCGCCGAAGACGTTTTGTACGGCGCCGAAGACGTTTTGTACGGCGCCGAAGACGTTTTGTACGACGCCGAAGACGTTTTGTACGACGCCGAAGACGTTTCATAACCAGACGAAGAGTAACGAGAAGACGAATAACAAGACGAAGGTTTTGGTCAAGAAGGAGAACTTCAGGAAGAGGTAATAATATTCAAACTGCTATATGATTTAGCTTTCTTGCTATGACGATCCAAAGTTATCTTCCACCTTCCACATCTCGGCTGATAAAAATGTTACGTGAATTCGATGTGTTAGGATGCGAGTAATGATCGTCTTTAGGGACTTGATCTTACAACTGAGAGGAGCAAAAGAGAGGACATCGGGAGCTCTATGGTCATTTTAATGACAAAATTGAAAGACTATATGTAGATTATATTTTACATACAATTGAATGATTGAAGAGCACCATTGGTCATCTGAGATCTGTTATTTTTCTATTTTCGACACTAAACAATTTTACTTCAAATTGCTTTTTAAAAAATGAAATTAACTCTCCAAAAAGCTTTCAACTCATAACTGGTTGCATCAATAGATCTAGGGGGGACGTTTTTTAATAAGGACGTTTTACCCAATCACTCATTTTCTAATCTTAAATTCAATCTTTTTTCTCCTCTCAATCCTCACTGTAAATATCGGGTTGTATCTAAACGTTAATGAAATTGCAATTAAATATTACTCATACATGAGCGAGTTATTAGAATCTTGGTCAAATGGCTACTTGCTCTGAACAAACTACAAATTTTGAAGTATGGCTATTGATGCCAAATTACAACCTTTTGAGAAATATTGCTAGGACTAAATAAAAGTTAGTGAAAAATATTATTTCTTAAGTTCAAAGTTCTTTATAAAGAACCATTTCCTCAACATTAAATAGATTTACCTATAAAATTCAGTTTTATTTGTATATTCATTTGGAATTTTATGAAGATGAGGAATTGTCTAGTCTTAAGCAAGAAAACAAAATAATTGAAAATTTCTTATCTATATATCGCAATAGAGTTTATATGGCATGTCAGTTTTCACCATGGTGACACCTCTATCGCTACAGGGAACTATTTGAAGGTCAGGAAAGGTCAAGTTACATTCAATTCTGAAGGAAACAACAACAAAAAAAGCAAGTATTACAGTCGTAAGCCACATGTTCCTGGTAGATGGTCTGGAGTCACAATCGGCAGAGGATACGACTTGGGTCAAAAGTCAAAGAAACGGATAATAAAAGATCTTACAGGCGCAGGGATATCAAAGGAACTAGCCAAGAAGTTGGCTGAAGGGGCAAAGTTGAAAGGCCAGCAGGCAAGGAACTTCCTCAAGGTATGCTGCAGATACTTCTTTTTTGAGGAAACAAAAGCGTAGTATTGGCAGTGTTTTTTTCCATTTTGTTGCTTTTCGAAGTAGTATTTCATTGCATTGTTTGCGGGTGTATTTTCTGGTAAGCGTAGTAATGTTCAATGAGTTTCCATTTGTTTTTCTTTATCGTTATACTGATTGGTTCCTCGTTGCATTCTTTGTACAATTTTCGTTACATACATTCTTTACGTTGATAACAGATCTGAGTTTTCTTCAATTGGTGACATCAATTTCGTGTTTTGTTTTTACTTCGTCAAACACCATGTCCCTGAATTTTAAAGCAATAATGGATTAACAATTGATTTAAATAGTTTCAGTTTCTTTCTGACATGTATCTTTATGTGTTTCCATACTTTTGGTGTAACCTGCAAACGATAACTGTATTCTGCATTTCATATCTTCTTGTCTTCCTAGCAGACTTCTTAACTTTTTAGTTGCTCTCCATTCTTCTTTTATCTTATCCCTTCTTCTCATTTTTGTTGTCTCTTAAGTTTTCTTTTCACTTACTTTTAGATTCAGCTCAGCTAGGGTAGCTTTGACAATTCTTTTGAGATGTTCTTGTTCTTCCTTACTTTCAGTGGGGAAGTCACTATCATCAACATAAACTAATTCTTTTGGTAGCTGGGATTTGAATGTATATGAATGTTCTATATGTGGATTTTGTTGGTATAAATTTGTCGTAATGATTTCAAACGTTCTTCAAACGCGATGTTAAAGAGCGTACCACTGATTGCATTGCCTTGTAGAGATCCTACATTTGTACTAATATCATCATTTTTGTTGTATTGGTGAGGAGTAGCCTTGCCACTCTACATTTTTCTTTATTCAAAGAAGTTTGTAATTCATCGATCAAGTCATGCTTTAAATTTTGCACTTCATTTGCCAACTTGCCTAATAGTTTTGAGAACTTTATTTGAATGATGGCTTCGCATGAACCATTCATGCTGCTTACTTCAATCTTTGGATTAACGAGTGCACGTATTTAATTAAACATCAATTGCCAGACTTTATCAATTAATTTTCCCTGTAGAATAATAAGCTCACCAAGATCGAAATCACTGGGCAGCAGCAGAAAAATCTTTTCAAAAAGACCTACACAAGACAAGAAGCAGAGGCCAAACGCTTGACAAAGAAGTATTACAAAAAGAGCTGGAAGTCAGTAAACCCAAAGATGCAAGAAATTCTTGTTGACATGAAATACAGAGGAGATCTATTGCCACGGTCAAATTCTGCGGGGCAGAAAGCCTTAAAAGCCGCTGTGAAGGAAAATAATTTGAAGAAGTTTAAGGAGGTGAGAGAAGGTTTCTTAGAGAAAAAAATGTTGCAATAATTGAAGATTCGATGAGAAAGTTTTTGCAAAATTAAACGAATTCCAACTTATTGGCATTCATTTAATTCGAAGTTGAAGGTAATTGACCTTACATCAGAACTTTAATAATATTTTTTGTCAACCAATGATTTTGAAAGAGATAAGTCGAGAATAAATAAAAATTAAGCAGTACTTTATGCTTACAATGTTTATAGACATACTGAGACCTCGACAAGAAATTATGTGAGCACATCGGCCACTAAATTCATCGGTCATATGATTTTGATTAAGAAATACAGATATGACGCCCAGGACCTGTCTTTTCAAATGGCTGCAACAAACACAATTCTTTGAATCTGCCTTCGTTTCTTTTGATTTTAAGCTTTATTCTTGTTTGTTCTGAAGAATATGTTTTTTTGAGATAATATTAACGAAATATTCTAATTTGAAAGAAATGTTCCAAAAATCTCTGACATGCAGATAAATTTCCTTTCTATCAGCTGAAGAAATTTATATAAATACAGTTACAGGGCTATTCAAATATTTTAAGAAACAAAGGATTATTTTAAATATTTTATAAGAAAGTTTACTTTTTTCTAGGTTATGAGTAACAGAGAGTATTGGAGGAATGTCCCCAAAGATCGGTTTGACCGAAGAGTCAAGTTTTTGGAGAAAAAAGCTGGCTGATTGGCTGCTCATTTTGCCTTTTTAATGTGCAGGCGGATTGATTTTTGCAATAATGGATTTTTAGCATGTTAGATTTTTATGCTTACGCTTTTACGCTTGTTAGGCTTATACATTATTAGCATTCATAAGAATATTTCTACTCTTGTATGTTTTTTGTATGCAAGGCCTTGTTGGGACAGAGAATTTCTAACTTTCTCTTACAAGCTTGACTGCCTGTCTTGACGTCACTCATTGCAGACCTTTTGAATCTGTCCTTTTCCAGATTTCCGGAAATTTGTTGCCCGGTCTAATTATCGTCTCATATCCGAGAGGCGATTCACTCTTGCAAATAGCGTACCAGATTTTTCCTAAAACAAAAGGATTTTGGGGACTTTTAGACAAAACAGTAGGATTTTCACAAAAGATGTACGAGATTTTCTTAGAGTGATTTGCCCCTCGCTCATATCAGTCCTTTACCAGTTTTGTTTCGGCTGAAAAACTTGTATATGATCAGTGGTACAGTTACTTTAATTTCAAGCCAAATGCTGGTTTTGCAGCCATCAAGTTTCCTGCCTATGGTCTCTTCTTTTCATTTTGTACGTAATTTGCTTTCCTTTGTCATTAAACAGTCAAGAGTTAACATGTAAGCTGACGATACTAGCATATCATTTTCAGCAAACTCCAGCCCTATAATCAATGGACGTGTTAATGAGTACCTTCAGAGTCTCAAAGCGTGAAAGTTTGATTGCGTCAGAAATTACTGCAAATGAGTACATTGACAATATATCTTTACGAATATCTTTTTACATACGAGACATTGGCAATGAGTGACGACAAACTTTTATTGAGAGACCCAGATGGAGAACCAGAAGACAAATAGAATGTAAAGTAATTGAAGAAGTCATTCAGCCGCCAACTAGAAGTGAAGTGGTACCAGCTTTGCCAATCTCTTGTTCCCAAAAATAAGAGAAACATAAAGATTTTCATTTTAAATGACTAGCATTTAGAAACATTTGAATTCAGCTTGGTTTTTTGGAATTGAATGTGCACAGTAGTTGGCGATAGCCTAAACAAGAAGCCCATCGCGGGTTTTTAAAGTGTGAACTTGAAAAAGATCTTTAAAAAACGTTTTCTTCCTGTTTAACGAACTCCCGATATAACGAACTGTTTTCTGGTTCTCTTTAGAGTTCGTTATATCGAGATTCCACTGTACTACAAGATCGTAACCGTAGCCAGAATCGTAACCAACGCTCCTGCTCATCAAATTAAAAAGCAACTAGGCTGACAGGAACATTCAAAATGGTGTACAATAACGGGTATTCACAAGGTGATGCTCTCAGCTCTCTCGTATGCATCCATGCTCGACAGGTTGTCAGAAATCAGTCATCGGGAATTTCAAATCACAAACTCCTAACTATGTGTCCCGTTTCACGAAAGCATGTGGCCAAAATTGCTTTTCTTTTAAGAAGGGGTATGTTATGGAATGCAAAATCAAAGTTAAGCGCCAACAATTTAAATGCCGTCTTAAAAACTCTAGAACATGAAGGAATTATTTTTTTATTTCTGCTGATCGTTCAATTATTTTTCTACTTTGTTTTTACATACTACATATTTGGATTTGAAAATTTTAGGGTTTTATCTTTTTCTTTGTACTAGAGGGTTTGGAAAGTAATTTTTGCATTTAACTGTTAACATTTCCATAATGATTTAAAATTAAACGAGTCCCTGGTGCAACCCGGGTTTCAATGTCCCAGGATGTATTGTCCCAGATTTTTGGCACTTACGGTATAACCTGTTATGAAGAGCAATAGCGTCTTATTCTCAAGTTTCAGTTTCATTATATTGATTCAATGCTACATGCAATACAAATTAAATACAAACAGAGCAAATTAAGAAAGAAGAAAGAAATAATAGCATACATATCCAATTACACGAGAGGGAATTTCTTAACGAGGTACCCTCTCAAGAGCTGGGCTAATCGAGGAGAGAACACCCCCTGTTTAAGATTGGATCTCTAAACATCTTTTAATTTAATATAAGTTCGAAATAATCTAAATCAGGTAAAGTATTTACTTTCAAAAAACAAGGTATTTTAGTTTTCACTGGAAAATATTTTTGCTGGAAGATTTTTTAACATCAATAGGTATGTCATTCCAGCACTTTGATCCAATGTATACCTACAATTCAAAATTGAAGTTGAAAAACTTAGAATTTCTGACAACTTGTATGGTTAAGGTGTGCTTTCACTAATCAGCCCTTTCCCTACAGAATAAGCCCCAGAGCCCTGAGTCTAATTCAAGTGTAGAAACGAGACTCTATTGAAATCGAGGTCATTTCAAGACGGTTAAACTATTATGGTTCGTGCTCGAACAAAGAGCTAGTACAAAGTTTTCACTAATATCTAGATTTAATGCAAAAAGATGTCGTCGTTCTCAACAACAGCACTAGAAAAAAAGATTAACGATTTAACGAGTACCCAACAAAGTGTGCAGACGCTATCATTATGGATAATCCACCATCGGAAACACAACAAGGCCATCGTTCAAACATGGTTGAAAGAGTTGCAAAAAGGTAAGTAAAGTTGGCTAGTCAACCCTTCATTCGATGGTAAACTTTGATCCCATCACCTAGCCACTGTATTTTGCAAGCTTGCATACTTCCTATAAACACAGCGTAATGAAAATTAAAAACAATGCCATTCAGAAACCTTGGGCTTGTTTCATGACTAGAACATGAACAATAATTTTGGACATCTATCCAGTTTATAAATATTGTCCTTAGCATTTTTATCTTCTGAACATTTGTTGTCTTTTGATTTGATTAAGATAACTTCCAAGCTTCATACTATGCAAGATGCCATTATGTTGGCAGCATGCAAGCTTCCATTTTTGCTACCCGTTCAGAGTCTATCTTGGATTCCATTTAATTTTCTGACTCAGGACAGAAGTTACAATGCAAGTTGTAGGGCGAAAATTCTACCTTAAGAATGCATGCAATAGAAATCAATCTATCGACCATTGACCCAAATCTATCGACCTACCATGAACTCTAACAGGAAGTAGTTACACAAAAATAAAAAATATAAATGATATTTGGGTGGGAGTGGACAAGAAAAGTACCTTTTCCACACTGTAAGCTGGTGTATCAGTCCTACCCAAAGACACCCAAGTTTGGTTTAAAGTCAATAGCATAAAAGATGCAATATGATTATGACAATATTTTTTGTAGCCAAGCCAAAAAAGAAACTTACAATGATGTACCTCACGAATGATATTCTACAAAACAGTAGAAAAAAAGGAACCGAGTTTTCAAGGGAATTCTCCAGTGTGCTTCCCACAGCATTCCGGCACTGTGCTAAGTGAGTCAACATTATTGAATTTTAGTTTCATTGAGGAAATATTGTGTTATATTTATGCAATGTGTTTGACTTGAAATTATGAATTAATAGCTAAGCCCTGTTTGCCGGCTGATATATTTTCTAATTATGTAGTGTTCAAGGCTGATTTTCTTGGGAATCAACACATGAGAGCTTCAAATTTAATTTTTGTAGAAATTTAATATCTCTTTTGTTTACTAGTAGTATATATTTTGTATTTTTGTCTCTTTATAGAGAATGCAGCTCAGATACTACAAATGCTCTTGAAAGAATTTTGGGGATATGGAAGGAAAGAGATGTTTATGATCAAATTTTTCTAGACAGACTGAGGAAAGGAATGGGTATGACAAAACTTTAACTGCATTTTGAATATTAAATTATTGTCTTCACTCACCCTATTAGAGCTAGGTGGCTCAATTTGCCAAATGCAAAAGCATTTTATTTGAGTTTGCTTCATTCTTTTGTGGATGGTCTTTGTGCCTTTTAGCTTTTAGAGCATGCGTGGCCAGATTCAAGTTATGTCATCTCAGATATTTTCCAAAATATTGGACTGTACCCCAACAGGGTTGCTTTACTATTGTTGTCAGTGAATATGTTGGCATAATTTGAGAAAAGGATCTTCCCATTGAGGTGCCTTGAATTTTTCTTTAAAACTTGCTGTTAAAGGCAAAATCATCATGTCTGTGAATAGATATCAGAATTTGATGATTTATTTTATATGCAGCGGGGTAGTTTCCCAATTATGATTAATGGCATCAAGGCTTAGCTTCAATACCCTCATCTTTAGGAATGTTTGTGTGTGTATAATGATTTTGCATCTAGGGTAACCAACCACGAATTCAGTGGAATGCTAGTATGCATGTGGAAAGTTTGTTGTAGAAAAATGAGTTGTGTCTTTTGTATGCGAAGCACTAATAGGCCTATGATTATTGTTATGATAAAAGTTTTTCTGTAGGAGAAACACAACCTGACAGTGTTTTAAGGCAAAGTATCAAAAAGTGGTCAACAACAAGAAAAGTCTTAGAATAGAAAAACCATTACAATGTATCATTCTTCAAGAATAATGAAGCTTTAATGCCTCTTTTGGTTTATTTTCTTTGGTAGCTTTTTCAACTTTTGATAATGCAAAATTTATTTGCAGGGCAAATGTGCAACAAAAAGTTACGCCCCCCCCCCCCCCCAACAAAAAGTATGAAGTGACGCCCCTGATGCCCAACAATCTAAGTTTTTAACATGCTATGAAGACAGTAAATATGTCATTGTTTTTTATTATTAATTAGAACATTTTTTATTTAGCAATAATAACAGCACCTGTGGAGGAATCCAACAGCCCACCACCTGTCAAAAAATCTAGAACTGAAGATCTCAAGCCTCCATCAAAGATTCCAGATGTAAGTTGTTTGTTATCATATACGGTAAATCCTCGAATTAGCCCCCTGGGGGCTTATTCATTTTTGATATTTTTGGCTTGTAAAGTTATTGTAGACATTAAGAAGACATTATTAAAAGACCTCATTTATTTTAGTAGATTTTTTTTATGAGCATTTAATTAGTTACTACCAAAAGTATGAATTTGTTGTGGTAATTCAATATAATGCCATAGGCAACCTCAGATGACAAAAATCGTGAAATGGAGGGGTCCAATTCGAGAATTTATGGTAGCAGTGGGGGCTTATTCGAGGGGTGGGGTTTTTCGAGTGGGGCCAATTGAACAATTTACGGTGAGGCTTTGATACTTTGATATCGCAAGGTGAAGCGAAACAGCGGCAGCATTCAGCATTCAGAATCTGTCTATATTGAAATATACGTGAACAGAAACAGTCCGTTTTCTCAGAAGGTCAAATAAAGGAACTAAGTAATTATTTCATCTCAAGTTGTTATAAATGGTTTTTTGAATAGGATTTTACGCTTAGCTTGCAATAAAATAGGTTTAAAATTTCACAGGTTTTTAAATATTGCTTGCTATAAACAGTTTTAGTAATGTTAGTAAATAATGTAGTACTGTCCCTGATTCAGTTTTCTAACCCACAGCAGATGTCGACAGACACATCCAAGTCCGTGGTAGTTTAAAAATGATAATGTCTTGTAGATTCTTTTTACGTAACCACTTTTCATGTTATAATAAGGAACTTATCGCTTTGTGATAAATCAAAGCTCTTGTTCAAGCCAACTTTTTAATCATCTGTAACACTTGTAGCAGTGTTTAAAAGAACAAGGCACGTGTTTCAACAGAAATCATGAAAATCTATATCTTGCGGTTCATCTCATACCACCAGAACGGAAATAGCTCAAATATATAGACAAATGGTTACGCCTTTTGTATAACTTTACGACATTGATTTGTATAAACTGGAGTTTCTTCGTTCATTTTTTACTGTATTCGCAAAAATGGCGTTTTCAAGCGCTTTAAAATTGGACACTTTTAAAATATTTGTCCTTGGTTATCGTTCTTGTAGTTCCTTGTTTTTTAATGATTTTAACGGTGAAATCAATGAAGTCACTCTAACATTGCCCATGGACGCATGCACCAATGAGTAAGCGAGTAGGATTGCTTCCTCGCCCTACGCAATTTAGAAACTTTCTTGAATTTCTCTAGCTTACTCTAGTTTACTCACCTGGACTGAGGGGTTCCTGGCATTGCCTGGTCTTAAAGAAAATCCTTGAGAAACATTTTTATATAGCACCAAGTCTACTTCCCTCTAAAAATGGTTGCTATGCATCCTTAACGACGGACTGTTGATGTTATTTTATCTTTTGAACTGTAGCCAGATGAATTAATAAAGAAATTGACAGAGCTGGAACACTCAGCATCACAAGATGCCTCGGCACGAGAGAAGATTGCAAGCCTGCCGGGTGAGATTACAGATCCAGCGAATCTTGACAAAATAACTGGTATGTTGACTTTGATATCTTTCCAATCAAGTATCAAGAATACCTATATTTATTTATTTATAATTTAACGTAGAAGTATAGGAAAATCAATTATGTGTTTTGGCGTTTCGAGTATATTTCCACTTTTCAGGAGGAAAAATTATACCCTGATGAGAAAGTTATACTCGAAGCGTCAGAATATCTATTTACTTTTCATGTCCGTAGTCACTTTTTACTTTTGATCATATACTGGCTCGTTCAACGACATGCAAAAGCGTATTTATTCTCTTCTATATATAATCACTCAGCAGATATTTGCAAGATAAATCTTTGATTTTTCTGTTCACATTCCCACCGCCCCAGCTCTTCAAAGTCAGGTAGAAATAAATTTACTTTGCTTTAGGCTACCGTTAACTGTTTCTTAATGAGAAACAAAAAACAGTTAAAGAAATTAAATAATTTGAGCGCCTTTAATACAACTCCATTTACAGTTGCTGCTAAGTTTTCAATCATGGCCGCCAAGGGGTTTTGGAGGCCCTAGAGCAAAAACAAAAGACGTGGCCCCTAGAAACCGTGCGAGCAGAAAAAGTTTGCTTCCACGTCCTTCAGATTCGCTTTAAATGCGCTACAATCATTTCTTGGCATCGTTTGAAACGTTTTATTTTTCGGCACATTTGGCTACGTTTGATTAACTTCATTAAAATTGAATTCATTACTTTTTTACGCCCCGTAGAGCTTGAGGCCCCAGAGGAATTTGCCCCCTTTGTCGCCTCCTCCTCTCGGCGACCCTGCAAATGACAGTGCTTCAGAAAAAGAACATATTATTCTAACCTTGACAATCTTCATTTCAATTCTTTTTGTTGTAGCGTAAGTTCTTTTGATATTATTTAGTAATAAGTAAGGCAGTTATAGTAGCTCCGCTACCTTCTCCTGACGGTTACGAATTTCACTACGTTATCACATGATTTCGAATACCCCTTCTTCTAAACTTAAAAGTGATTTTGTCCAATAACAGAATATGAAGATGGAAAGAAATTGCTGAAATCGCTATCTGAAGCTTGTCATCATCTTTCGGAATACAACAAACGGCTCTCGGCTGAGCTGGCAGACAGGCAGATTGTGCAAAAGAAGCTTGCTGAATACACTACATATCAAAAATATATGCTGGCGCTAACTGAAGATAGATTAGAGGTGAGGAGTTTGTACAGATATCAAACAGTGTGTCCCAACACTATCACAGGTGTCCCAGAACTATCATAGATGTCCCCCCACTGTCGTACAATAATATGTATCGTATTAAACCCAATGTGTCCTACAAACAAAGGTGTTAAAATGCAGGCAATTTCCTTTAATCTCTCCTACTTTTGAAGTTCGATATTAAAATTTTGCTAGGTTTTTTATAATGTTTCAAACCACAAATCG
Source organism: Rhopilema esculentum (assembly GCF_057945365.1). NCBI lineage: Eukaryota > Metazoa > Cnidaria > Scyphozoa > Rhizostomeae > Rhizostomatidae > Rhopilema > Rhopilema esculentum. The sequence continues at coordinate 3,509,071 of NC_142818.1, forward strand.
AACTTATTCACTATTTCTTTTCAAACTTGAAGTGAAGATTTAGATGGCATTGCCATCGATATCTTCAATAAGAACTGCATTCGATTTTATTTCACCATGATATTATCTATTGAAATATTCTCTTAATATTTTGAAAGTCTTTCCTGATATCAGGATAATATCTCTTTCCTCATACCCGAAGAAGCCAGTAATTGCTTCGACCCTCCCCCCCCCCACCTACTGATGCCCTACATTAGCGATTCCTTTTTTGACTTTTTGGATGTAATGATATTTCTTGTGCGGGACTGATAGAATTTTTATTATATGGTGATAAAGATGTTATTATGATATTACATGGTGACTGCCCTCAATAATATTTTCAATTTATATCTATAGAATCAATTTTTTCTTGTAAATACCAATTTTTATTAAGAAAAATACTGGTCTTGATAATGATTGATACCAGTGATGTAATTTACTAAACAAATTAACCTGTGTAAATACCAAAAATTATTATTTATTATTTATACGTTAAGACTCTTGCAACTTGGAAGACTTGTCACCAGGCTAGCCGATAGTGACTACCTGTAAAGTGAGATTACTGTTGTAAGTAGAAAAATATAAAATAAAAATGCTTCATTATTATTACTATCTAGTATTATAATCTGAATCTAAAACGTCACTTAACGGAATCTTTATTGATCTACGTCATCAGCACAAATGTTTTTATAAATTTTAAAAACAGATTTAGAAGATTCATCTTTCGTTTTAGGAATCCAGGAAGAAGCTTGCTAGAGTAACACAAGTAAGAAAAGGACTCGAATCTCACTTGCACAACTTACCGGATCTTACAAAGTTGCCGGATCCAAATGCTGGATTGGCCCCATTACCGTCCGCTGGAGATCTATTTGCAAAATCCACGTAGCTATTTCCCCCAACTTCTCGTTTTTATAACTCTCGTTTCAAATATTCATTGCCCGTCGCAAGAATATTCTTCTTAATTTTTATTCTTAAGGGATCTGATTTCCACTGTGAAGTTCATTTGACTGTACAGTGTTGGTAGGAGAAGCTCTTGAAGATTCTTGGTACATTGTAGATAAAGTATCATAATTCTTTTATCTTTTTATGAATAAGAAACACAATGATGACTTCAACCTGTACGACGGTCCTACCAATATCCAATGCATATAGGTTTTTCAGTGCCAAGTGCACGCTTGAATTCGAAATAACCTTCGTTTTTATGCCATCTTACATTAATGCCATTGCAATTACCTGTTCTGAAAATCATCTCCTCAACAAATTAAAATTGCAAACTAAGGTAGTAAATTGTCACAACAAATTCCTAAACTACCTTACATGAACGATACTTGTGACAACTGATAAAAATGAAAATTTTGCAATTATGTCACGGTAAACGCATATACCAGAGAATCATTCATCCGTCCCAGAGAATACTTGGTTAGTATTGAAATTAGTTTTATTTGGTATACAACACTAGAGGGCAAATTTTATATTAAGGCTCCCAGCTGGTTCGTTAGGCCAGCGACGAAGTATGAAAAACCTAACATCAGAAAGTACAGTCTTTGACGCGGATGTTTCATTGGTGTTAAGTGTTTGTTATTGGCCTTTTTTCTCCATCTTATGTATGTTGTTTAGCTGAAGCCATATGTTTTTGATGGCAGTCGTAGATCGGAATGGTTTTTAATGGAATATTTTCTTGTGGTAACTCTTGGAATTTGAGTGCAAATTTTGCACCAGGGACGTGACTGGTCAAGGAATTCGTTAAAATAGAAAGGTACTTGTTTACAAGTTATTTATTTTCTTGTTTGAAACATACAATTATATCTTTTTATGGTAGTAACTATCAAATCTATTTTGTCTAGTTTAAAACAGACAAATAGTTGGGCCTCTTCTGAGCTGTAAAGGCCTATTTGGTACATTCTTCACGTAAATAGCAAAACAAGTACTAGCCAGCTTTGGGGATTTCTGTATTATTAACCAAATAGTGTTACAATAAGCCTCCCGCATTTGTAAACAAGTCTTTACATAGAATTTTAACCTGCTCGAGCATAATGAAAACTGTTCCTTCTTTGTGTCGTCTATCAGGCTATTAACTCGTGCTGGAGTTGGCCTTTGAACCTGCTGCTGTCATTTATACATTTCAGTTTTTTAGCATAAACCCTCTTGTAATCTATATATATATATATATTTCAAGTATTAAGCTTATTAAATCTGAAATCATGGTAACATATAGAACAATGAATATGTTTATTTTATTTTTACTTAAAAAAAGCCACTGCTTCTGCACAGTTCAAGCAATAGGCCTGAATGACGGCTTTGCCTCTCTAAAGCGACACATGTCCTCGTGTTTGATTGCATTGTAGTGGTAATAATTTTGAAGATCATGCACCTGTGACGTCATAGTAATTGGCAATTGTGGGTGAAAATGTTTCTCATAGCTTTGTTTATGTTCTGATTGGTACAAGTCAAAGGATTTATCTAAATGCGGTAAATATGGCGTGGTCTGATTTTCACTTGCTTGCATGTGATGCCAGTTTTCGTAGTAATGCCTCGATTTATCAAGGTATGGCCTTGTAGCTGCTGGAGATCCATGCAGCCCCCTAGTTGCTGGGGGGAAATGCATGTCACTGTGATGCCTTTGCACGCTGTGCGGATGAGCAGATTTTCGGTGACCGCTTACAGTTGACGGATCGCTCTTGATAGTACATTGTGAAATGTGCATGCTAGTTCTGTCAATATTTATTTTGTCTTTGTGACTATATACCACATCTAGACGGTTATCGTTGGTACTCTTACTGCTTGGTCTCGTTACTGAACATTGGACTTTCTCAGTGCACCTCTCGCGAGGACTTGAGGAGGATTCTTCGCTCCTCTCTACAAGACGTTTTTTCCGAACAATCTCATTTGCGTTGTTAGCAGTAACCTTCCTTTTGGCGTTCAAAGCTTAAAAAAAGAGTAAAATTACTTTTATTGGAAAGAACTTTTCATTATATATTAATGCATCGGTTTTTTGGGAGAGCTTTTTAGAAATACTTCTATATTTTCTCCCTTATTCATTCGGGCTATACTCTTTCGTTGCTGAAATAATATTTTCAAATGACGATATCGCACTTTTTGAACCAAACAGCAAAGAATATCAATAGAACGAATTGGCTTGTGTGCAGTTGTTTTAGAAGCATTTCCTAAATTTCTAAGCTTCAAATTATATGGTAAATCAACAACAACAACAACAACAACAACAACAACAACAACAGGATGATATTAGAAGTATACAATGAATGTAGTTAAAAAACGTAGATTATGTTTCTTGATCATAATATCAAGCTAAGTATATCTGGAAATAACTCTATGATGAGCCTGATGCCTAGATGCCCTAGAAGACAAAATCAGTGGGTTGTTCACTGCCGGTACATACCTTTACTGTCATTCCAGGCCACAGGCAAGCCCAGTACCTGTGTATATTTTGTATCATACCAGACTAAAAGCTCAGATCCCGGTGCTATTTCCCGTATGGTACGGTAGTATATACAACCATGGTACTGGAAGACAACCATATTTTGTTCCTTCTTATGTCTCGCACATTGCACATACGGCATCCACGTGTGGAGACTCAATCCATCGAGGAAATGACTGACTTCACCATCGTGAAAAATCTTCGTGAGAAAGAAATTTTATTTGATTATACTCTTTATTCAGTCTATTATGTACATTTTTCATTATCTGCTTCACCGCATTATAAGATACTATGTCATCGACGTATTTACAGCCCCTGCCAAAAATCTTGGAACATTAACATTAGATTTCAACAAGGGAAAATCCATCCATTATCTCATTCCCCTTGTAACGGTCTTTGTTCACTATTGAATAACGTAGGTGATTAGAAGGAGATTGTTTCGTGTGACTTGTATGATATTTGCCTAAACTATCAACTAGGGTGTAGAAATATTAGTATTCCGGAAAAGAATTTAAATGTATGCAACAGAGCGTGTTTGAAATTATTGAACATTTGAATGGTAATTATTAATTCTAAGCCTCTCCATCTATGTAATGTCGCTCATTTTGAAACACCAAAATTAATTTTTATGTATTTAGTGGTTTTAGATATGTATTGTATCTATCAGCAAGTTCTATAAACTCACCTCCCACATAAACTCCGACAATTTTCCTTCAACAGCTTCGTTTCGTCTGACGAGCTTTCCTTCGTAAGGGCCAAACCACGTTCCAGCCGGTATATCCCGCAAAGCGCAAGCACCATATTTTGCCTCGGGTATGCTCGATATGCACAAAGCTATCCCATCCGGTGCTCTTATTTTTCTTTGGACTTTAATTTCTCCTTGTGTCTTAGCATCACCACTGGGATCTATCTGCGGTGCGTCTTTTTCTAAGGTTGAATGAATTTAATATTAATCATAAAAAAACAGTTCAATAAGAAATTTCGAAGGCAGTGTGATCAAAGTTCTGTCTGGGGCTTACAGTTTAAATATTGAAGGGGCGCTAAAAGGTGATAGAGGAGAACCGATGGCTTGTCTACACAATAGCCAGCCTAGGCAAGGAATAATTCACGTGTTTTACAGCGTCACAATTCAGCTACATAAGTTTGAATTTAAAATGTGAAAATACCCAAAAGACACAGAAGTTTGAATTTAAATTTGCTAACCTGGACATTGAAATGAGTTTATATCTTCTTGACTTGCAAGTCGCATTGGTTGGTAACCATATAAATAATGGTAAACAACTGATGCATCTATCTTCATCTTCTCTCTGTTTTGCTACTGTTGATAAAACAAACTTGTTAGCATTTGTTTGTTTAGACTAGTCTTTCTACAATAAGCTCTAATATGCTGTGTTGAACCCTATGGTTGCAGGTAGGGCAATGCGGTTGGGTGACGTTGCTTTGGGTGTAGGTATACATAGATTATAAGAGTGTTGAAATCATTTTTTCTTGTAAAGTAGAACACAAGCCCTGATCTGCTGTTGGTAGAAACAATTAAGCTCGGTTTTCATGTTTCAGCAAATATCATTCCCATTTGCTTTGTCTCTTATGGTAAGATCGTTTACAGCCTATAAAAATTAGGCACTTTTCCTGAAAATCTGGCATGGGATTTCATTTTTAGGAAATCAGAAAGGTTTGTTTCCCTAGGCCAATAAGGATGTGTGAGGGTGCCATACAATTAAGTGTTTTCGTTATATCTTTAAATCGGGAACAAGAAATACGATGGAAACTTCAGCATATGAAATGTGACAACCAGCCTAAGCTTTCTTACCTCGTCTTAGAAATAAAGTCAGAAGTTAGAGGCGACTGAGTTACCAGAGCAAACCATTCACGTGCATTTTAATTGAAAATTGTTATCGGGCCTGAGAATGAGCTGCGTGGTTGTACGCCAGTTGTATGTTTTCTGGTGAAGGCACAGCTTTTACAACCTATCCTTAATTTCTTTATGATCAGAATAAGCAGATTAATAATGTGAAACTGTGGAAATTTTTTCAACCGGATAAAAATTTAAAATTTGAATCATTGACACTAAATAACGTATAAAAATTTAAGGGAAGTAACGCATAAGGCAAAGACGTTGTCTGGGTATGAAACGTCAGTAAGCCTAAGCAATAATTCATAAACAGCTGTGGATCGAAAGTAACGTAAAAAGAAAATGACACGTTTGATTGGTTTCTATTTTGACCAATCAGCGATCGCTAAGTTCTGTTCTTCAATTTTCAGACGTTTCCTCATTGTTATAGCTTCCTGTCGTGTATTTGTTATTCGAAAGCAAATGAACATTATACGCAGAGATAGGCTTTCAAGTATCTTCTTAGAAGTCTATTATAGTTTCGTATTCGTATCATTGTTTTGTTATTCACAATTGTATTTTTTATATTTTTTTCAAATAAAGGAAACTTTTCAACGGGCTGGAATCTTAGCTCCGGAAACTTAGCATGCTGTTACTTTGCTTTATATCATCAAAAATCATTTTATCTCAAAATAATTTCACAAATCTTTCTGCAGATGTTTCATGCAAGTTAGGTAGAGTATCAACTTTAGTTTTAAAGCAGTAGCTTGTTATTTCCGGCAGACTGTTTGCTCGAAACTTGTTCTCATCACCTACGTTTGCTGAAAACATTGCCTTTCTCCACATCTAAAGTTCAGCATTTAAAGTCGTCAAATCTGAGAGAGCAGGACTTAAATGGGTAACTTTGAGTGAATTGTATGAAATGTAATTGCCTCTCTATTCCCTACGACATCAGGTCTCCTTGATGATTCATAAGAATGAGATCCTTTGCATTCGTGAGGATTATGGTTTGAGAACTTGGCTTTTTAATCAAATCAACTTTCCAATCAGTATATGTTCTCTAAAGTCATATGGATTTGTCTTGAAGTGTTATTTTTCCCCATTTTCACAGCAGGTTAACTCTTATCCAAGTGCAAAATGTGTGTATTTGTTACCAATACCGGTTGAAACCTCACTTTTCAATTAGCCAATTGATAGCTGAACATTCAATCTAGCACTAATGCCAATAATAAGAAATCGTTATTGGAAAACAAAATGAATGTTTCACTTTAAAGATACTTAGAGTAGAGAAGAATGGAGCAAATAAATTTACTTTGATTTCGCATTTTGTTGGCGCATGAAACAAACAAACGAATCGTACAGTAATGCCAAGATAAAAGCCATGATGAAGACTGTAAGGTCATCTTCCTCCGTTTGAAGTTTCCTTTACACTTTCTTGGATTGTTTACCCACACATCGTCACAATAATTTACGTGCGTTGAATAATTAACGAAGGCAAAAGGAAGAGAGAGGGGATGAAAATGTAATGCGTGTGTTGAAGTGTGTTGAAGTCGTAATAATAAATCGAACAACTTTGTATTCAGCGATAATCACGAAAACTTCGACAACATCTGTCACAGTTAATTTTTTGCCGAACCTTTTCGCTAATTGATTATTTATAATATGATAGTTAGCTGTTTTAAAGAGTTGCCGACGATATTATTGTCTGGAAAGAGAAGCATGATATTACAGTTTTTAAGCTTATCCTGAAGTTTATTTCATCATTACGGTCGCACAAATAACCGATATCATTAGTATGAACTGCTGTCTGCGTTGAAACTTGGATAAGATATCAATAATGATTCTTTAATTTTTTGGCCTTCACTCGCAAATTAGTAATCATCCACGTTCTACAAAACCAAATAGAAATATGAATCCAAAATAAATTTTCATTCTTAATCAAAAATTGTTTGTATTAAGTTACAAACAATATACAGCACTAACGAATAGTTTATGACTGTTAAAGATTATGTGCAGATTTTTGGCACACAAATAGCAAGTCCTTTGAATGAATTATCTCAAGCGCATTCATCTGTATAGGTTTTTATTTAACACACAAGTTTCTTCTACACAAAGTGAAGTATTTTATCAAATTTGAACTATCTATTAAAACAATCGCATTTATTTTTTAAGTTCTCTGAAAATGGAGATTGAAGATCGAGTAGTCGAGTAACGATAACAAGGAAATCTGCTTTGTAGGCTACACCAGCAGAAGATTTTGGTCAGATTAAGTAAGGTTTTTCAAAACAGCACAATCAATCATTCATAAATTACCAAACAAAACTAACACTTACATGCTCGTCTTTGATTCTTTTTTACCCGATCCTTAAGATTCGTGAACAAAGGACACGAAATCTTTGATTCTCTTCTCGTCAACTTGAATTTAATCCTTCTGATTTTCTTGGCCGATGAAGTCGCAAAATACGATCTTATTTGCTTAGACTTGCCTTCACATTGACGGCACAGACGAAAGGCGAATCATGGCTTGGAAATAATCGCGCTACGGCGTGCTATTTTGGCAGTTTAATCTATTATTTATTAGCATCAAATTTCGAGAGAATACTTAATGAGAACGCGGTCCACTGAGCAGTCAGTCAGCCGGTGAGCAACTCAAATTCCCAATCGCTTTTTACATTGCGGCATATTTAGAAAAGCAAGCAATGCAAATAAGATAATTTTTATCTAAATCTTAATCTACAAAATGCACAGTTGTCTAGTCCAAATTTCCTTTGAAGTTTCCAAGCTGTTAAATACATCAGTGCATATAGACTTTTCTTCTTCAATTACGTCTTTCTATCGAGTGCAATAAAGAATTAAAATGAGCATTCTGTCATTTCTATTGTTAATGAGTTGGTTTAATTCTAGGTTCTATGCACTCGGCTTAATTTGGTTTTTTTCCTGTAAAAGCCACTGTTTAAGGTGATATAGAATGGACGATTTGAATAATTATCATCTTAGTTTCCTGTTTTCAAGAAAGAAATTCTAAATGTCATTAATGTATTTAGAATTGACCTTTTTACATTTACATTTGAGATTCTTTATTTCACATCTTCAAATATAATTATTTTTTACTTCAGGAAAGCCAATTTAGCCGTCAGTTGAACAAATTGTGCGATGAAATCATTGAAATCTGGTTAGGAATGCAAATTATTATTGCTGTTCTAACGAGACAAAACTATTTCCTCGGGATGCAAAATTAAGATTGTATGGATGTGATTCAGTATGGTAAATTTTGCTAACGGTATCCCGGGACTTCTACCTAAGGTCCGAACTGAATTATACCAACGCCTCAATAGCAGAAGCATTCAGGTGTAAAAACAGTAGGGGTCTTTCTCGTGGTTCTTTACAATCAGTATGTCGGAAATTTCTATGTGGTATACGTTATTAAATACCATATTCGTCGGTATATGTTGACTTCTTTAACCAAATAACACCAGTTTCCAGAACAAGAATAGAGATTATTCCTGTGGCCAGGTGTTGATCTTTTAGAGTTTTAAATTAATCAAATATATAATACCATGCACTATAGCCTAGCCTTATGAAGGACTCTCGAATTGGTGTCGCATTTTCCTTGATGTGCGAGCAACCCAAACTTTTCTTCCGTGTACAACTTCAGCGTTAAAGTAATGCCATCATGGTTTTTCAGAAGGTCCAAGCATACAGAGAAAGATGAATTTTTCAAAAGAATCGTCAACAAAAAATGAATTGTTCCCTTTTATTTACTTAAATATTGCGAACTAGATTAAGGAAAGAGAGTGGTTGTATTTACCATAAATAACGCGAGCATTTCCTATTTATGAAAATTAACAAGGTCTGTGTGGGAAATAAATCGAAGTTGGCAGTGTATGTAAACGTCAAAGTAGACTAAAGTAGATCTACGCCACATTGCCAGGGTTGGGACGGCCTGAATGTTGGGAGACAATTACGTTTCCCAATAAACCAGACTAGGGTACCGCATTAATCAGCGTAAAATAAGGGATGACCCTAAATTATAAGCCCGATCTTGGACATGACCTTGGAACCTTTTAAAGGCCTCTGCGCTAACAATTTGCGATTACTGAATGTTGCGTTGGGCTTGCAATCTTGTTTCTCTTTACTACCAATCCAGCCTCACATTGAAAATAAAGATTTTTCCGCTATGCCCTGGCTTACGCTACATACGAGAAATTACAGGATTTTGAATAAACCAAGCAGTAGAACGATCACAGCTGGTGGCTCATATGGCGTCTGCCAGTGACCTATCTTATTCAAGCGAGTTCGTTGCCATGAATAGGGCACTGGCTCGTGTCTTCGAGACCTGAAACTCCATTCATTATTCAAATTTTAGCTCTTTCACCCAAGTGAATCGTAATTTTAATCGCTAGTTGGTAATTGATGTTAAATACAGCCACCAGGCAATGATTGCAGATAATCCTTGTCACGAAAATCAATTTTTAATGAAGTATACTTATGCCACAAGCTGAAATTTACTAAATCGCGGCTCTGTTTGTTCATTCGATTTCAGCATGCTGTTTCATGCCTACAGCCGTGTATACAAGATTGGTGTACAACGAAAATAAATCACTTGAATACTTGAGATAAACCAGCTTTATTTGGTTTCTCATCCTATCCCCCCGCTTTACTTTCACGCTAACAGGTGTTACTGTTCAAACAGCTATTGCAGAGAACCGGGTCAAAGCAAACTTCGAAACTGAGTAGTGTATTTTATGCTTCTTGTGTGTCACCACTACACAGTGATTGTTCTCGTCTCACTGTTATAGTTTTTTGTAGTAAATGTATGTTTCAGGGAAAATTTCGCGTTTTTACATGAACCACTGTCTTTCGATGTAAAGAAACCTGCCTTTTGAATTGTCGAATTCATGCATTTGTCATAGTAACTCTCACCAGCACATGTTGCGTTGTCTCTTTATATTCATTTTGCAGTTACGGTTGCTCCGATATCTTGTAATATCTAGTTAAATATTAATCATCATTAACAGCAATTGAAGCTATTGAAACCAAAGTAGATAATTTGCTTATTGGCAGTAAGAAATTTAATGCGACGTCAGACGTTTCGGAACATCTTTCCAAGCTATTCAAGAAGCAAGGTTTACTAAAAAAAACAAATAATGCGTCGACTAAAAATGGCTGGTAATAGAAAAAGTTCAAAGGCACGAATAATTTGCCTCATTGTTAGAAAACTGTAGTGGTTATCTTGATATTTTTCCACGCGCTTACTAGGATGATTATGGCCCCACCAACCATAATGACAACGTCTCTAATTCAAAATTTGAGTATTGTTTCCCAGCAAAATTTCTTTAGGTGTTTGTAATCGCACACTTGGTGTCTTCAAGATTCACACAGGGCACCAATGTTGTTGAATCGAATTGATCAACTTTGGTTTTATAACGAGAGAAACATCCAATGGTGATGGAGAATCTTGTTCGGAATACACTCGGTGAGCAAAAGTATTGCACCACTTCGACAAGTGAATAATGGCGTCAGCGTTGTGCACAGCATGCCCTTTTAAATTCAAACCATTTCTTAAGCCATTAGGCGTCATCCCATGATTAAAACTCAATCAAACGAAACTTTTGACCATTGGCAACATTTTTTATTCTAACTTTGAGAAAAATTTCTTTCTTAAATATCAAATAAAGTAAATTTTTAATTGGACAGTCTCGAAACTTTGTAGCCCTTATAAAACTTATTAAATTCAGTCAAAAACTTTTGCAGCAGGCTACTTTCAACGTCACACGATTATTTTAAAAAAACATTCGCAAGATCACATTTAGGTGTCTGAGATTCTAGATCATCATTAACGGCCTTGAATTTTGCGGAAAGCGACACTTATACGACCGTTTTTTAATGAGGCCTTTTTGGGCACTTGTGGGTTCACGACTGGATATCGCAGAAATTTTGGTATTCTCATTCAACGAGAAGATGAAATGCTGTTTTGAACATATTGCTGCAATATTTGCTCCCTAAACAACATCGCAATTGGCTGGAAGAGATGGGGTTAAAGGCTACTCACATGCTTTATCGATTGTATTCTGTTGCAACATGTTACAAAATGGCATCCGAAATTAGGCCTTTTGCAGTACCAAAAATGTGCAACCAAAATTTTTGAGAAATACTTTAATAACAGCCAGAAAAATTGACATCTTTGGGCAACCAAGCAAAAAGTGAGTATTTCCAAGTTCTCCTTAATGAAATCTTACAGGTTTGTGCAAAGAAAAACCGTTTTTGTTGCAAATATATTACAGGTACTCCTATCATCATTGCTCAGTTTTCATGCTTTCGCGGTGGTCGATATTGTTTAAAAATAAGAAGAAACAAAGGATATATTTGCATTTTTCATTTTCAATATAACATCTTGATAAATTTTCCCTCATTTTCCACTCTAGCGGTCATCTTAAAACTTTTATGTGACTTTATTAAGCGGTTTGCTACTAAAAGTTCGCGGCGGTATGGCCATTCTGTAGGGGTAGTGCAATACTTTTGCTCACCAAGTGCAGATAGGAACTTGAGAAAACATAGATCATGATCATCACCATGGCAAAATTACAAATTAAATTGTATACAGCTTATATAAAGTTGTTTACCCTAGGCTATTCTAGAAAAAAGGATTTTCAACAATAATTCATAGTACTGATACGAACCATGTTTCACAAGCAACAGCATGCAAACAAATTTAGAAAGAATCAATAACTACGCAATGGTTAATATAAATTATTCTTATTAGGCCCAAACACCAGAAAGTTGAAATATTTCCGTTTACAGGAGTTCCCGTTTTTATGTATCTGAATGGTTATCTTATAAATTTTGCAGCCTTTCCAGTTAGCTGGTCTTGACTTTGATTCATAAATAAAGAATCAAATTTATACGAGGTCACATCACAGGGGAGGTCTAACGGATCGGAACTCCTGTTCGAGATGAAGGGAGGTCGAGAAAGGGCATTGATGGGAAAGTTTCCAGCTGGGCCAGCAAACAATTCAAATTTAGCTTTGAAAAATTGTGAAAATTTGCCCCTTCCACTGCCCCAAACTTTCTTTGATTTACAATGTCCTCTTACAAAACACCTTCTTTTCCCCTGTGGCCAATCCCAAGATGCAACTGACATTATTTCCCAAAATGCATTTGCAGAAACGTTGCTGGTACGTTCGTTATTTCCAGGTTGTGGTGTAATCTCTTCGTTCCGATCTATAAAAGTGGAATAACGTTTCATAATTTGACAGACTACGAGAGGTTTTTCCGTACAAATACTAGCAAACGTCGGTTCCTTCTTTGGAGGGATATATACGTCCATTTTCAGCATTGCATTATTTCTTATCGGGAGAAAATGAGCATGGATAGAGACATTTGCAACAAGGAGTTCGATTTTGGCGCTTTAGATGTTGAAATGGCGGATTTGAGAGGTGATTTTGAGAAGTACGCTCCCTCTGAACAAAAAGAATTTGGATTCGGCGTGTCACCAAGCTACAGTTCTGATAGTGGGGTTGATAATATCGAGGAAGATTTATTTCGATTTTACTATGATGGCCTAAACAATGGAGGCGAATTTGGACGACTTGCTAACGACGAATTATGCCCTGACACCCTTGACGCATTCAGTAAAGAGAATGCAGATTTTGGAACGGTCTTGGGACTTGATGGCAGTGGGAGCTCTTGGGAGGAAGCAGGTGAGGATAAGGTAAAAGGGGCTATTAATGAAGATCACTGTTATACGTCTAGCAAGTGGTTGAACGACGTGATAGCCTTGGATGGTAACGACGAGCAAAACGAGGGATGTTTGATGTCTTCCAGCTGCAAGGCTGAAATTTCAAAGGATTTGAAAAGTCTCAGAGAGCCTCCTAAGTTCCTGGAGCACAAGCGGAAAATCAAGGAAAGTAAAATTGCTGAAAACATAGACGATGCAACAAGTGAAAAATGCTCGAATAGAAATGCCATCATGGCAAGGCTCAACAGACAGAGAAAGAAGAGGTATGTCAGTAATTTGGAATCAGAGGTCAATAACTTAAGAAAACAGAATGCTGGTTTGTTAGCTGAGAACAGTGACTTAAAAGTGAAGGTCACAAAATATTTTGAGGAAATGGAATATTTAAAGGATGTGATTCAGAATCAAAGCATGTTGTCAACAGTTATAAAAGCGGTTGCAAGTGCCCCAGGGATCAAGCTTAAAGGGGTTGTGCCATTCACAAATAAAGCAGGAGACACCCAGGCCGATGCTTCAGATGCAATAGATACAACTAAAGGAAGCTGCTCCACAAGCTCAGTTTCTGCTGTTAAACACAGTCAGGATCATTCCATTCCCAAAATGGCTGCCAAAAACAAAGGAGGGATTTGTGTCCATGTGCAGGAAGAAAATGTCTCAATTGCATTTTGTCACCATTGCAGTTCACATGCAGATTCAGAGATGACTTCATAATCTTTACTGCCAAAAATTTGGATGAAGCCCAAAAAGCACTAAATATTTACTGCAATGACCCTTGAAGGTTGTATTTTAACAGCTATTAACTGAAAAGGTGTTATTTTGAGTATGCAAGACAATCTCAACCAACAGGAAGAACTAGAGTTAAATGATTTAGATTTTGTGTTTGTTGTATACAAGGCAAAGCTAACTCTAGGTATTCATAAGCTTGATGATTGCATAAGTAAGTTTGCCCACTTTAAGATAACCATGAGGAAGTGGTTTATGTATAAAGTCTAGCTTTGCCCTGTGGTCTTATAGCAAGAACAGACTAAAATGATAGGAAGAACATTGGTAATTTAACAGTAAATATCAGTTTCTTCCTTGGCCTGAACAGAATGTTCTAAGGCCAATACTGATTTCTTAAAAACTGAAGGACTTGCACAAGTTCAGGAAGTTCCTTATGCTGCTAGTAAAGATGGACACTGAAAGAACTTCTCATAGAACTATCCGTCAAGAGACAAATGGATTCTGTCATATTTTGTAAATATAACGTAACTGGTTAATTAAAAATTTGTACTTGGAAACTTTCTTTTACTTTTCAGGTGATTCTGTTCAGTACAAAGAGCATTGCAGCCATATGTTCTCTGTGCATCCTATAACTGGTAAGAAAACTTAGTACCCCAACTTTTTATTGTAATGGAGCAAGAACTGTTTTTGTCACATTTTTAAATGCATAAAGATATATGGTACTTCTTGGTGAAAATTTGCTTGTTAATATATATATGTTATCATAGCCAAATTTTGTTTTTAGCACAAAATTGCCTATCAAAAACCAGTTTTTGTATTTAATGGACAAGGAACTTGTTAAATATTACAAATCTCAATAGCCTCGTAAACCTTGTTTGCCTTAGAAAAGGCAATTTATTTTGAATATTTTGGAAGGGAAAGCAGTAATTCTTAATTATACACATATACTTAGGTTGGAAAAATTATGGGACCACTATTTTTGTATGGCATATGCAATTCAGATCTTGTGAGCAAACATTATACATCTTTTGATATAAATAAAAAACAATTGCCTCTTTGTAAGACAATAATATATACATATAGATATAACTAAACTTTTGTCTCACAAAAAGCAGTAGTGTTATAAAGAAAAATGTTAAAGAAAAACAATGAAAAAATACAATTTTTAATTTTTCCAGAACACGTTTCATCCTTTCAATGAGAAATCATCAGCCTATTTTGTAGCCCATATAGATATATTTATATTGTTAAAAAGCTGGCTATTTTAAAGATTGAGTAAGAGTCATAAACTACTGATGAAGGGTTTATTTTGAACCAGGGTTTTAGCAAGAGAATAAATAGTAGGATGCTGATAGATCTTTTAAAAGATTTGGTTTCCATTCATCATTACATAAGCTCAAAACATGATCATTGTGATTTTACCAAGAACTCCCATGTTGTTTATGCATGTAAAAGCATTTTCAATTGCAAATATTATTTGTTTAATATATTACTTAGGTATGATGTTTCCTGATTTTTGAAGATCTTTGAAGTGGATCTGTTTTTATAACTTTTTATCATGGTAGGTGACCATGTGAAATGAATGATGTCAAAATAAGTTGATTACCATGTACATCCTAATGAAAATGTAATGTAAAGCCCAAGGAAATGAGTGTGCCTCTGCAATTTTGAACTGTGTCCTGCAATAACAAAACAGTTTTGAACTGTCAAAATGTGTTTACAACCTTAAAACACACTCTTTTCTTGTGCATTACATGTGGCACAAATAGTTACTTGTTCCATTGCAATATTCTCCCCTAAAATGCTAGCACTAGGATCTAATGGACAGTTTCTTTTTTTCCCACAAAACACAAAGGTTGGCAATTTCAATTGAATGTGTTCCTTATGTATCACACATTGGATTTTTTGCATCATAAAAGGTGGTAGATTTTATTCAGTTTATTAGTTTGGTGAATTGCTGTTATGATTAATATTGGCTGCATGTGAAATAAATCAGTTTCCCGAATTGGAAAGAACATTATTCACCTTAAAAACTTCCATTTTACTAAAAGATTGTAATTTTTATATTTTGCATGTTGACCTGAAACTGATTCATTTCAGCAATTCACTAAGATCAGCCCATTGTGTCTGTGCAAGGCTAGACCCACTCAGGTAATTGCCACCAACCTGCACAAGATTTTTATAGACTTTGAAATGCCTTGGCATAAATAATGACCTGAGATAACTACTTCAAAATATTTTGGTGATCCTTCCTTTTATTTGTCTGTGTCCTTCTTGTGCATATTTTAAAGGAGCCTTTTTTAACTTGAGGTCCATGTTAAATGTCACTTGAAATATTTAATATTTCCATAGAGAAGAAGCTTTTTGATTTGCTAAAGACAAAGTTCTAGTAAGCAAATAGTATGTGTATAATTTTCTTTTTTCGGTTTTCAGAATATTAGTTCATTGGAAGATATCCAATTCTTAATCAGTAGCTATAATCGTTTCACTGCTATTTAATCTGTAAGGATAAAAATACGTATGCAATGAAGAACATGATGCAAGATTTTTCAGATATTTGAAATTGAATTAAGCTAAAGAATTTTGGGCAACAAATGTCATTTTGTATTAAACAAGGTTTGGTTCTATTCTTCGTGAGATGTTTTTAGCAATGTTCCTAACAATAAAAATTTGTGCAAAAAAGGGATATTGTTCTATTGAAAAGGTACCAGCATTGTCAACAATCAGGAAACTAATTTTTCTCAGATTTCTGTTAGCAGGTGTGGTCTTCAAGTAAAAAGTAGATTCATTAGGTAAGTCTTAAAGTTGTCAGTTGCAGACAAAGTGCATTTTCCAGTTCTGTGGTGGAGATGCCTTATGGGACAGGTAAAAATTGTCTGGTGTTGAGCAATTCCTTTTACTGCTTAAAGTATAGAAAAACAGCCCTCTGTTCTGTTGGTTATCCATTGTCAGGCAAAGAATTGTTGTAAAAATTTGGAAAATGATTTTCCATGAATAGTGAAAACTTCATCAATTCAAAATATATAAATAACAAGCCTAATTCAGATATTGTTGTGTATGTAGTTAAAAGGGAAGCAGTTGAGGGTTATTCTTGTTCCTACTGCAAAATATTTTATTGGTGTGTGTCCAACATCGATGGAAAGAGAGTCGCACATTTAAAGGAATGACCGGCATGAGTCACTAAAGATGCCGGGAGAGTAAATACAGAGATATTTACAAATGTTTCAGGCTTTGTCTTAAAGGTTATGGTAAACATTTTCTTGAAAGAGACATCTTTTTTTGATTTATTCACATCATAGTAGCAGAATTTTAAAGGCACAATGAAACCATGCTTGAAACTTACAGAATTTTGGAGTGGAATGAATCCAATACAAACAAATGTTTCCATAACTTATTTTTTGAATTATTTTGTTGAGGTCTAAAAATGGCTTGGTGTGTTAATCTGATAATCTTTGCTTTGCAGTTATTGTCTCGTCTCATTTAGGATAACGAGTTGCAATAGGATTGCATGTCCATATATTTAGGGTAAAAAGGCTTATTGATCTTTGAAGGCTCTTGTGTAACTGGCATGCTTTGCGACTATAATTCAAAGAACCGGCCTAATATTGTACTGTATGAAAATACAAAACACAGTCAATTTATCAAGATAACTTGCGCGAAGCATGCTGATTGCACAAGAGCCTTTAAGCCTCAACGACTTGGTCCTGATTACACAGTGGTTTACAAGATCAACGTGTATCTTCAAAGTGCAACCAGTAAAATCCTTTTTTCTCAAGACCCACAATTCCTCCATATACAGGTATGAAAATGCTAGTTTGTACCCAAGAAACCAATGGAATGGCTCAAAAATTGTACACTGCCAGAACAAATGTTGGGTAAGCAGTGTGTCTTGAAATTTTTGTATTTGCTCTGGTCCATCTACTTTAGCCAAATACAACTGTGGGGGGGTGGAAAAATTGTTTGCCAATTTTGGCAGGGTATATTTTTAATGGCAAAAGGAATTTGAAAAATCCAAGAGAAGTTTCGGTATCTTTGGATTTGCATTTCCTGATGATGTAAGTCAGATGTTGTTACCTTGGATGCCATGGTAAAATGTAGCATTTGAAAGGTAAGTCATATTTTTTTACCTTGGATGCCATGGTAAAATGTAGCATTTGAAAGGTACACTTTAGCAAAAAAATTGCAGGGAAACAATTATTTATACAATGGCCAATTTTTTTAAGGTTTGGAATCACCACATTGTATTTATTATGATGTAGTTTAATCAGTTACATTTAATATTTTGGCTTTTAAGGGGGGAGTAGGAGCAAATATTGTGTCGAAAACTACCTTAACCTGAAGGCAGAGGAGCATGGTGATAATAATAATGATGGAATAATAATAAATTAGCCAGGTTCCCATTTTGTATCAGTAAAGCACAGTGGAGTGTGAAGAAACTGTCTAATGTCCAATAGGGGGGATTCTTGAGCATGACTTTTATCTTAAGGTTGAACAGATTAAGGAAGATAAGTGTTGTTATCAATGTAGCCATTGATGTTGAAAAATTTAGTAGTTGAGATGCCATTGACTTGAAAGAATAGCATTTTGCTGCAATCAGATGTTGCACAGGGGAGATGTCAAGAAAATTTGTACTTCTGGCATCATGGAACAAATGGGATGAGAATCTGACATTCCTGTTATATTTTTAGAGAGAGACAGCTAAAAATGTGTTACCTTTAGTGATGGATTTTTAGCATCATAAGAAAGTTGGCAATTAGTTATTTACTGTAATTTTGAAAGTAATTTGCTACACTTTACTAAAGTATTGATACTTCATTGCCTGTTCTTTGGGTCAGACCTGGAACCATTTTCCTAAGTTTATGTAGATATATATGGTATAAAGGTTTTTTGCTTTTCTTTTCAAGTAATTTAATTGCTTAACTGGTAACATGGAATATTGTAGAAATGGTAGAATGATAGAAATAAAGAGGTTGTTGATTGGAACAAAGGTTTTTATAATTTCTAGGGGTATGATTCTTCTAGTTACAGTAAAGCCTTGTGCTTGTGTTTAGCTATTCATTATTATACATTATGTTTTAGGGTGTGAGATAAGCTAGGGGTTATAAATACTGGTTGTTGCCACATTTACTGCTCCCAAGTATGCTGCCACGACCCCTTGACATTTTCATTTTAAATAGAACCAAATAGCTTCATAAATTGACCCTTGGCTGTCTTTTGGTAATTACACTTTTTACAAGAGGTAGTTAATTTTTACTAAAAAATTTTTATTAGCAGTTTCTGGTCATAGTAATCTTATTTCAACAGACTTTTTACACTTGTACATACTGTAGAGCTTTCTGCGACCACTGAATACAGTTTTGTAATTGTTTCTATTAGCACCATTCATTTGCTTATAAAGTCTGCTCTCCTTTTAATATGAGAGATAATTTTCGAAAACCTTTGTTTTTCCTTCTCATTTTTTTATCTGAGACTGGAACTTATGATGTTCTTACAGTTTTTGGGAAAATAGAGTCTCTGTGTTCTTATACAGTTTGTTCCAAAGATGGTGTCAAATGTCTGCCCCTGTTTTATAAAAGTCTTCACAGTAGCAAAATCGAAAAATTCATTTTCAGTAGAATAGAAGACTAAAATCTGGTAATTTCATGTCTTTAGCCAGTTTTTAATATCATAATTAAGAGTACATGGACATATTCACAATTTCTTCCTCAGTACTTTTTTAGAGCCAATTAATCCACTAAAAAGTGTCATTTCGTGTCAAGTAACTACAATTTTTGCAGCATTGATTTGAGAATCAAAGAGCACAAACTTTAAAAATCTCAAGAGAAGTAATGGAAGTGATAAGAGAATTATACCCAAAATTTAGAACAAAATTTAGCTTGTATAAGTTCGGATTGAAATAAATCAAATCTACACAATTGCTTATGATTAAAATTCTCATATTACCAGATATTGTTCATGATTTGAACTGGTGAAGAGTCGTCTTTTACTTTCTGTTTTTCTTTCAAATACAATATCTACATTTAACAGTTGTTCCTAAAACGTACGGGCCAAAAACGTTCCTGAAATATTGGCGGGAAAATTGAACCTCGTATGCAGTTGGTTGAATTGGCCGAAAGGTTTCGCGGAATTTCTCGCATTCGTGAGATATAATTTGCAAAAACTGAAACTTGAAATGGAAATCATTCTTGAATCGGATGTTAATTAATTACTTTTGGGATTGCGATGCAAAATGAAATCTCAGGGAGGAAGCTCGAGGTGACTTCAACAAAGAATAGCAAGTCTGCGGTGAATCGCAATTTAAATCAAGATCTGGCGTGAGGCAATTGGGCAAGTCATGTGTTTGCCATACTGGAACAGAAATGTTTTGGTAAGCAAAAAACAGCAAAGTACGTACATAAATGCATAAATGTAAATAATGCAAAATTTGTAAAAAGTTTCTTTTTGTTAGGTAAAAACCCAGAAAAATGGAGACCGACTTCCCTATTTGACCCCGTTCCCTATTTGACCCCGAGCGCTACCAACGCTGCTCAAATCTTCTGCTGTCCCCTGATTTGTGGAGCATAATAAAAGTCCCCAAAATATTGTTACAAAATTAGAGTAAACCAGACTTTTTCGAAATTCAACAAGGGTATAGACTAGACTGTACCGCGAGCAAATTTATAATGATTCAATGTGTAAAAGCATTTTGAAACTTCAATAAGTTTAAGGGTTAAAATTTAATATTTTTGTTAAAAATTTCAGTAGAAATAACTAGTTGTACCGGAAGGCAAGTATCGTAGTAGAGTACTGAAAATAAAGTGGCCCAAAGCTAAAATTACCAACGAATTTGAATTGAGAAGACTTGTTTGGTGAAAGTTTGAATCCAATTCGAATAAAAAAGTATTTGGAATGCTTTTTGGGATTTTTAAGTAGTCGTTTTGTAGCTTTGCATAACAACCATCCATTTTAAAGAAAAAAAATTGTCCTGATTGATCAAAAGCTAGTTATTTCACTGTTATGTTGATCAGTTATTGACAATTTGAGAAGCCCCATAAATGATAACTAAATTCACAATAGATAGTCTTATCTGTATTAAATAGCTTCAAAGTACTTGAGTAACTAAGCAGCCCACGCCAATGTTACTTCATTTTTGGTACCAAACCTTGATGGTCCAGTGATGTGAAATAAATGACAAAATAATAATGTTAATACCCAAAACTGCTACAGCTCCTAAATACACCAAATTATTGGAAGAAAATTTTTTTCTTTAGCCCCCAATAATTTGTTAGGAAAATTTGATCCTTAGCCCCTAAACAATGTAACTCAGTTCATCTTTGTCTCTAAGAACTGTATTAACAGATCGCTTAAGAAGCTAACAGCAAATTTTAGTAAAATACTTAGCAAGAATTTAAAGATGACTATGAAAATGTACTCCTTACTTTCAGATAACTTTCACAGTGCCATTTCTTAGAGTGTGGTTGTTATCCCTCCTTTGTTCCTAAAATTTCCAAGCCTTAATCCTTAAACATCTCATATGTAAAAGTAGACAAGGGAAATATTTTTGTTTGGACAAATTGTTTGATATAATTAAATTTCAGAATATTTTGTCTAATAGTTGAAAGTGTAGCAGCTTTTTCTGATTCTACCTTTATAAATAAAGCTGAAGTTAAATAAATTGTTCTTGTTCTAAGGTAGAACTCCTTGTCTTGCAAAAACCCTACAAAATTTTGAATGCTATTGTATTAAAAATGGAAAATTGTTTACCAAAAGATGCAGATTGAGAAGTATTTGGTAGCATGAGAGAAAGGGTCACCACCTCCAGGGGCCCTTCTAAATATGTCTACAGAACTATTTGGTTAAGGTAAAACAAAGACAGAAAATTGATTGATGTGTCTGTAAGATGTGCTTTGATAGTGATTACTGAAAAAAACAATGATGCCACAGTGAAATAATGGCTGCTAATTACAATCTTTGTTAAAAATAGTTGGTACACAGGAAGTTCCTTTGCTTTAGCAAAGAAAAATAAAGATGTTGTGAGTTTAAACAAAAGTAAAGATTCTAACTGAAAGTTTGCCATCAATGTTAGAAGAATAAAACAAGTTAACATTTGCCTGGAGAGTTTTATATAAGATGACAAATTTGCTCTATATTTTGTTTGAAGTAGGAAATCAAATCAATGGCTAAGAACATATCTCTTGAGATTCAAGAATGGAATATAATTTTTTTCATAAGAAACTTGTCTTTGATTATTTTTGTGTAGGCAGGTAGTTATATCAGCAATTTATTATTCCAGGAGCCTTACTATTCATGGTTGTCCTTTTGATACTCTCCTACGTTTTTATGATGCTATAGATACAAAATATCATTAGATACAAAATATCACCCGAAAGTGATTCCATGACAATATCACTTTCTTACTGAAAATAATTGTTGCGAAATTTAAAATTCGCCCAATCAGCAACAATTGATAGCCATGCCACTGCGTAAATAATGAGATGTGTAAGGTGACTGGCCTGCCGAATTGGACATGACAAAATTAGGAGATAAAATCTAGTTCAAAATTCTTTTTGTATAAAAAATTCTCTTAACAAAAGCTTGGTAAAATTCACTCTACTAGCGTGGCCACTCATAAAGTCCAATTTCTGTCACTGTAACCTGTGAAACCAAATAAAATATTAATGACTGGTGACCTCCTTTCAAAAAATATTTTGCTAACTTGGATACGCAATAACAACACAAGTCTCTAATCTGCAAGAAATCCTAAAGGTGATATCGTAGCAGTTAGTGATATCTAAAGTTCTCTGAGAAGAAAACATTATTTCAAAGAATATCATCGAAACAAATATAGGGAAGGATTTACAGAGAAATATGTTTGTTTTGAAGCTTATGCTGTTAGATTCTGGTATCCAGTGTAGAAAAATGTACGAATTCATGTACTATTATTCTTAGACTTGTTTTCACACACATTTCACATTGTTTAGTTCGAATTCACCCGCAAGTAGTACTTCCTGACATAATGGTACTGTCTTTCTGTCCAGACCAGTAGCTGCGACTGTGATGTTTTTTCTGATGTTATTGGAATGAACAAATTTTTGGCTTCTTTTTTTTTCTTTCACATTTTTTTACTAAAGCGACACACCAATGCTTCACAAGGTAACAATTGTGTTAATTTCAAAGTGATCAGACTGGTCTACCTCAGTACCAACTTTTGTTTCTACAATGCAATGCATCAGGTTTTGTTAAATTTTGTGAAATTCAGTCTGATATTCTGTAACATGATCTAATGCTTAACCTATTTTCAAAGGTTTTATTTTCATAAAACTTTTTAGATTTTCTTGACATTTTACAGACACCAACGTAACATAAAAGCTTAATTTTTTCACGATTGTATATGTCAAAAACGTTTATTTGATTGGAAATGCTATGTTGAATCCTTTCTTTACGGGTTAAACTTAGCTTGGCAAACAACATTTTGAAGCTATTTGAGCGGTTTTTTTAAATCATTGAGTCATGGTAAATAGGCGTTTCTATAGAGGGTTATTTGGTTTCGGCGCGATTACTGCACTTTCGTGTGATATCGGCAACCGTTGTTGACATCTTGCTTGCTATTGATGGGAACTTTTTTGTTAACCAGTAAGAGGTGAGCTCATGTGACCAGTTCCAGGTCAACTAATAGCATTGAGGCACGAAAATCATGACTCAGCTAATTTGGATTCATTTTGGTATACCCTCGCCGTTTTGGTATACGTTAAGTTGGAATTTTTATCCTTCCACGACCATCAAAAATTAGCCACTTGTTTTCGCCCCTGTTTTTTTAAAAGGTACTTTTGTAAGCGCTCCATTCCTTGCCGATTGTATAGGTCACTTGAATATTGATGTCACTTGTATATTCATTGTCAATATAACAAGGCTTGTCTAAATAGATTCAAACACCGTGAATGAGTTTGAATAATGTAGTTGGAAAAGGTATGGTATTTTTCTTAAATTTGTAAGCAAACAGTTTCACATTGGTGCTACCTGCTTGAAGTTCCCGGCACCATGAATGCACTTTTAACCATAACTAGCAATTGAAATGAATTTCAGTCCCTGTATTTTCAAAAGCATAATTGCAAGTCGTGTATAGTTAAAGATATAACTTGATCAGGGGGTAAGCAAATCTGTATTTCTTTTAAGAGAGCGCCTCAACCAATTCTCAGAATCATAGATGAAATGATATCCATAGTCTAGTTGTTGTTAGTTCTTGCAAGGGATTATTTTTAAAACTTGTGTTGAAAATGTCTTAAATAGATTGAAGAATATCATTGAGTCTGTAACGATCTAAGATTAATTTGAAATATGAGAAAGAATCGTCAATATTTTTGTAGCCATTTTATCAAATATATTATGAGATTGAAATTATTTTTAGATTACAGAGGAAGAAATTGTTGATAAACAGAAGAAAAGTATTTTCCTTGCAAGAAAAAGGTTTTTCAATGTCGAACTGTAAGTAGAGCGCACTGCGTCACATTATTGATCTAAAGTCGCCAGGGCGACGGAAAGACAGTTGGGGGAAATTATTAGTTATTATTTTCAAATGGCACGGGGTTTTAAATTATACATGGCCGCCAGACGCAAGTTGGAACAGGGAGGGGGCAAAATGAATGAATAGGGCACAAACGTCTCTTTTCCGAATCATTGGCTATTGCCAAAAATGGTACAGCTTTCATGGTAGTTAAGTCTTTTTGATAAAGAATGATACACAGAGCACATAGCAAGAAATATCTTCGATGAAGATTCACCATTGGGAAAAATTAATGGTATGTGCTTACCAGAAGAAAATTTATGACACTGGAGTAAAATGTTTAAAACATGATTCTAAATATGAAAATTTATGACACTTGAATAAGACCCAGAAACAGATGGCTTGTCTAAACATAATGATACTGATTACACATCTTAAACCTGTCAGCCAAAAATTTTCAGAACCTGGAGATTTTCGATTTTTTCCTACGAAAAACAGAGAGATTTGATCCAGGGCTCCGGCGCCCCTGTTAAATGTTTAATCCAGTGCAAAGTTTTAGAGAATGTTTTAAAAATCAGTGATTTGTGTCATCCCGGGTTACAGAGTATGACCCCAACACCAATTTTAAGAAGGATAGAGAGGAATTCAAATGACCCTGTCAACTTAAGCAAATTGCAGATAAACTTTGAAGACACAACTAAGTATTATTTACAACTATTTATCTTTTTAAGTTTTTCCAGCTATTCAGAAACAATCTTAGCTTCTTACCTGCTCGCTCTATAGCGTAAACAACGATTTTGCTTAAAGTTACTGTTTTAATTAAACATCATGCATTTGTTTTTTTGAATTGGATAACCAGCCATCTCGAAAATCCTTTGTAAAGTGAGTATTCAGCCCCCTGATTTGGCCTCTATTCACTTTGTCGACCTACCCATTGCTTATGAATAATACAGAAGATATATGTTGTTTGACGCATGTTTTTATGCCAGACACATTCGACTGCAATACAGGTCATTGCCACAAAGCTTTAGGACTGTAAGAGATGGCAAGCATCAAAGGTTTAGATTCCTTTGTGTCAAACTGGCAGGGAAAGACTCACATAACATCTGAAGATTTTTTGAAGACATTCAGGAAGTATGACGCGGATGGTGAGTAATAGATCTGCTAATATCATCAAGATAATTTAATCTTGATGTCATAGATTAGCTGATATGCAAAGGATTTCTTGCAAAAACTTGTTATTAGGTTGTTTTCGCAATTTCAGCGATGTATCAAGATTGTTCTAACTAATGTTGCAGATTACTCAGTATACTATAAGACTTTCTTAAAGAATCTAATCTTTACAATCGTCTTGTCTTGCAGCAAAATTGAAGGTCTGCGGGGGCTTCAAGCATGCACGTTTTCCTGCATGCAACAAAAAATATCCAACTTGATAAATTATTGTTTTTGTGGCATGCAAAAGTAGAAAAATGAAAATACCATAGAATGTCATAATGAATAATATGTTGTTTCAATTTCTCTTATCTTGAAAGAAGTTTTTTTCGTGTTTTAGAGAACGGTTTCATCGAAGGCTCTGAAGTTGACCGTTTTCTAGAAGATTTGATGTCAGCGAAAAATTTACAGGTGAGGACAACGTATACTCCAAAAACAAGACACTTGTGAAATGTGAAATGAGGTTAATAATTGTGACATGTGTAAATAGAACTTCTCTGTGTATTTTTCGTCTCCTTTGGAGTCTATAACTTTTATTTAACATTGCCAAAGGTAGTTGTCTCCCCTAGACGCAACGGAGAGTTGTCCTTTTGGAACTGGTTTTTCATTTCATTGTTTCTATATTTTGAGCGAGTTACAAATGCCGGAATTGAACACATTTTTGGTCTACTAAAAATGCTCTTTTTCCACTTACATCATTTAAACGCATCTTTTGAACTCATATTGATTGCAAAATTATATGTTTTTACATAGGGATGCCCTCTCCTCGATTAATCTATCTATAAGAGAGTTTCTCCTTCAAGAAATTTCCCTTATACCCTTATAATTTATCTGTTTTCTTTCAAATTAGAAATCAAATATAGCGTGTAACTATATCTGCTGTTTATATTCTTTTCAAATTAGATTCTAGAGGCTTAATGTATTTTATATTGAAACATATATGTTGTGAATTTTAAAAATGAGTCTGAAATTAAAAGAACAGAACGAAACTGATCTGAACTAACACTGAAGTTAATCAATCCAAATATGCTGACGACTTCTTAACGAGAATGGTATAAGGACGTGCTTTGAAACTTTTGTCGGAGTAGGCCTAAAACAACGATAGCCTTGACGTTGTAGTGGCCCATTCTTTTCAAAATTGGTTATAGCTTTTTATCCAATGAATCTTCTGTTAAAACCAAGATATTCTTATGTTTTCCTATGAATTTTGTCCAGGCATCTGATATTTCGGCCTTGCAAGAGTTTAAAGAAGAATTGTTCTCCAGATATGACAAAAACAAAGATAGAAAAATAGAGCTAGCCGAGGTAAGACGCATATTTTTAAAATCTAACGACTCGTAAGCATAACACTTTCCTTAAGCAATGGTGCTGTTTTGCTTAGATCAAAATTGAGTAAAGTGAAAGCAAACACCACATCACAGTTGAATACCCTACGCGCTCCGAAAATGAAGTCTCCATTAACTGGCTACTCTTTGCTAGTCACAGTTAAAAGTAGCAACAATAGCAATTGATAACAAGTGCTGGCGAAATGGAAGAAAACAACTGGGAAAACATGAACTAGAAAAATGGACTTGAACTTGAACATGAACTAGAAAAATGAAATGCTGCAATAGTGTTCTCTATTTGCGTGTTAAAATAATTTGAAAAAATACAGAGAAAATTTTCGTACTATGATCTTCCATCAAACGAAAAGCAAACAGCTGCGTGGAAAGTTAGAATTCATGGGTCGGTCTTGATACAGTTTTCAAGTTTAAAAAATCGAGCAAACTTTTATCACTTTCCCATTCAACAGCTCTGGGTACCAGAGACACACCTTGGGCACAGAAATTACAAAGGGAAACGGAGACGCAAAAGAGAGTCTAGCTGATAGTGAAATATTCTTATGCACACTTCGAGCACGAATTTTGCTCTGGTACCCTGGGCACTATTTAATAATTTTGCGAGGTGTACTATGTGGAGGCGCGGGGGCTTGTGCTCCGCCGCAATAATTTAACATTACCAGTCGGTATTGTCATGCGGGATTCATAAGAAACCATTGTAGCCATTGTGTCAGGAAGAGTTCTCCCTGAATTGTATACTGTCTCGCTGTATCGCATTTAATTTAGAATGGGATTTTCATTAAATTTGAAATTATAATTAGCTAAAGTTGTTATGCTGTCAATGGCTTTTTATTTTTGGTTTATACCTTAACAATTTACCACAGTGCAGTTTCATCTAAGCATAGCCTTCTGACGCTACTGTATTCATGTTGTTCTACCAATGAACACAACGTTTCAATTTCTTTGATTGTTGTAGCTTGCCAAGATCTTGCCCACCGAAGATAATTTTCTGATGCAGTTCAGGATTCAATGCTCAGAGCTCACCAGTGTAGACTTTATGCAGGTGAGCATCAAAATGGGTATATCCCTAAAACATAGTTAGAGTGTGTACACACTTTTTTCCGAGAACCAGATTTATGCCGAGGCACGATGTTCTCTTTTTTTGGATAATTTGAAGCTCAGGTGTACTTGATGTTGTTCTAATTTTAACATTGGTTTTTCTACATTTATACATCATAAATTGTTTCAAAGACCACTGAATAACAGTTTTGCGTGACATTTTTAGTACAGGGTTGACAACCGAATAAAGTCCCCACTGTTTGTTATCATAAGATATTTTTCAAAAGACTTTTCGTCCAAATTATCCGTTCAAAGGCTGGGCATATTCTTAAGTTGTTCTTCAGTTCTTGGCAAATCGAGCCCCGGTGTTCTCATACAATGTGTTTTATTTCTTGTAAAGAGTGTATGATATTGCTTTGTAATTTCTTTGAACCTTTTTTTGCATTTGTTGTTGTTTACAAACGAAATAACTATTTTTGCTGAAGCTTGAGCAAAACATCTAAAATCCTGACTATTTACAATTTGCCATTAAATTTACAAAGGAATAATTGAAATGGGCTGTTTCAAAGGGGAAATGCCGTTACGTGGGTCGTAATCTTAGACTATGTAGGAAATTCCTCTTCTGTCATTCTAGTGCTGGATAATCCTGTAACAGCGCAACAAAATGCTGTGCCATGCTACTAAATGCTTTTTTGTGTACACTTTGCAGTACAGTTCTACCTAGAAATGAGTAAAAAATTATGGGTTCACGTTGCTTTCTAAACAGAATCTTTCACAAATGTTTTCCCTTTTTTCGAGCAACGTAATGAATTGGCCCATAATGAACTGACAATAATGACACTCTGTGACGAGGTCATAGAATCTTAAAAGAATAGTAAGAAAAATACCTACTTGTGATAAAAAAAATCTTCATTGATTAAAAAATTAAACAGATAACAGCTTCAAATACCTCTGGTTGGTTCATGTGGACAAATGGGCTTTATAAAATGACAGGGAACCTACTGCACATTTATGTATTTTGTCAGTTATTCATTTATTACTGTTATGTTGCTAAATTCGGTCTTAGTTAATGTATTTAGTTGGCTTTAATTAGCTTTAATATAGCTAATAGTGTATGTTTAACAACTTAAAAGAAAGTAAAGAAAACAATTGTAATGAAGAAGTTTCTTTCATACGAAAGTTTTTTATCTTTCTTTCAGATATGGAAGCACTATGATTCGGACCGAAATGGTTATCTAGAGACGACTGAAGTTCAGGTAGGCATCATAAGTTAGTTATGCTCTCTGAAACTAATGATTTATTATAATACTCGGTGGACGCAAAAGTTTCCTTTGATTAAATTCTCTTTGATCAAAAAATGAACAAGCATGAGATATGAAAGTAAATAAATAGGTAAGTGTGAATATTGTTACTTTTTCATAGAGGATTGAGATTTGACTTGTTTTTACAGAAACTCCTGTTTATAATGATATTAATTTTATAGAACTAGTTATGACTGTCAAATGAAAATCTCAGGTGTGGCGTCTTGCTTTTAACTTTAAATAGCTTTTTAGGATAGAACAATTACGATTTTACTATGAATCGAAAACTGTTGATTTGTGAATCTAGAGTAAGATTTATTGTTAGTACAAAATAAAGACATTTAGGTTTTATATTTGTAATAAATTTAAGAGACATAGTTGCCAGTGTTGTTGATAAAAAATAATAATTCCAATAAACAGATAGTAAAATCTTTTCACTTTTTACCTTCTGGAAAGAAATCCCATGTCTTTTTTAAAGTTTGTTTAATCTGATGGTGCCTCTTATCTTGCTATAGATATGCTTAACCCAGTGACGACAAAGCAGATTATGACAATCATAGTTAGAATGAGATTAGAAAAAACTTGTTGCGTCACGTACTAAATGAGCATCAGTAAACTATCATTCAGGTTTTTCTGAGTCAATTGCATGAAACCAGTGGCGTACCCAGGGCGTTAGCAATGAGAGGGTCTGGGGCGTAGCCCCTAGGAATCTTTTTGACCACGCCCTTCAAACACTCGCAAATGCGGGGAAACGCCCTTTTTGCAAACTTTCCCCCATTATTTGATTCATTTTAGCTACGGTAAATAGCAAAGTATTTTACAATTGTTATTGACAAAAGCATCAGTATACTACCCCCCCCCCCCCCAATGAGTTTTAAATCGTTTTTGGACAAATCTCGAGGACCATATTTTAGAAAACAGCATCAAGGCTGTCGCTTTAGTAGTACATTGGGTGTTTGTCACCCCTTCGAAAAAAATTATGTTGCTAGAATGAAGGGTTTTATGCCAGGTAGGGATGCTTTATCTGCAAATTTTCAAACTTGTCGGCAGGTAAAGGATGGCTCGCCCACTATGTCGGCAAATGGGACCTTAGCACCCGCCTTGAGCACAATAGCTAGCGATTGCCCTGTACGGCACCAAATTACCTTCTCGCGAGCCTTATTTTGAATTTTTACATTTTTCTATGTGTTTCAGGCCTTCTGTTATGATTTACTGAGCAAAAAGAAAGGTAGGAGGGTAAAGAGCAAAGCCCTTGAAGAATTCAGTCAAGGAATAGTAAGTTTCCAGTATTAATTCAATTATTTTGACGATTTTCATATTTTACCTATACTATGCAAGCTCACGTATCAGAGATAAGACTTCTGTCCTTATAGATAAAAGGCTGCACTATTATTGAAAAGAAACAAAATATTGAAAAGTAATCTGACATGTTTTGATCAATGTAGCTAATATTCTTCTTCTAAAGCTGAACTCCAGCCTTTCTCTTTAACTAACCGTTTTATTCTAACCAACGTGCCTTTTACGTTTGACCCTTCGGCAAGGCATCGTATTCAATTAGCATCGTTTCTTGACTTGGAATGGTATGATTTCTATGGTTTCAGTTTATTTGATTTTTAAAACGCAGCGAGATCATAGTCATGGTCTTATCATTTTATTATATGCTTAAAAATGATTGCTTATGGTGATTTTGATTCATCATTTTCTTGAAGCTTAGTTTGTAAACGTTTCGCTCAGAGACAGGCTTTGGCCAGAAGAATCTTTCAGCAAATTACCTCGTATTTTCATTCTCTCGAAGCTATTATTTGCAACCCTAAAGCACTTCTAGCACTTGAATTAACATCCTAAGTCAATATCAGCATATAGCAAGCTTGTTTTTATGTAGACTTTTCTGCAATATTATTGATTTCTTGTAACTTGTGCATTGAATCTCTTGGACCTTGTAACTAGAGCAATTTTGCTCACTTTTGCACTTTTGCTCTGATGAAGCCCCGTATGCTGGGGCGAAATATTACCCACAGCTAATCGACGTGTGTTTATTGTTGTTTGTTCTTGGAGCTTTGCAATGTTCCTTGTTTGCTTATTTTTAAATAACCCTATTTAATAATGATCTTTCAGATTGAACTTTACGATAAAAACAAGGATGGGAAATTAGAAATCCGAGAATTGCAGAAGTAAGTGAAATTCGAGAGTCTTTGTAACGCAAAATTTCTACACGATTTGTAATAACGAGTTTTTTTGTAATATCTTACACTCAAATCAGCATTTTGTTACTTTTAGTGTTGCTAGAAAAACATATGTACGTTATTACATTGTTAGGTTTTCAGACATTGTTGCTTCTTTTTCAGGTTAATGCCTGTAGAGAAAAACTACCTTTCGCAAATATTTCAGGTATGATTGACTTTAAAACATTTGGCCACTTCAATTAGCCTAAAGGGAGTGATCTTTTCTCGATTGATTTTATACAATTGTCTCCAGTATTCTGAACGCTTTATTCAATATTTTTAAAAATCAGTAATAAAGTAGCAGCAATGGTTTTTTTACTAACCATCGCTTACTGGAACTAATGCAGACAGCTCAATATAGTTGCAACAGTACCATTTCTATGATAAAAGCTAGATATGGGTAGAAATACATTTAACTTACATTCCTAGCTGATTGAAAGGGCGTAGACGTGAAAGTTACCTAAAAATGTTTAAATAGATATTGTCAGGGAAAGGTCCGAGGATTTTTTATATGCACAAGTTACTTATTATCTTCTTTGTACTTAAACACGTTTCCTTGCCTTTTTTATATTTTAGAAACAGAAAGACCTCACAGAAGAAAACTTTAATGTGATTTTCGATCATTATGATCAGGTATGATATGCTCTGACTATATAATATTCTGATTATCCTTATCACTCGCTTCCCCACCGCCAGAAAATGTTTCGTGTTTTCTTGGTCTTGATGAAAGCTCCCTTCAAATTATCCATCTTTTTAAGGGCACGTAAGAAAGATGAACTTAGTTAAAAGGAGAAGTTATGTCAAAGGGAGAACCACTTACATCCAATGACACCACCTACATAAACCCCTAAGAAATGAATTTACGTCGGTGGAAAAACGGGACGTTGCATCTTCCCTCTGTAGTCATCACTAGGATCTGTGCAAGGTAGAAAAAACCTCATTTACGAATACATCTGAACACTGAAGTGGCTTATCAGCAACCTTTTACTCATATTGTTGGATAAATTCGTGGTAGAAAACTGCTACATCTTTAAGTGTTGACAACTTTTTTTGCTATTACAGAACGAAGACGGATTTATTTCTGAACATGAACTTTCAGCCCTGATTAGAGATCTCACAATACACTCAGGAAAGGTAACATTTAATTTTGCCTATAGTCAAGCACTCTTCCGTTATTCCCCACCCCGAAACGGAAGGTCGCCTTTTCTTTCTTTCCCCAACGTCTGTCACTTGAGTTTTAGCAATTGGCGTGACACCTCCCCTACACAATTTTTCCCAATAAACAATAATCAGTGCTCGAATTGTCCGTCGTCGAATTGTCCTTCCTAAGCAGTATAGTATTTTGCTAAATTTTAGCCTCGGAGAATGGGAGAGGAAAGGGGCTCCTTCGCAATTCCTTTCCCCGTTCTTCATCCTTTGACTTTCTGGGGCTCTGGCACCCAGGGTAGGAAAGTTGTACCCAGGACAAAAGCTGAGTTTAGAGCGAATCCGCTTGGGAGGGAAATTTCTGCCGACTGGCTAAATCATGTTGGAGGAAATTTCTAGCTGTTCAATGCCCCTACACCCCAAATTCTAGTTACTTCTTCATGGAAAAGGAATGCTGCGTCTATTTTAATTCTAGAAATGTGACTGGAAAGTCGTGAACTGTAATAATATTTTTCTTAACGCAGACTGATAACCCAGTTAATGTTAAAGTGCTGCAGAGGGATCTTATGAAACATATTGACAAAAACAAAGATGGCAAAATTCAAAGAAACGAGCTGTCCATCCTTTTTACCCAGAAGAAAGCGTTGAAGATTTGGAAGTAACAACATCGGGGGACATTCTCCTAGAATTTTTGAAATTTCACAATTGACAAGCAATAAAGAACGGCTAATCTATGAATTCTAGTTTATCTTTTTGTACGCACCTATAAAGTTTGTTGCGTTGATTAATTATTTGATTTCTCTCACTTGCAGTAAGATATTTTAATTGTATTTTAGTTCTTTAAATGTTGGCTGTGCAATCCAAACGCACCTTTTTGACGTTGAAAATGTCGCTTTATCGTCAAGTTTTTGCTTGTCGTTTTAGCAAGTGTAGTCTTTCGACATGATACTTTTTCGATTGACGTAGATTATCTAAAAAGGTTTTTTCTTTTAGCGGCCCTTCTTGTATAATGCTGCTGTATTTTTTTGTTTTTTTGAGATTGACCACGATATTATCTGATCTCCGATTAAAGAGGCCCTGAACGACAGAATGGGAACAATATGGGGGTAACTTTTCTTTTTGGCTTTTTAACTTGTGGGAACGACCAGCAAAAGAAATAACAGAAGAAAGTTGCTTTGAGAAAAATGAAACGATAGAAATCGCGTGAAGAGACATTCACAATTATTTTAGGTTCAAAACAGTAAACCTACCAATGTTCTCCTACGAAAAATCTTTTGGTAAACGAATACGAATTGGTGCGGGCCAACAGAAATATGTTGCTGTGAAGCTTTAAAGTAGAGTTCAGAATAAAGAACTCAGCTTTTAGATTAGCCTGCAAAATATTGAAATGAGCCCCACGAGTCAGCGTGGAATAAATAAATAATATTTTGGAAAATTTAAGCACTGAAATTAGAATAAACAGGAGACTTAAACCATTGAAATATTTAAACGAGGACCACGAATAGACCGTGGCTTGCAAAATGTTTTTAAGCGACTTTCAACCTTGCCTCCCCCTGCACGGGATAGTAATGCTAGCCTCAGAATAACGAGAAATATATTGATAGAAAACTGAAACATTAAAATCAGAGTTTACAGAAAATTTTATTGAATAACCCAAGGGCTTGCAAAATGTGTTAAAGAAACTTTCAATCTTGCCTCAATATTGCTACAGTAATGAATCTACAAGAAAATGGGCCAGATTTTACCATTGCGTGAGAGGTGCTAGCATAGGAAGCTTTTCATAACAAGAAAACTTATGTGAGCTGATCTACCCCTCGCGTTTTATTACACTAAACTTGACTTGTAATGAGTACTCAAAGTTCGTCACAAGTTCCATATCACTGTCACTGCGCTCTACGCTGCATCAACTTCGTTTCCTAGAAATATCCCTTGTCATTAGCTTACTTGCGGGCAGTGGTGGCGCCAGGGGAGGTCTAGGGGGGGCTACAGCCCCTCCGTCGGAAGCATCTAGCCCCCCCCCCCCCCCCACCGGAGGAAATTTTAGGTTTTTGTCGGAGCAAATTTGACAAAATAACGTACGTAAACTGCTTATTTTAATCATTTTAGCCCCCCTGTCGGAAGCTCCAACCCCTCTTTCGGAAGATTTCTGGCGCCACCACTGCTTGCGGGAACCAAACTTGCAAATACCATCCTGTAAACTCAAGACAAAGTGGGGATAAAAATTTGATGCGCAGACCAAAACCAGTTCTGCTTTGAGCAGAAATTTAAATTTGGAAGATACATTTTAAAGTAAGAATTCAAACTCATTTCATTCAACAACAGATTGCATAAAAAGTTTAAAAGACTACAAATGTAAACTTGTAATGTTACCAAAGACGAGAGGAAAATCACTCTAAGAAATTCTCGTACCCCTTTTGTGAAAATTTTATTGTTTTATCCGAAAATTCCCAGAAATCCTTTTGTTTTAAGCAAAATCTCGTACGCTATTTGCAAGAGTGAATCGCCCCTTGGTCGGCCAAAGATACTGAGACAAACCCAAAGGTTTTCGACCCAAGTGCCTTTTTTATTGAATTATTTAAATAAAGAATACCAAGGGAGCATTTAAGTTTATACAATATGTAATATAAGCTGGTGAATGAAAACATCAAGGCTACGAATTAAACTCTACACAGTTTGAACCTAATATTATTTTTAAACAATAACAGAACAAAATAAGAAAGAAGTCAGACGATTAAATGAAAAGAGTGATTGGTGGGGTGGGAATTTTAGGTCATAATAGAAAGCAATTTTTGTAATTTTATAATGGAGTTGCAGTAAAAATTACAGAGAAGTTTATTAAGTAACTTTCTATTTGATACAGAGCGAGCTTCTACAAGGATTCGACTCCATATTTTGATAAGGGCGCCTACCCTGGAGGGGCTGCAGGGGAAGCTGCCCCTCCTGCCCTCTTCCAGGAGGGGCAGAGGGGGCAAGCAGTGCCTTTAAATATTCACTCCTAACAAAAGATTAAAGAATCTTGTAGATAATTCGTGACTAGTTTAGCTACTCTGGCTAAGTTAATTTCCATAAGAAATTAAAAAAAGCAAAAAAAAATTCCTTTTTTGCTGTCGGTCATTGATAACGGAAAATTATTTTTTAGAAAATGATAATAAACTTCAAAAGCAACAGTTTCTTATAAGATTCTGACTATTTGGCCTATTATCAGAACAAGAATGTTATGCTAAGTTCATGCTTACTAGAAATATAATGAAATAATATAATAAAAAACATGCGGATGTAAACAATTATTTGATTTACATTAGATTATTGTGATTATTATTTTCCATTCTACACTCTCGATGATTCTGCAACCACAGGGACAATAAGCGGAAAATCAGAGTCTTGCAGCCAGCCCATTTTCAACTGCCATGATTTTCGTAAAACCAAACTTTTCTAATAATGACGAGGCCATTTATTACCCACTTGCATGGAGAACTTTGTCAGCCTATGACTATGTTTAAAGTCTTTGATAGAAAATATCCCAGCTGTATGGGTGAAACAGGTCGATGGATGCCAATATTATATTTCGCACCCATCCCCAAACCCCTCACAAATAATCGATTATGGTAGTGGAAAAAATTATACTCTTTGGCATTAGCACCAACACTGCCCCTCCTGCCTTATTCTTGTGCAGGCGCCCCTTTGATGCCTTCAAAGGTAATAACTTTTTTGGCATTCTCTGTTGTCATCTGAGGAAAAGAAATCATTTGCAACAAAAAGAGTAGAGCTAACGAAAAGTTATTTAGTGCTCGGCAAACGCAGTGCCTTGTCAGACCATCTCCAATGCTATGATGCTATCCGATTTTCGACCGAAGCGTATACAGGGGCCAGACGCTGTCCACTGCATGCACGTGCTATCTTGTCTATTATGATTATGATTACAGCGAACGGTCAACGGTCAAAGTATGATTGTCTTGCTATCAATTTTGATTGGCTGCTTGAGGTTTGCTACCATGGCAACTTGCTCTGCACCGTGACATTGTGCACGGGGAAACTATTCGAGAACAATAGATTGCGTAACATAAATGCACCCGACTGAATATTCGGTTATCTTTTGAGTTGCACAAGGCAAAGGTCCTTTACACTGGTTTGGCGTAGGGCTGAGGTCAGGGTTTACGTTCGTGTCTCCTGTTTCGGAGCTTGTAAGATAGTCGACTGCACTTGAACGTCGTGGAAGGCTGGAGATTTTACACTGAAAGCAGAGGAACGTTTTATTCTTGCCAAGACGATCTCCTCTATCGCTAACGCGTAAGTATAAATTTGCATTTGTTTCAGATGTTGTTGAAGCATGTAATTTTGGCCTAAAAAGGAAGACAGTTCCGTAACAATTTTAAGGATGCCCTTTACCGTTCACTCGGAGAAGCTTGCTAATAAATATCGTTGGCCAATTTTGTCCGCACTGTAAACACGCCCTCTTTCTAGGCAGCCATGTTTCTAGGCCGACACGTTGCCTGTTGTGGCATCCGTGCAAAGAGATGTGAATTGTTAGAATCAGTGTTAGTTATTTTAAGCAGAAATGCCAATTTATGCAAGATAAAGCACATATTCTAGGAGCCTTGCCTTCAATCGTATTTGTGGGTGTTTTTTTCATTTTGATTAATCAAATCGCTTTTTCTTGGACAGCAAGCAAGTCGAAAGCGATGCTACAGGATTTTAGCCACTGGTGTTCTCAGGCCTCATTGAATAGATAGAAATCAGAGAGTTTGTCTGTTCTTCAGCCCACTTCAGTACCGAAATGATTATTTTGTTACGGGCATTAAACCTATGCAGAATTAAGTATTGTATTGGTATACGTCTCAAGTGCTTTCAAGCTTTATTTGTGAAGTTGATGCAGCAACCTGGCGTTGTCTCTTTTATCTGTCTCTCTTACATTTTGCGTCTTCGTTTCTGGCACTTCCTTATTCATAGAAGCAAAATATTATGCTATTTCAAATTCTCATTATTTTGCTCGACAAGGGAGACATTCTAGAATTTTTGTACCATATTATATCTACAATATTGAATCTACAGTGCAGAGGAAGCCTGGTTATTACGCTTTGATTGACAAAGGACGAGGCAAGGGGGAAGGGGGAGAATAAAAAATATCTTAGTGTTGTTTAGCATGTCATTTTGAGACCGCCGAAGTAGTTGTAATTGTTTTAGGTCTTCTAGAAGAGAGGCCTGTGTTGTCAAAGCACCTGCGAATCACTGTAACGAAGCCTATACAGCGAAGCACGCGAATCGCTGCAAGACATGTTTTGCAGAACGTTATTTTTCTTTCTGTCTCAAGTCGTCGTATATGGCGAAGAGGATTTTGGCCATGCAATTATTTACTGTCTTCTACTTCTTCTTTTGATTATTAATAGTTTATATGGGTTAGTTTTTCGGTTAAATAAATTAAAAACTGCAAAGGTTGTTTCAAAAGCAAATTTCAAAGCACAGATTTGATACAAAGCATAGTGTGGGTTAATGGTTTTTGACGAACCAAACCAAACATTTCGAAATTTGCAGATGGCTTGTTGCCCCTACCCGCTCACTTTAGACGGAAATGACAACACCTACCACGTTTATGGACACTTTCGAATAATTTTGTTGTTTCTTGATTCTTATTGGTCTGGCCCAAAACGAGACACGAATTTGATTGGTTAGGATAAACCGGAAATCAATGAACAAAAGTACAATATGAGGACACTTTCGGATTCGAGATTGAGAATGTCCTTTGCGCGCATGGTTTGGCGGCGGTGATGGTATCCCACGACAACTCTTTTCGAAAATAGGATGCCACATCACCAATAGTGAATGAATTAGAAGTTTTTGTTACAATAGCGCTTGCAAATATGACTAGTTGTCTTAATATTAGTAGGTAAGTTATTTCGTCTGTCTCTACGTTATATGCACGCCGCTTCTTGTCGTCCTGTCAATAGGCCTAAGATCAGCGTTTAGATTGCGGAATTTTCGATCGAGCCTAAACTTGTGTTAGGAATTGAAATACTATTTTGTAACCTACTTATGATTCTTTCTTTTAGGTTCCCCCTACGGAACTTACTCAGATCTAACATATTTCGAAGAAACATGGCATCGTTACCAGTTGGCATCACTGTTGTGAAGGGAGACTTTAAAGCCCTTTCGCAACGCATTCAAGACTTTGTCGCTGAGAGAGCAGCTCTTTGTAAGCCAGACAGCCTCCATATTTGTGATGGTTCCGATGAAGAAAACAGAAAACTTATTTCGAACATGGAATTAGCTGGGATGTTAACAAAGTTGACAAAATACGAGAACTGGTAAGAATACTTCGCGTTTTCTGATGAAACACGCCTGTGTTACACCCCCATTTTATTGTTAGGCTACTTTTATTTTAATGTTTATTGAACCAATCCTTTTTAATTCGGCATGTTTTGATTTGCCTCAAATGAGACTGAGACCTGTCAAAACTACAGATCTTCAGTATGATTAAGTCGGAAACTAATGTCTGTGTAGAGCTGCTTCCATACCCTTACATATACAGCTTCATGAAAAGGTATTAATTGTTTTCCCAAAGCTTACAGCCTTTGTTAGTTGTCAAATGAACACCTAAGCAACAATTGTCTGATTGTTAAAGGTCCTCAATGATTTCTGTAGTATAATTGCAATAGCCTGTATGCTGTTAGAAGTGCATATAATGTAACTTGCAAATATGATGTATACATATATAACAGTCAGTTGAAATTTAGGAAAATATTTATTTTCTTATGCAAGTGGACTTGTTATACCTTATTTAACTTGAAAAAATAGCAAACTTGGCATTAGTAAATGAAAATTTTAAAGACACATTTTGGCTTTGTGTATGACAGTCATGACATATATATTTAGATGGTTTAGTTGTTTTTATGTGTTGCCAATGTTACAAACCCATATTTACAAATACAAGATATAAAAAGGTGATTGTCAAACTGGGTAAGAGTATGAACTAATGCTCTATCTTTGACATTTTCTACAGTTATATTGCACGCACAAACCCAGCTGATGTAGCAAGAGTTGAATCAAAGACAGTTATTTGTACTGAG
This sequence comes from Rhopilema esculentum, assembly GCF_057945365.1. NCBI lineage: Eukaryota > Metazoa > Cnidaria > Scyphozoa > Rhizostomeae > Rhizostomatidae > Rhopilema > Rhopilema esculentum. Next base: position 3,548,614 of record NC_142818.1, read on the forward strand.
AGTAGGAGGGAAACTGTCCCCATAACCAAAGATGGTGTTGTTGGAAGAGTTGGTCAATGGGCCCGTCCTGAAGAAATGAAAGCCAAGTTGAATGTTTTGTTCGATGGTTGCATGAAAGGTAAAAATTAGGCTCATTTTTTATTTTCATTCTCTCTGTTTGCTTGTCAGATTGTTGGATGCAATTTTGATACAAATAAGGGCCTGGGTGCACTTGCACTTGAAACATGACAAGATCAGATCGTGACAAACATAATCCTTCTTGTCTTTTGACAAGTGGTGTTAATCTGCTATGTAACTATAAAATTCGTTCTTGCTAAATTTGTCAACTTTCACTAAATCCTTAAATCCCCAATTGTCTTGAAATTCCACTTTAAAGTTAACAGAAAGTAGCCAATAAATGATATAAATTATATATATATGTGTTAATAAAGTCAATATCTCCTTCTCTTTGTTTATTAATGATGCCAGTGTTGTGTTTTAACCATTTTCTATTTGCTTTTATCTGCAGGAAGAACAATGTACCTGATTCCCTTCAGTATGGGACCTGTTGGTTCACCACTATCTAAAATTGGTATCCAGTTAACTGACTCTCCTTATGTTGTATGCTGCATGAAAATTATGACCAGGATGGGTACAAATGTTCTTCAGACATTGAAGAATGACCCATTTGTTAGATGTTTACATTCAGTTGGACGACCATTGCCAGCAGAGCCAGATCCATACAACTGGCCATGCAATCCAGAGAAAACTATCATCACTCACTTCCCTCATGAGAAACAGATAATCTCATTTGGCAGTGGATATGGAGGTAATTCTCTTCTTGGAAAGAAGTGCTTTGCCCTTCGAATTGCTTCAACACTTGCCAGAGATGAAGGATGGCTAGCAGAACACATGTTGGTAAGTAAGGTGATATTTCTGGATAGATGATGTCCCTAATGGAAAATTTGTTCCACCTTTAAAATAGATTTATTACCACCTAGATTTGTAAAAATAGTTGTGGAAATCTTGCAAGAAAAAAATAGAACCTTATTCAGAGCAAAGTTTGAATGGAGTTTAGACTCCACTCTATTTGATGGTTTCTTCTCCTTTTTCAAGTCATTAGAGCACCAACTGTCACTGTTTTGGAATTTCGAAGCTGGTTAATGCCCTAACCACTCTGAAAAAATCTGATTGTAACACACTTTTATCTTGACTTGTGTTTTTAATGTTTGCCTCATAGATCATGGGTATAACAAATCCAAAAGGAGAGAAAAAATACGTAACTGCTGCTTTCCCAAGTGCATGTGGCAAAACAAATCTTGCTATGATGACACCAACTATTCCAGGATGGAAAATTGAATGTGTTGGTGATGATATTGCCTGGATGAAGTTCGATGAAGAAGGTAACCTTAGAGCAATTAATCCAGAAGCTGGGTTTTTTGGTGTCTCACCGGGTACTTCACACAAGACAAACCCTATGGCTATGGAGTCTTTGAAGAAGGATTCAGTATTCACAAATGTGGCACAGACAAGTGATGGTGGCTTTTTCTGGGAAGGTGGGTTCTTTTTCAAAAAAGCAATATTTTCATGTTTCTTATTTATAAGTGATGTTACTTGAAAACTTGTTTAAGAAAAGCAGTTGCCTATTTAGTTGAAGAAATTTAACTCCTTCTTTAAGATTGTGTCGTTAGTTTTGAAGCCTTGTTGCAGAAGTTTAATGGCATGTTTAAATGTGTGCTTTGAATATCCATGGATGTCTCTCCGGTAGAGTGTATTCAAATATTGCTATAACAGTGGGTTTATGGTTGTGCAATTGCGTTCTGTTTACTTCACAGATAAGCATATATATATATATATATTAGTTAATGTCTATTGATTTAATCTTGTCCTTCTTTGCAAGCTCTGATATATAAAGCTCAAATTTGAATTTTTTTGATAATCTGTGATACTTGACCTTTATCATCTTCAAAATCCCCAGGACTGGAAGACGAGGTTGATATCAGCAAAGTTGAAGTAACTTCTTGGCTTAGAGAAAGAAACTGGAAGCCTGGTGGTGCAACTAAGGCAGCACATCCAAACTCAAGATTCTGTGCCCCAAGCAAGAACTGCCCAATAATAGACCCTGAATGGGAAAGCCCCAAAGGAGTGCCAATATCTGCTATAATATTTGGTGGAAGAAGGCCTGAAGGTGTTCCATTGGTTTATGAGTCGTTTGACTGGAACCATGGAGTGTTTGTTGCATCATCTCTCTGCTCAGAAGCCACTGCAGCTGCTGAACATAAGGAAAAAGTTGTTATGCGTGATCCATTTGCAATGAGGCCATTCTTTGGCTACAATGCAGGACATTACTTCCAGCATTGGCTAAATATCGGAAAGAGACCAGGAGCTAAGCTTCCTAAGATCTACCATGTTAACTGGTTTAGAAAGGGAGACGATGGTCAGTTCATGTGGCCAGGTAATAAAGTACTTCTCATTTTGTATATCTTTACTTAAGCAAATTACAAGGCCTGTGCTAAGCTGAGTTTTTATTTTGTAACCAAAATCAGTTTATATATATATAGACGAAATATATCATAAGGAAACAATCATTTTTCATGTGATATTTACAGCATACTGTGTATGCAAAGCATATGTTTTTAGTATCTGTACTGATAATATATATCTAAAGAAGTTATTATTAATTTTTATCAAGGATTTGGTGAAAATGGCCGTGTTCTTGAGTGGATCTTCAACCGTGTAAACAATGAAGATGTTGCTCAGATGTCACCAGTTGGTCGTATTCCAAAGCCAGGAACTATCAATATTGATGGTCTTGGCAAAATTGATATGGAAGGGTTGATGACTATTCCTAAGAAGTACTGGCAGGAAGAGTTAGGAAGACTGAAGACATACTATGAGGAACAGTTTAATGAGGACTTACCAGCAGAAATCTGGAACCAGTTCAATGCACTCAAAGAACGCATTGAAAGTATCCCACAGTAAAAGACAGTTGATTTTGATAACATGAAACTTTGAAATGAGACTTTGCTGTTGGTATGCTTTGGTAGCGTTTTATGTAACAAAATATTATAAAGTGCTGGAATCTTGACACGGTTTTTTTGGATAATTCCAGGTGGCCCTAGATCATGAAAAAACATAAAAACTGGTTATGCCAAAAACTATATGTTTACTTTTTAACCGCTTGATCAACCTGAATTGCAGAAACAATTCTTTGTCAAGACAGTATTTTATAGAAATGCTTTTGGTAATAACATTATTTGCTGAGGGTCAGTGTGTAAAGTCTTTGCTGTATTAACTTAACATATAGGCTAGCAGAGAATTGATGTACTTCAGCGAAGGCTTTGCATATTTGTTATCCAGTGTTTGCAAAGGATTTGTGTTAATTTAATTTTCAAAGGATATTGAATCTGTATGTACACATTCACACTACCTGCCCAGAAATGAAAGCCATACATGGTTTTTATGAATTACCTCCAATTTTAGTTATTATATATTTCATACATTAATTAGATGCAACACCACAATTCAATGTCAGTAATTATCAGTTTGTGCATCAGTCTTGTTTCTTGTTTTCTGTCTCTTGTTTTGTAAAATTAGTTTATCCTTGTTAGTTAAAAGCTTTTTAAGAGGCCTAAATGTCTAGGAAGTTGATAATTCAGAGTGACCTTTTCATGTTAAAAGTTTTGTGGAAAAATGAACCTATAATTCTGTACAATTTGCATCATTTCTTTCCATGAAGGTAAATGTTTCTTCTCCAAAAGAATCATTAGTACAACTGTTCAAAACATTTGGAAATATTTATAAGAAACTTAAAGGTCATGTGTCAGGAACCTGATTGGCTAATACAAAACAATTATTTTTTGTTTAGTACAAGGCACAGGATCACGGATGAATTTTCATGGTTATAAAAATTCATGAGAAAGAAATGAGAAGTCACAAAACCGGAATTACACTCAATGCTTTTGTTGTATTAGCCAACTGTCAATGTGACATATGCCCTTTTAAAAATGGGCATTACTGAACTGAATTTCACAAAGGGTCACAGAAAGCCTAAAATGTATACCATTGCATGGATAAATGTTATCAGGTTAATAACATTGTGCTAAAGAGGTTCACAATATCATCATAAATTAAAGCACAACTAGATTATTAGAGATGAAAAATGGTTTAAACATTTTTATCAATATAGGAACTGGTTACCTAAGGTGGCTGGGAATACTTTGTAATTTTTCGTCTGACCAAAGTAACGAACGTAAGAATAAACTGAGAAGTGGTAAGAGAACCTGACCGTCACCAGCTTACCTTTTATGTCTAGCTAAGATGGAAGTAGCCTGGGGTCAGGCTCTCGGGGCGGAGGCTAAGATGGAAGCTAAGGACGTTGGGGAAACTACCAAGGACCAGGTAGTGACATAGGAGCCAAATGAAATCTGGGGGACTGAAGCCCCTTTCTTCTCCTGGCCTCAACAAAGGGACATTTGAAAAATCATCTCCTTTTTCCTGACAGTATTTTTATTTTGAAATGCTAAAGACTTATTGAAAACACCTCTTTAAAAAGTTAGGTGGTTTGCTTTCTCACAGGGGATAGCAGGTAAGGTTAATGGGGACAACCATTTTTTCTTAAACTGGCAAAAGCTGAGTAAAATTTGAGGGAATTCGAGATTTGCTGGGGTACAGAAAATCTCGGCTTTTAGCGACGCGAGGAAATAGAAAATTACCGGATTCGTTCGGTTAATCAAAATAGGACTCCCTGTCAGGAAAGTTCTCACCAGGTTGGCTTTTTCACAGGGCGTTTAATGATGGGCTAGCCTATGTTAATAATATTTTAATAATTTAAAAAGGCCAAAATCAAGAGTATATTTCAAAAGGACATTTTGGCCGCTTTGCGCCTTCTACCAGAAGGCCTAAGGGCATCGGGTGCCCTGGCCCTCTCCAACTCTCCAACAACCCTGGGAGACTGGGTACGACAACACTACGGCGAGGAGCCATTTTTGAAATCAAATATTGACTCTCGCACGAATCTTCCAAGTGAAAAAAGGTCATAAAAAATGCAAAGGTTAGTCATTTTTTCAGAGAAAGAGGCTACTCGCTACTTTGACTTGTGGAAACGTCTCACAACCTGGATTATGAATTTGCTGTTTCCGTGATAAATAAAAGCCGTGGAAAGAAACTCCGCAAGTCTTCTTGACTTTCAGCGGAAGAGTAGAGTAGAGTAATAACTTTTACTCAGCATCTCGACTGTGACAAGAGGTTATAATGGTTGCAATATTGAAGGCATTTGCTTTTGTCAGAAGACAATTCAACAATTTTATCAATAACTTCACATAACTTGAATTTTAAAATTGATTAAAAAATCGATTAGTCATCCTATCAAAATTAGCAAAACATATTTAATAAGATAACTCATGCTGAAAGAAAATTACAGGTGTAAAAGAATCGAAAGCAAGTGGTATTGTACATAAATTAGAAGTTAATCAACATAATAAATTGTTGAAAATATATTTTAATAAGTTCATTGAAATATTATTTTACTAGCATTTTGCAAAGATGCTCATTTTGAAGCCAACTTGTATTAAAAAACATTGAAATGCTTTTGAGCCATACTCTAAAATGACTTTTTTTATCTTTTATTGTAACACGTGACTGATATTTATTAGAGATGTGGTACTTTAGAAAATGTCTTTGAGGCCCTATTCGACCGAAATTTTGAACAAAATTTATGAAAAAGGTTGACTTTTCAAACCACAGTGTCCTTGAACCTTTATAAATTTCTGGGAGACTGAAATCCCCTCTGGAAACCTGTGACAATGAGCATTTTGGTTCCCTCTATGAATATTAAATTTGCATCCAATTTTCTTAAATAGGGTTGATTCAAAGATTCGAATTGTGATATGTTTGTAACTGGATGCACAAAGGCAGAAAGGAGAAATGAGATATGTGAAGGTTAGTGAAAAATTGTTTATTTAATATCTAAGTGAATCTTGGACCATTTAAAGAATAATTCTTGAAGACACATAGCAGCTGAAATGCAAAGTTCTTTCAAAAACTCAGTTTTTAAAGTATTCTTGGAAAAATGCTTGCAAATGCTACTTCTTTTTGTTGTTTTGTGTTTCTTCAGCTATGTTTGAATAAAATTGTGCTAGATCCATTGGTTGACTAACAGAACAAGACAAGATTGAAAAAACAATTACATGCAAATTATCACAACCCACCCACTTTGATTTTCTATTATATGCCTGCCACCCCTGGAACAAGACACTTTTATCCCTGTCCAATATTTGTAAAGTCACAAACTAAGTTTCAAGAGTTTCTACCATGTTAAAGTGATAAACTGCAAACAATTGTTATAACTTATTGCCTTTAAGAAAATAAAATTTAAAAATGGTTTTGAAAAAAGCAAGCATTTGAGTATACTAAAGCTTTTGTCTGACACTCTTCAGAGTACAAAACGTCCGAACACAGATCAAAAACTATGTTCTGACATTTTGACAAAGTTTTGCTCTATGTTCTGACGTTTTATACTCTGAAGAGTGTCAGACAAAAAGCTTTAGTGTACTCAAATGTTTGCTTTTTTCAAAACCATTTTTAATTTTTGCACCAGCAAAATATTGTTAAAATAATATTTTCTAATTCATATTTTTTATTCTATCCCAGAACAGAAAAGGAGTTTGAAGATGACAAAGGTAGCTTAGTAATTTTCCTTTTTCAATTAATTCCACCTCTTTCATATATAAACGTTTATTAATATTTTGTGGAATAATTACATATTTCATGCAAACGTGGCTGAAGTGATCGACAACAACACTCTGAATCTTTGATTAAGTTCTTGGCTAAACTATGGAGATGATAGGCAGCCATAAAGTAGAGTTGTAGTGGCCAAAGGATTAAAGATAATTCCATTAGATACCTAATGCTCAAAAACCTGAGTTTCCCCATCAATTTGCCTATAAACAGAAAAATACGATTTGAGTTCATTTTCCAAAAGACGACTACGCTTTAAAATGTTGGTGCAAACTTATTTCCTAATGAATAATTGGCTTTATCAAAACAAATGATAATTGTTTATTTTATTCCATATGCCATTTCTGCGAAATGTCCTTGGAGAACCTGATGGCTTATTTTTTGCATCTAAATCTTTTCCTGAATACTAACACTTCTTCTTCGCATTTCCTTCCCAATAACCCTGATGTAATCACTATTTGAATAGAAAAAGCCAACAGTGTAAGAAGAGCAGGGCCTAAAATAAGAAATTTTTACAGATCCACATTTTTTTTAAATTGGGCGTGGTACTTTGCTTGGATTGGCATCATGGGGTGGCAAACATAGAAACTGCCATTATAGTGCAAATAGCATGTTCTAATTGGGCAAATTCTTAAATGAATGAAGTATAAGTAGCAAAAGCTGATTCTTTACAATATATGGATTGGGTTAATAAGAAAATTAGCAACATATAGCGATGTCTTAATATGTGAGCAAAAAGTTATCGAAAGGAAACTTTTTTACATGGTTTGTTCGGATCTCTGTCAAAATTATTTGTATTTTTTTTCACTTTCAAAAACTACCTCAAATCGGCCTCGCTTCTCAGACTTTGGCGTTTTTTGGTTTTTTTGGAGCCATATCTTTGCAGCTTTTCTCGGAACTCGAACCTTGCGAGATCAAGCATATTCATTGCAATATTTATCTATTTGTTAAGTTTTTCTGGAGCTATGCTGCTTTCCCTACCTGCTTCTATCTTGTTGTAGGTGGGAATCAGCCTCTCTACATCGACAGAATTAGGGTTTGCTGCGATCTTAGTCGTTTATTTCTCAAAAATTAATGCATGATTGAATGAAATATTTTGTCCGGGGAGAAAGCTGGGTGAAGCTTTCTTAAGTCTTGTTTACTTATGGAAAGTTCTTAACTGCATTCAGCCCATCAAATTCTTTGCCATCAAATCTGTTCTTCACAAAGTTTTGATACTTTAAACTATAAATATATGATACTATAAACGAAAACCTCGTTACAGATGGCAAATAAACCCTTCTCTCACTGATATACAAATTGTGCTTGTTTCTTCTTATTCTTTTTTCGCCCAGTTTGAAAGCATGATCTTTACCCCCATCTTGTTTGTAATGCAGAAACCACTAAACATTTCACTTACTAAACATTTCACTCAACTTTTGTTTAGTCAAAAGTTGAGTGAAAAGTTTAGTCGTTCTGCCACCCTGTTTCTTGCTGTTTAGTCATGTTTAGTGTTGTTGAGCAAAGTCTGATCCTGGTCAGAAATGTTTAGCGTTGTTTAGTGTTGTTTAGCAAATGTTTAGCCGTTTTGCCACCAATTATACATTTGTTGTGAACGCACAGGCGCACTAGCTGTGGAAATCCAAAGGTTTTCGTCTGTTTTCGTTGGTTTTCCCGTCTCCACGTGACTCAAAAAGCCTTTATGAGACACCTGCATATCTCGTTGTATGCCCTTGTGTCTTCTTCAACAGTCAACTTTATTGCTAAAAAGTCTTTTCTTTCCCCGTCGCTTCATCCCATTCTTATTTCTATCCACTGCTTGTGCATGCAACAAAATAAACCAAAAGCAAGTGCAAGATCCCCTACAACCTAACAGCGTCATAGACAGCTCGCAGTTGAAAAAATTGAGTGAAGTTTAGTGAAAAGTTTAGTCACGTTTTGTCATCTTCGCTAAACTTTGCTCAACTTCACTAAACAAAAGTTGAGTGAAATGTTTAGTAAAATATTTAGTTGTTTTGCCAGGGCTTAATGCATGCTCAGAATCTCAAAAGTGGCCAGAGTTGCAATTTGGCTTTTTTGACAACCCAGTGTACTCATTCTTCATAAACAAACAGGCAATTTAGATTTATGGTTTGATGGTCAAATTTCTCCATTTTGGCAGTTTCTCAAAACCCCTTGGCCGTCATAAATCAATTTGGCCGAAGAAGCAAAATTTGGCTGAATTCTGGCAGCATGTTGCAAATAACAACGAAAATGCAAAGGAAACAAACATTTTTGCACCGATAATATTCAAAACTTTCTAAAATAATTTCAAAATTGCAAATGATGAATGATGAAACAAAATGAAAGATAAATAACAGTTTCAGATAAAAGTGAAAACTTTTGTAACCTACAAAGCAAATTTTGATTACGCTATCATTCCCAATAATTAGCAAAAATTTAGCTTTTTTGTATACTGCGTTTAGCTGGCTGCATTTGGCTGCCAACCACAAAATATGTGGCTGCCAACCATTCAAAACAACTGGCAAAATCCTGAAGGTGAAAAAGTCACAATTTAGTCTTTAAATGAAACCACAGATGCTGGTGTAAAGTGTTTCCATTTGGTAACGATAGACAATGGAAACAATGATTCTTTTAAATGATATCAGAATTATGCCAGAGTTATGCTAGATTCCAAATCATGCTAGATTTTATACTAAATGACGATTTTTGGCCAATATTTTGCTAATATTGCGCTAGATCAGGTCACACTGGCACCAGCTCACAAGGGAGTGACTGGAACGGGACTAGGAGGCTTGCCCCTAAATTTTTTACGGCCACGCCCTTTGAAACACCGGAAAACGCTCCTTTCAGAAAATATTTGCTTCTTTCTGTCCTTATTCATAAACAAAACGATTAAAAGAAGATTTCAATTAACATTAAAAAAACAAAACCGAGCTAGATAAAATACAAATTTATCTTTGACCACAAGATAAAGCACCAACAAAAAGAACAAAAACGTGTTCCCAGCAGAACTGCTACTAATGCGTTCGTTAGCGTAAACTTTCAAAATATTTTCGAACCTTTTATTGCAAAAAGGTTGGGGAGGACTATAGTCCCTGTTATGCAACATTCCCAATTGAATGCTCCTCCCAGCTACCACCGAGAGGCTTATCATCGTTCAGCTGCTGTAGCCTTGAGAGGAATTTTTCCAATGATTCTCCAATTTAAAACACCTTAGTTGAATTGCTTTAAAGCTTTTTCTGAAATCTACTGAAAGATATCATATAAACCCTAAAATACATTACTCTTGGTCTTTAGGCTCAGTGTCTTTTTTGAAGCAAATCATAAAAGTAAACTAAATTGAGATGATGTCTTGAAATCAAAGCTGTATACAGAGTTCATATTACTTCAAAATAGCACACAACAATATCATAAAGCGCAATTGATTTTTCTCCGCATGTACTGAAGCTTCGAGCTTAATTCTTCTTTATTGTCTATTGCTTATTTCTTATCGCAATTTTCTTATAAAAAATGAGTGCAATACATTAGGCTGGGATTGGGCATTCACTTCGAATTGAAAAAAATGTTCCCATTTCTTTTTAGGCGTTTCGATTGATATTTTATGCTGCAATTTTAAGAACATGCATTATTTACAAATCCACACTTTCTACAATTACAGTTCCACAATTTTAATTTTCAACTCCACAAAGTGAGTCAGATCCACGCTTATTTTAGGACTGAAGAAGAGTAAAAGGGGAAAGCAATGGTCAACATCAGTGGCAGGTACAGCTACTAGGCTCTGTGGAAGGGAGGCAAAACAAACATTTTTAGGCCACGCCCTTTTTACCACCAGAAAATGCCCTTTTACCAACAAAGAACGCCAGTTTTACCTGAAGGGAACGCCCATGACAAGCTTTTGGCTATGTGAAAGCAGTTTCAAAATCATTGAATTACATGACAAAAAGAAGTTGCAAATTTATTACCCATCCTGATTTATTTTCTCGACAAAATTGATCCTGCCGACAAATGAGGGGGACATGTCCCCGCCCAATTCCCCCCAGTTGTGCCGCTTTTGGTCAATATTGGAAAAAAGGTGCTGTGTTTTATGATATTTGTCCATTGGTAGCACAAAATAATTCTTCTTTCCAGCTTGAATTGTGTCACTTTTTGTAATTTAACTCAGATATAACGAACCCGACTTTGTTTAGGCAAAACATATTTAATATCTTTAACATCTGGGTGACCAATGCAAGCACTCCTCTAGCGCATATCCTGCTGTTTTGAAACAAAGCGCTTACAGATGTTCAGCCCTTTCTTCGCAAATAGATTTTGCACTTCAGTCACGCGTTTGTTGTAGAATATGCTGTTTGGCTGCCGTTGTTGCACATCTTGCGGAAAGGACTTAACACCTCATCTTTGTGAAAGCGTTCTTTGAAACTCTTAAACCGATTATGTTAGTTAACAATATGTACAGTTTCTTCTGCTTATAAAAAGATCTCCCTGCAGGGATTATCTCCAGTTGTATAGCTGTGCTTGTTTCTGTTTCCATGAAAACAATTTACCCTATTTGCGTTTCTTTCAGACTTGGTTCAACAAAATGTTGCAGCAATTGCAGACAGCCAGATACGATGCTGCTATGCACCAAAATATCTACGGACTCAAGCAAGTAAGTTGTTTTTACGTCTAGATTTATATATCATTTGCACCTTATTGGAATCTCTTCTAGGTTTTCAGTGACCTCAACTGATTATTTTAGCTTTGAAATTAATACCGCAGTTCGTTGTGGAAATCACAATTTTTAACTCGCTTGAGGTGGGAAGCGCTGTTCTTTCAGTTATTTTAAAGGGTTCGTGTAAAGATAAAAGCTTGCATCTACAACGAGGAAAATAAAAACTAAATATAAAACGAATGTATCATTCAATGGCAAGGCAAATTTTATCCCACCTTTCAGCCCATAAAACTGCAGGTGGGATGTAGTCATTCTGAGAGGTGAGATCCTGCAAGCTGAAAGCAAGATATTCATTTGCCCTGGATAAAGTGTTTCTCATGTAAACACAAGATGGAAGTTACAAAGCTTAAATAGGAAGGTCAGATCTTGCTTCTCAGCTCATGGGATGAAAGATGGGACGAATTTGCTCATTGAGACAGGCCCATAGTAGAAAGTTGCTTGTTGTTTGGTTAATAATGTGGTACCTCTAGCTAATTCTTATTTACATCAATGAATTCCTTTTCATTTTCGTACAATCCGTTTACTATTTGCAAATAGCCTTTTTCGATCATAAATCGTTAGAGGATCGTTTCAGGCCTGAGAGTTTAAAACTAAAACCTCGAAACCAACTCTTTTTGAATAGCCTAAGTTAGTACTACCGCTCTATTCAAACGTTGTACCGCTAGCAGACCAGAAGAAAACAATAATAATCACAACCATATCACTGTAAATCATTTTCCACTACATGCTATGTGTATTAGTAATTACCCAGCCATTTATTTTCCTAATACAAAATTTAAGAGAAAAACATGAATACCTGAAAGCATATTTGGCTAATATAATAATTACTCCTCTCCTTTTAACAAAGTTGGGGCATATGCACTAAATAGCAGAAAAAACAATATGAATGTATAGAATAAAGGTTGGGGTGAAAGTCCTTAACAGCATTTTCTAGGAAGTTACTTACAATATTGTAGCTATCTATTACCTCATTTTCATCATATATGTACGCTATACGTTGCATTTCTTTATTCTGACATAATGGACCTTTAGTCAGTCTCACACTTTATGCGATCGGATGACATCTTCTTAAAGTTTATTCGTCTAAAAAATTATCGTATCTTATTTAATCGTAGACCAAACGAAAATCCATTTTTGGTTCATTTTGCCTTGGTTCATGTTTTTATATTGTATTTTTGTCAATCACTAGTTTAACAGGAATCGTAGGGCTAATCTATGCAACCTGTACTTTACGTTTTTCTATTTTATTCTCTGTTACAGAGGTGTCTCTCACAGGCCTAAGCGTAGTATTCTCTACGTAAAATTGATGAAATACTCAAGTAATGAGGTGCAGACTTCGTGAGAAATATTGTTGTGTCTAAAACCAAGCTATTTACATCGTTGTTGTGAGATTGGAGTTCAAAATATTAAGTCTCACAAAACACATTATAGCAGCGTTTTAACAGCTAATGTATTGCTCACAACAGTATTTTGCATGCAACAGTTTATTGCACGCAACAGTTCATTGCACACAACGGTACATTGCACGCAACAGTTCATTGCACACAACAGTACATTACACACAGCAGTTCATTGAACACAATATTGCACTGCAAAGAAGAATGTGTTGCACTCAACATTGTATTGCACGCAACAGTGTACTGCACACACCAATACATTGCAAACAACATTGCACTGCACAGAAGAATGTGTTGCACTCAACATTGTATTGCACGCAACAGTGTACTGCACACACCAATACATTGCAAACAACATTGCACTGCACAGAAGAATGTGTTGCACTCAACATTGTATTGCACGCAACAGTGTACTGCACACACCAATACATTGCAAACAACATTGCACTGCACAGAAGAATGTGTTGCACTCAACATTGTATTGCACTCAATAGTGCATTGCATACAACAGTACATTGCAAACAACAGTACATTGAACATAGCAGTACAAGATTAACGTTGCGCACCATATCACATTAATAAAAAGCTCTTCCATGGATTATGGCATAAAAAGAAATGGTACTAAACCTGCTAACCTTACTATCTTTTTATATTAAAGCAAGATCCAAAATCATACCCAGTAATCCACGTTTCATTAGATCAGTAAGTATTAATCAGTATGACTTAATAATGCTGCAAGCTCAGTTTTTCACCAAGAGATTACTTTGCTGCCATCCATTCTTTCTTTACTGACCATCACCAACAGCGTTCTTTCGCAGGCAAGGGACTTTTAGGTAAATAAAGTTTATGTAACGTCGATCCATTTTGGCATAAATGATAGGGAAAACTCCGAAAGAAGCATAAGCGGCCAAGTGTAGAAACACTTTTACGATGCCAGTGACTTCAGGATCAACGCGATACTGCAATGTAGCTATGATACCAAAGGGAATCCACATAGAGTCAAACAGTATTCCTATAAGGAAGGCTACTTTGACTCTTTTTGTCTCAAGTGGTTGAATCTGTTCCCCAAGTGCACTTTCTTTTGTTCTTCTATTGACCTGTAAAAAGAATCTGACAATGTTTTAAACTGTTAAATCTCTTTCATCGTGCAATTTCCTAAAGTTACATAGAATATATTTCTTTTAATCAAACTATGCAAGCAATGCCGTCTTTCCTGGCAATTCTGTGTTTGTGCTATAGTAACTGCACCGAAATAGAGATTTGGCGAGATATATTATTATCATTATATTATTGCCGCTATTTATTTCCTCTATGAAAAAAATATTTTAGAAACAAGCTAGTGGAACTATATTGAGGGCTGTTTCAAAAGAACTTCTTCCAACAAATATCCTTGTCTAGATTTTCAGCTTTTTTCAGGATATCACTTGATATGTTCTATAGACTCGCTGTATATTTTCTGATCGATACAATGTGCAAGGTTAAGCAAAATGCATTCGCCTCCAGGACACCTCTCACCTGCCGTATATAGCGCAGTGTCTTCCTGGTGAACCTAGCCATGAAGATATTGCACAGTGTGATCAGGACAATGATTAAAATGGTAGTTCCATATGCATGACTCTCTCCTTTGCCTTTCGGTTTCTCCAAGTGATTTGCAAAATGGCAATGACCAAACATAGTCTTATTTGAGCTTCTGTCTCCTTGAAAGACTCTCACTGTCATCATGCCAAAAATCGCCAGACTCACATAGATAATTATTATCACGATTATACGCTTAACATTGTGTTTGGTGATTTTGAATCTGAAATTGGTAAGTGCGGAGTAGCGATCAAACAGCACAGTAGCAATGAAATTGAGAACGAGAGCATTGCCATAGAACAGTATGTGGTAGTGTGCAAAGCTCAGGTAATCACAAAGATAGTATGGGGAGAAATCCATGACCAAAAGTGCTGTTAGAATTGGTATTCCTGAAAGGCAAAGAAATAGCCAGCAATATTTTTGAGGCTGTTCTTTCTGTGTATGAGAAGATTAATTATGGCAACACACACCATTTTTGTAATGAAAAAAATGTTCAAAATCAATTACATAAGCATTTCAATGAAAACAGAAATTATGCCATTGCAATATTCTATAAGTCAGTGGTCTCAATGCCTATGTCACAGCCAGAGTTGTAATCACACAGTCCATGGCAATGTTTCAAAAATTTCAAGACCAAAGTATTTCATTTTTTTAAAGAGGGCTTGTTCATTCACCAGAAGCAGGATGAGTAATTGTCTTCGTTTTCATCTCTGACCCTTATTACTAAAAGGTAATGCACCACTTCAAGAAAATGATCTTCCCTGCAGATTTTCTCTAACATTTTATGTCAAATGAGAATTGAGACATTTATCTGAAGATCTGTAGCACATTTTTAGTTGCTGATTTGAAGTTGATATAAGTTTATCAGTAAAATTATTAAAGAAAAGCTATTTAAGTCAGTGTAGATAAGTTTTGGTCAATTTTAGTAATAATAATAATAATAATGATAATAGTTATAATAATAATAATGATAATGATAATAATGATATGATATATTTAAAGTGAATAGTCTACATTAATTAACAACGTGTTAGTTAGTTTTTTACAGAAGGGCCCACTAAAAAGTAAAAGTAGCTGAAAACAAAATAAAACAAATCTAACAATATATTACAGTAAGAAGTTGCAATAGCATAAGACAAAGAAACCTAATGATATAGAAATGATGCGATGCAGCGAAGAATTTTCGCGATTTTCTTACGGTGGATTGCTTTCTCTTTCTTTCTTTCATGGCAAATTCACTTTCTCATTTCTCAGCCAATTCTCTTTTTCTTACGGCACATCCTTCTTTTACAGAAGGCTTTATTCAACATTCTTTGAATGAACAAATATCAAAACCGCAAATTTCTCGCGGGAACCAAAAATGCTACTTTGGTAAATCAGATTCGATACTTTGATTTTGGTAACTGAGAGGTGCCAGCACATGAAGTGACGATTTTGGCTATGGTCCTGGCGTATTTCTGTCAATTTTAGTAATTCATAGCAAAAAATATCACATCTAGTCCTTACTTGAGATAGTGCTTAGCGACTAGAACATTAGAACTTTTTTTCGCTCTGCAATAACAGAAAGAATATAGTATGAAATGAAAGTTATTGCAAATCGATCTGTAGTAGAGCAGGCGATGTCATTTATAGAAAGATCTGTTGGTGCTTCAATGGGTTATAATTTGTTCCAATTTGGAGAGTTACAATTTGTTCCTCTGAGTACTCTCTACTTTCATGTGTGATGCAATCACCAAGCAACTCTGTAAATTCTTCTTTCATTATGTTCAGGCTATTCTGCTCATCATTTTAATTTTGTATATATGACCAAACTTTGTTTAGTTATACATGTAAAGACTGTTACCTTCAGTTTTAAATTCATTTTTTCATCCTGAAAAACAATGCTTTATATCATACCTGTTAGCAGAACCAACGTAGACACAACTGCAATGCACATAATCAGTATACTGGCCGGAGACGTTCTTTCATTAGGGTTCTGCTGTTTTTTATTTAAATGTAGCAGTAGCAGACCGTTAAGTGAACATCCTGCTATCAGAATAGAGGCGGCAATAAAGATCTGTATGCGTCTGAAGACCAGCGGGACGTTTTCTACGTATGCAAGTGAATTATTTAATGTGACATTGGCTGTTGCACTCAAACCGATCGAAGTCATTCGCGTACTATTCTTCTTCATCTTTGCCTGTCTTTCCCTGCTTGGTGTACCATGAATCGACTGCAGTTTGTCACTAAAAAGTATTTAGTCAATCAGTATTTAGTTTTATTTAGTCAACACATCCAACAAACGGAAAATAGTATTGCTCTAATATAATCTTGTAGGATTGAAGAAACGATCTCTACACAACGAATTCCCCCTTCCAGTGGGCAGTGGCTCTTTCCACATATCTCTTGTTCTATTGAAATTGCATCCTAAGATTCTTTAAGAACCTTCCCCGTGAATCGATGATTAACATACTCTAAACTGCTGTTTCTATGCTAAGATTGGATCGTTCAGATTTTTTGTAGGTTCTGCATTATAACAGAAAGAAGCATTGAATAAGATTGCTCAAAATAAATCCACTCACCGATTCTCCAACTTTGAATCTTGGACCAGTCAGGGCGACCCTTCTCTTGTTTTTCCGCGCGCACTCTTATTTATGCCGTGACAGATATTAAAAATTAATGCCACCATAAGTTAAGGAACACTAACTACCCGAACGCTAAAAAAGGTTCTTGAACTCTGATGTCTTTTGCTCGATTTCTGCAGTAATTAAATGGGCTGACTGCATCATTTTACGAGAAAGATGTGATTTTTTCTCGCGACTGGTCGAAAAGCTGCCGCTTTTGTACATTTATCTTCCATAACTCACCCTAATGGAATGAATTATCTGTTTTCCCATGAATTTTATCGTGAGAGTTTCGATATTTGAACTTGTCGAATTATCTACGTTCAGTTAGACCCCATGCGTGTATGCTGTGCAGCAATTGAGTGAAATATAGTCCCAACATTTTTCATTCCCAGTTTATGGTCTAGCAACGTCCCTGAAGTCTTCTAACAGTGTGGCAAAAATTATCCATCTGATCTCTCCCCGTAAGATCAGTTGCCTCATACCTCTAGTATGCATCTAGCATGCATAAAATTTCTTTCTTTTGCCTAATTTTTCTAAAAAAGAGTTATTTTGGATTGTATATGCATCATCAGCTTGGAAACCTCTGCCCCGGTTTCTTTTAAGAGTTTGCACATTTCCCCAAGATGTCATCAGGCAGGAATATCAGAATTTTATGCAAATTTCACTTTTTTGTCATTTTTACATAAAGGGAAATGCTACCATGCATTTCTATCGCCTTCAAAGCTTGAAGTTTCTGCTTCAGAGATTCTACGTAAGCAAAGGAATTTTTATAAGATGCATATTCTCTGTGCCCTCCCCCATTTTCGGGGTGCCAAGGTTTTGATATCATTTTCCCTAAGCATTCTGAGTCTTTTGTCTCCAGCATGTAAATCTCTAAAACACATCCCCAAGTGCATGACGGAACTTCTATTTACTTATTCTATCCAACTGAGCCCAGTTGATTAATATTTAAACAGAAAAACCCGGCACTGATTAAACAAGCTCAACGCGAATTTCCTAACTAACTAGAAAAGGTTTCGCTTTGAAGAAGTTAGTCCTTTCGATTGTTATCCATTATTAATTCCCAGTAGGCTCTTACGATTGCCCACTCGTCTTAACAACTGTGCATATTAAGCTTTTTAATTTTTAATTTGTGAATGCAAATGCTTTTCAACTGTTCTTATGGGTCAACTTCTTAGTTTACAGTTAAATTCTAGCTAGGCCCTCCAGGACAACCTGCTTCTCTACTTTCAAGTTTGGTATGTTTCTTTTGTTTTCTGCTTATTTTTTGCACTGATGTTCATGCCAACTATTGATATAGCTTATAGTGCTGTTAAATGTTTCATAGAATTGACTATGATAAAATTAGATATTTTATTTGGTAGCTCGTGTCTTTTTGCTCGTTAACCTTTGAAAAATATACCTCTTCTTCATTACAATATCCATGGGGTTGTACGTTTAGAAGGAATAGTTGCCCTTAGAAAGTTTTGGAAAGCTTTGGAAACTTCTTATATTGCTAAATTGGAATAAAGCTTAATCATATATAAGATCTTAAGCAAACTACTATACCTCTGTATATAGAACTATCATTATTTTGTGAGTTTGGTGTCTAAAATTGGGAAAATATTGTCATGACAAAGCTAAGGCTGGACACCCCATGGCGTATTATTATTATTATTATTATTATTAATACCTTGATTTAAAGTTGGCTGTTCGAAATAGCTAAAAATAAAAGCTAACTAAGGCCAACTATTTACGAAAGGTGTATACAAAGAAAATACATAATAATTACAAAAAATCTAAACTATATATAAAGTTTTGCAAATTCTACAGTTGCAATGTTTGCATTCTGTTTTCTTAAGATGTTTTTTAAAAACAGTCCAAAATAGGGCGAAGCAACAACAGTTCCACCTTGGTAGTGTTATTGTGAGATCGAAAACCGAAAGACCATTATTGAATATTACGTAACAGCTTCGCGGAGTAGTCAGTCTAACCACTACTCTTCAAACATTTATTGCCATGCTGACCAAGACTTTACATTGCATTCAAAATGACCTTTCACCTTGCTAAATACGGTATGAGCGTGAAGAAAACTGCTATGTGATTAAAGTTTGATTATGCTATCAAATTTTAGGAAACCGTTGCTAAACTTAATACCACAATCTTTCAAGCATATGTTAAACACCCAATAACCGCATATGTTAAACATATTGAAATGCTTATACAAAACTGACAGGGAATCAGTCAGAAAGGATGTCCACACTACAGCAGAGGTCTCCCAGCTTTGTAGACCATTGGCCTGTTCTTGGAATCCTCGATCCCTTCTTGGAATCCTCGATCTCTTTTGTAATCCTCGATTATTTTGCGCCTCAAGCATATACAAAACATACATACTAACAAATATTGAGTTGCGAAGTTTCAAATGCATCTACCAGTCCCTTTGATAACCCCGTAGACTGCTAGGAGTTGATACTTTGAAGGTCCCTGTTCCAGATTTTGTTTGATTTTATGGAAGACAATACATTTGTCTATGTTATTTTGTAATGTATTTTTATTTTAGGGGGAGGGGGATTCGAATTTACAGGAGCACTTTAAAGTAGAACATTGCAAAAATTGCATTTTATCTAAAAATTTTGCCTAGAATTGTAATCTTCTGTTTCATCTCCATTCTAATTTTTGTCCATATTAACTATCTACCAATAGCCTACCTTCTCCCAAACAACATGGCGAACATAAAAACTCAATGAAACAATCGATTTGTATGATATATGGATTTTGATACATTTAGAGTTGCCTTGCTGAGCCAATAAATTTCTTCTTTATGTTCTGAAATTCTCCCTCATCCTTTGTCTTATTTTCACCTCATTCCTCTCTGTTAATGTCAACAGAATTGTTTTTTAAAGTAAGGGAAAAAATTATTCAATGCAAAGTAAATTTCATCGATGACTGGATCACCTTGATGAGGTCAAGAGTTCCTTCAACTGATAACTGATCACTGGCCAATGATCATCATATTAAAACGTGCAAATCAAGGATCTCGGGCGGGGGGGGGGGGGGAACTGACTTGCACAGCCATTTATAAATTGCACCTTTGTCTTGAAGGGAAGCTGGATGTCTTGAAAGAAAATTTGTGGATGTTTCCTCCCAGATACATCCGGGTGTCTCTGATTTTTAAATGAGACATGTTTAGGCCTCGTTTATTTGTCGACGAAGGACTGGTGAATGCACTGTAATTCTCCTGGTCAAATAAGTTGATGTTATTAATTTTTTGTAAATATTTAATCACTTGCTTGCAAAATATTGTTTTTCTTTTAGTAATCCACTAATTCTTTTAATTGCAAGGTCAATCACCATATCAATAGTTGTGAAATCCCCTTTTTGACATTGACTTGGTTGTAAAGATTTGACATGCATAAGTACAGCGAATCCAAAAATAGCTTTTATCAAATTGATCAGAGCACGCGCACAAGAAGGGAATTGGAAACTGCTTACGCAAAAACTCTGCGCGATGCTGTAGGATTTCACTGATTTGCAGAAAGGCGATAACTGTTCACATGTTTTTCTCTGTATGCAATTTGATTGGTCAACCGCTCGTTGAGGAGTGGCTGTAAGCCACTTTTACCTGTGCCGAATGCCTTTAGTTTTGGACTGACCTCAAGCTTCCAAGATTAGATTTTCATCTTTTGAGGCCAGCTTTGCCGGGGAAAAGGGTTAAAAAGAGTGACGGTTTTTTCTAACAAAAGAAAAACACCTAAGGAATCTACCGGACCACACCAAACCTCTAAATTTTACATAAAGTAACATTGTTTTGAGGGGAAGGGTTGGCGAAATTGCTACATGCTGGTGACTCAAGTTTGGTAGTACAACAGATAGAGGAAACGAAAGACAACGATTTATTGTTTAGGCTCAACTTCTAATTCCAATAGCGGACTGGATAATTGCCATCTATCATAACCCAAATTCTAGTTTAAATTCCGTTCCGAACTCTGATCCGTTTTTATTCAAAGTCTAATCAAATCTCATCTAGACTTATTTCCATGGCATATTTCAACATGTATTGTAAATGACTACAGTAACAACAACTGTTAAGGCCTAAGTCATGCAGTAATTTTGTTACAGAGAGAACGTTTGTAATAGGAAATGTTCAAAAATTGACTGTAGCCTGCCAAGAATTTTGGCAGGAAATGTAGAATATTAACAGTCATGGTTATCCAGCACTTTAGTTTATCTATTACAACACCCTGTTTCTTAAATAATCACTTCTTATTCCTATTTTTGTTTTGTCAATTTTCCCAGGTTTAATTTTTTGCCGGCTTTATAGGTTTTTTTTATCTATACACAGTTTTTCTTCGACGCCACTCGAGTCTATTTGAAAGACGCCTGCTCTTCCATTTGGTCCTGTTCTACATAGGTCCATGATAACAAAATGGAGAAGCATCATTATTTCTCATTTCTTTTTTAACCTGGTATTGGAGGTTGAGAACACGCCCTTTTCCGCCACCTCCGTGCTATATATACGGTGGTTTTTCCCCAGACAGATCTCCAAATAACATACCCTTACCCAATGCATTTTTATCAATTTCTTAAAGAATTATGTACAATATTTTTTTTAAGATTGCAGGCCACCCCCCCCCCCCCCCCTCCTTCCTCTATACTCAACTTGGTGCAAGCGCTGAAACCTGGACCTGTCGAAAAATACATGACCACATTAGCTAAGCTATGTGCTACTTTAACGTGTCTGTCCTACATAAATAACATTTACACCTGGCCTGAATTAATTTGGCAGCCTCTTTTACTTGTTGCTAATTTGCAGACATCGTTAATTGGCTGCAAAATCTCAAGTGTACCATTGCAAGCTCCCTTGCAGAGTTCGTGGCATTTTCATTAACACGCTGAGCTAGAAGCGACCAGAATTCTGCTATTTTGCCCTCGAGTATTAAAGAATTGGAGGTCGTCTGGTTGACTCGCGGCCGCAGAAGGCAGTTATCCTACATCCATAATTGATAGATGGATAAATTTAGGTAGCAATTTGAAAGTACCTGTCATTCTTGTTATAAGAGAAAAATAGACATAAAGCCCAATGAAATCAAAGCTTCTTATAACTGCGCTCGTGAGCACTAAACTGACTCCTGGATAGACTCTGTGGTGAGTCTCAGATTTGTAGCTTAGTATATGATTTGTTTGCTTGTATTTGCCGTTTTAATACACTTATATCTATATTCTCAATCAGTGGGTGCGTTTTCTGTGACATAATGCAGCATAAGAAGTCTCTTCTTGTTAACGAGATTGATGTTGGTATATTTGTTGCTGATTGCTGGAAACAGTAGACCAGCCGTGAATCAAGCAGTTATCTTTAGTAAGTACGGTACAGAAACTGCTAGAAATTAACTAGATTCTTCAAATTAGTGTTAAAAGCCCCTTTTTTGAATAGTTGTGCAAAGAAAAAAAATATAAAGCCATTCAATGAGAAATTCAGCAAGGGCAAAAAAGGTTTAGCAAGGGCTCGAATTTATTGATTAACTGAGTCTATCTATACTTAATGATAAACTGGCAAATAAAGAGTATTCTTGCTACCTTTTTTAAGAACGTAATGGAAACAGTGAAGGCGTTTTCGATCCTTGAGCTTTACCAATGGTCGTTGTCTCATTATTTGCTCTTAACAAGCATGTTTTTACGAATACCTTAGAAATTGCAATCTGGTCTTAAAAAATTTGTGAGTACATCATTCTTCAAAGTGAGTTATACTATCTCAGCTTTCGCTTTCCGTTAAAGAAATGGAAGGAAACAATTAAAGGAAATCAGGAAAGATGCTAACAGCCGATTCTATTGTTTCCAGTTTTCATCTTATCTGTCAGTAAAGGCCTAAATGTTACGGTTACGATGTATTTCCAGCCTTCATTTCCTGTCTTTAATTTATCATCTACTCTGCTAGTTTTTTTCTAGAGTTTTGTGCTTACTTCCAATTTGTCGCCAGAAAAATTTATTTTTTTCTTAAATACAGTACTGGTTTCCCTTCTAAACTTATCTTTTCGAATTTTTCTACATTCTTTTGTTGTTAAACCATTGTACAATTTTCAAAAGGAACTATTTCTAGATAATATTCATAGCTTAAAAAGATTACAGGCCCTAATAATCCATTTATATACCATGATGAAGACATGATTAGGTCACACAGATAACAAAATGAATCTCGCAATGTCCTCATATTTAAACAGAGCCCTCAGTCAAATAATAATAATTACAAGCGTTCTGTTGGTCCGGAACTTTTGGTTCGGAAATGGATCGTTACGTCACTGTGCTCGTTTGCTCCATTGCTGCTTCTAGAAGGACAAGGGTAAAGCAGTTGACAGGAACATGGTAGGCCTAGTAACTTCCTGTTTACGTTTCTTACTACCAAGGTATTTCACACATTTTCTTTAATTTTTCTAGTTTTCGTGCTTCATATTTGTGTTATGCTGGACAAACTCTTTTTATTCCAAAAATGTAAAAATTACTGAGAAGAATTTTTCCATGCCAGAATTTTCATTGAAGCCATTTTGGATTCAAAGCTAGACAAAGTTGTGCAATGAGTAGGCAAACTTGTGCTTATTATGACTAATTCTTAATAACTGATAGTAGGACATTAACCTAGTTTACGATAAGAGAGTAACAGACAGCATACAAGCACTCCATTAAAGTTCTACCCTCAGCATAAACGACTGCTTTTAATCGTTACGATCCATCGCATTTATCTCGGCATAGGGCTTTGTGTGTGACAACCAAGATAACCTTGTCATCAAGTTTGTATGGCTTAGATCTTTCAGTCTCCTCTAATGCAAGCATGGTCCTCCTTCATAACAGCCTCGGGCTGAATATCTAGCTGTCACCCGATGATCCTGTTAGAGTGAAACACGGAGGAACAACTTAGAACCGGAGTTGCAATGAAACAAATTCTAACTTGAAAACTTTCTAATTTATCTCATTGCACCTTCTGCTGTCATCCTGCAATCCCTGCCAAAATTGTTAGGACAATTACGTCAATTTTCAAGAGCAAATTTACTCATTCACTACTCCCCTAGGAACAGTGTTGGTTTGCCATGAAACGACGTACAAGATCAGGAAGTACGTTATTTCGTATTATTTGTAAGATATTTTCCTGAACAATAAACCTTTTCTGGGAAGAAGGGTAGCAGAAGCTCGGGGGGGGGGGGGTAAACTATGCCTAATTTTGGACAGGGACGTGCCATTTTAGTTAAAATTTTGGACCCATAATTCCGCAAACATGATGAAAACTATACCCATAATTCTGCAGAGCAAATAAAATTTTTTAAGCACATAAAAATTCATCAGCCAAATTCTGCATGTCCTATGCCCCATAATCTCAATATTACACATATTTCATACTTTTGTTTCTAACAGGACATTCATTTTGTTAATGCTAAATCTCCCTAAAAAGAAATAGAACATATAGAAATGCAACGCCGATTGCTCAGTAATTTCAGCAGGCATAATAAGTAAAAGTAGCTATTTACAAAGTAGAGAGATTGATATTCATATTTTTTAAAGAATTTTATGAAAGCTAAGAGGTTTAAAAAAGTTTTAAACATGCTGTCATGTATCCAAAGATTTTCTAGGGGTCATTACTACTTCACTGATATCTTATGCGTCTTTATAATTTCATACGGCAGTTTCTTGAAATGAGCAGTGCGTCCACTCCGCAGGTTTTAGAAATATTGACTTGGTTTCTAAAATACCACAGAGCACCTAATGTCACTGGTCACTGACAAAACATTCTTTTTGATCCATATTTTCACCATCTACCTCTTCAAATCTCACTTCTTTTCAATTTTACCATTTTTTATCACAAATTCTGATGTCTCCAGATATAGCTTGATTGATAGATACATACCATTTGGGTTTTCTGTATCAATTTTTGAAGCGAATAATATGCCTACAATCTTTAACGGAAAGGAACAAGATCTTTTCAAAGCTGTTAACTGAATCAATTTGAATTTCCTGCTTAAAAACCTAAAAAACCTGTATTTTTTCCTAGACCAGCTCTACATTTACTACTTCTGTTTTTTTTTTCTACACCCAGTTAAATTATGTTCTTATTTATCATTTTTCTCACAGAACAGTGACACCCTGAATCCTTCGTTTGATGTGATAATTATTTCTAGGTAACTGATAGGTCTATTTTGATTGCACTTCTTTCTCTAGAATGGCTTTTGAGTGCATTTTTCTTCACTATTCATATTGATAGAAAAATCAATTCGAAATGCTTTTCTTTGAATTTCAAGAAAATTAGAAAATATCGCTCTAAAAGATACATTGAAGGTACCTCAATGTTTGGCAACAATTATTACAATAATGTTTCTTAACCCATCCGTGCGTGCACCCTTTAATTGCCGTATTTTTTTGGTCATATCTAATAGATTTTCTTCAAAATTTGTGAGTTTTAAGGAAATTTTTATCCTTAATAGGCTCAAAATCATGAGCACTTTTTAAGCTTTTCCCCTGGACCCCAACGAATGGTGTTTCTGCTCCAGACACCCAGTTCCTGGAAATGAGCGCCTTCACTACAAGTTGATTCCTTGCTCGTCAGTTCAGACCTCCGCTTCTATGTTACTATTTTCTCTTTAATTTCATATTTGTTAGGATTAGCTGTTTATGAAAGTTTGAAAATTTCAACTAAAATATAAATTCGAAGTAAAACACGGCTAAGAAGGGTTTGTACCAGGAAGGGGGCGTTGTATGTTTTCATAGAATTTTTTTATAATGTCTTTTCGAGAAACAAAATAATTTTCCCAGCTGATAGATAAGAATACCTACTTTCCAGTATATTTTTCCTCTATGATTTGATTCTTTTTCACTGTTGACAAAGTATGTACTAAGATTGTACGAAGTTGCTCTTATTATACTTTTCGTTGTTATGGCAGAAAGCAGGTAAAAACTTCGATACTGTACAGTTTCAGATTTTTCCACGTCTAGTGATTTTTGTTTTATTTGTTTTATTTAGATTTGTCGTGAGATACGATGTGTTGCTATCTTTATTATAAGTTTTAATTATCGATCCTTGTCTGTCAGTTTTGCCACAAAATAATAATAAACTTGTTATTACACTGTGATTCTACCGCCGCTGTGTTTGACGTTCCTTCGCAACGGCTTTGAATCTATTATTGTTCCGCGCAGGCCTTTACGAACTCATTGAGATAGTATCAATAACAATCTCATTTCTATATGAGAAGAGTTTCTGTTTGCATCTACGGTGAGGTTTTTATAAACAGCTCCCAAGGAATACTTTGATAATAACAAAACTGCTTAAGAGGGCGAGCGTGGATTACGAGATGATCCCGTTAACACAAACACTATGTATTATTTATTGCCTCATATTTCGATGAGGAAATTCGACGCACAATATTGGTAATGAACAGAAGTAGATGCGATGGAAAATTTGAGCTACCCGAGTTGCTTGGGCTAGGCCTTGTGCAAGCCTGCAAAGTGCAGCTACAACCACGAGCTAAGCCCAAGGTATGTTTTTCTCTGTTTCTGAAAAGAATGCATCAGTTATTTCGCTTATCGAATTCATTATTATAAAACTTGGTATTGCATATAATGATGTTTGCTCGCGCATCTTTGAAACTGTAATATCTGTTAATGTTAATGTATAATATTATTAATGTCTGATACTGTTAATGTCTGATATTTTTCATGTTTGATACTGTTAATGTCTGATGCTTGTTTCTATATACCTTTTTTCACCGTTTTGACAACTCCTAGGTTTTTCCAGAGTTTGCCCTCAATTTTTCTAAATACTATGTACCATGTAACTTCAATATTTTGCAAAATATTGATAAAATGATTAAGTGTAAGAATCACAACTGTCTCTATCTAAATCAGTTTGAATTCGCTGATTATAAATTACTTGCTGTTTGCAATTGCAAATCGTTAAACCGTTGTTTGCAATTCATTTTGCAAGAAAGTACATTTCTTATCTGTGCAAGGGAGGTTTGCAAATGTTAGTTGTTGAAAGAATTTCAAGTTCATCGACTAAGATGCGCTTAAAAAAGTATTTTCAAGATATTGTGAAGTTTTCTTTAACTATTGTTATATATTTTAGTATAACCGCTAGGAAATGTCTTTATAGTCTGCAGAATAAATATTGAAATTTTAAGGAGAAGTAAAGTCTTTGTCTCTTGATAGAATCAAATACTAGGCCATTACAACAAATTTATACAAAAGCAGAGAATTTAAAACGGACTTGGGTTTCGTGTGACGTTTTATAGAAAAACTCTTTTCTTCAATTACTGCTTTGAAAACGACAGTATATCAACAGCTAGCATCGACGCCTGTTGCTGAAAGAAAGATTAACTCAAGATCTATTGGATTTTACTTTTTGACAAATTTCATTGATTTTGGAACTGCTAGTTTCTTTAAAAGTTGCTCGGAGCTGAATTTTTAATTCTAAAAAGATTCCCATGATCATATTAAAAAACCACCCGCTGATTGTTTTTGATTTTATTGGTATTGCTTCTTGTGATTCATCGTCTTGCTGTTGCATAATACTATAACCAGTTGTAAATGAAAGATGGCTATAACCGTTTGTTAGTATTTTCCAATTCAACTGTGCTTTCGGTAGCTGTGTGTGAGTCAAATATTAAAGCCCGTTTATTCGATTGTCCTTGCTGCGTTTATGCGATTGTCCACTGTGAATGTGCGAAACATGGTCTAAGACTTTTCTTTGACACTATGAAAAATTTCAAGTCAATTCTCGTCACTGGCGCGATGGAAACAGGCATTTACAATATTCCTTTACATATGTGAACCCCCTTATTAATAACAGCACTGCATTGTTGTGTACTAAACCAACGTCAGGGTAGAAACAAGTTTTTAAATGTTTTGATGGTAAAGATAAGCTTTGCTCGTTGTGACAGTATCATTATAGATGGCTATGTACTCTTTCTCGTGTAAACAGCCATCTGTAACGTGAAGATAATGTTATATGATGTAAAGAAGTTAGAAAGCTATGGTTTTAAGTTTAAGGTGATAATCAATTTGAACAAGGTCAACGTTTAACGTTAACGTCAAAGTTTGATTAAGGTTTAGTAACTTACAAAAATCGCAAGTTTGAAACTATCTCGTTCTCTTCGTGGCATTTTTATAGCATACTAGGCAGGCACCGCGCGGCCATTGGGCTAGCAGGGGCTATAGCCCCTTCACTTTTTTTGCGATAATGCTTTAGAAAATTTCTTGGAAAGATTACTCTAACTATGGTCTAACGCAACATTGAATAGTATACTCCTAAGAAATAGCAGTTTTTCTTTACTGGGAACCATTTTTGTTCATTTTCTAGGCGTTTTCTTGATGTTTTATTATCTCCAATCTAATTTTATCTATTTTTATAACTATTGATATCTTCCCTAAACCAGATTGTTTATAAAACCCCAGTAGAAATAAGCCAGTATTTTCTAAAAGGGGCATTGCCAGCGTTCTAGAGGGTGTGGGCTCAAAAAATTTTGGTCACGCCCTTTTCAGCCCTCCCACATTTAGACTGGTGCTCGGTCCCTGATACCAGGTAGCCAAATGCTTTTCGCAATGAGTTCGACTTTTTTTTTATCCACAGTGAAGGAAACTTATACAGTAAATAAGAAACACATTTTCTGCATCAGGCTGTCCATTTTCTTATTAGGTTTAAAAAACAGGCTGACAAGTGATTTGAAAGAATTTTTGATATATTTACAAGGAAAGGCCTGGAAAGATAAATCTTTGATAGATTCAAAATACCTTATCCAATTATATTTGTTTTCAGCCAAAGGCTCGATAACTTGTATCCTATATCACGCCATTTGCTTCCGGAATATTACTTCAAATATTCATTTTGCTCCACGAGCTTTGTTCTGAAATAGCTTACAGGAAATTGGCTAAATCCAGTCTCGCCAGTAAGCCTTCACTTTTTCATATGAGTTAGTTTCTTACTGCCTTTATTTAGATTGTTACAGTGCCGTCGGGACATTCATAATGAGAGAGGGGGAGCCCGTTTTATTCCTTCTCACTCAGTACGCTGTTATAAAAGAAAGATACTACATTTTGACATTTATTAGATTTAGAGGGATCCAGCCCCCAGCCCCCCAGCCACCCCGGTTCCGACTGCCTTGAGTTATGACACCCATATTAGTTCAAAACGATGGAAGTATCATCTATTTTCACAGCTTTAAAAATAGGAAAATTTTAATCTGATCGTGTTTCGTATGCCTAGTATTATGTTAATAGGGTATGTTGGTGGTAAGTGTCTTGGAACCAGTTTGCTTAGTCCGATGTTTTTATTTCATATATTTCTCTATTCCCTATTCCACAATTCAAATTTAAACTTGAATTTCTTGTTTTGTAGAATGGAAGGCTGTTTCCAGCATTTGACATTCATCGACACGGGCTTGCTGCTGCCTATCTTCTGAATAGGAAATCAAAAGGGGAGATGTTTTCAAAAGTGGAAGATGGAGATACCTGCACAAGGGAAATGACAGCAAGCGATAATTTAAGGAGGTAAGACTTCATTAATTGTTAGCATAAACCTGGAACTGAGTGTATTGAATAGGAAGATGTGACTGACTGAATTCGTTTTGGAGCGGTGTTGTTTTCTATTTTTTTCCGATCTTGCTTTGTAATGTACCTTAATTGTAATGTAATGTAATTTCGTCATTTGCTTTGAAAGCCTTTAATATGAAGTTTTACAGTTGGTTTATCGATAAAAGTTCACTGTAGCGGTATTCTACGAAGTTTGGAAGAAAGCCAGTTTTTTGTGGGTGTTACCAGGTTTTGAAGATAACGAAGAATTTTGGGGAGAAAATCGCTTAATCGTTTTATCGAGGTTTCGGTCTTAAGGAGATGTCTTTTGATTAAGGTAACACTGTAGTGTTGAAAAAATTACTCCTCAGTTTTTATTGTCTCTAGGATCACAGACGGCATTTCTGATATAAAGATAGTCAATAAAGAAGTCTGGAGACCTCTTCCGCGCTTTCAACGTACAAAGAAATTTCCTAAGGAAGATCTGACGGCTGATGAAGACAAGAAACCTTTGTCATCATGTATTGCTTGCAAACTGAAGAGCCCAAAGCAAAGAGATACAGTACCTGACAAAATTGAAGACCTCAGTGCAACAGCAGAAATGGATCTTACTGCAAAGAGCTGCATTGAAAGTGGCGCTGAGTTCAAGGTGCTTTTTGTCCCAGGCTATGAGGTTGAGAGAAAAGCTGAATATTACGAAGATCCTCTTAAAATTGGTGGGCTTAACGTGACGTCGATCAAACGGGCTTCTGTTAACCGACAAGACCCATTTTTAAGTCGAGTAGTAGCCTTACGAAAGCTAGACGACGAGACAACTGCGACAGAGGATAAGCAAAAGAGGTTGGAAAACCTTCTTTATCCATCGCGATACAACGGAGCATACCGAGAACGGAAGATTTCGATCGAGCGGCGGATCAACACGGTAAAGTCGCCGCAATGCGGATCGTCTGCTGACTGCCCGTTTAAGGCCAGAGGTGCACTATCTACTCCGTCGAGGAGAAACAGGGTAACAGGGGGTAAAAAGGGGTTCAATTCTGTCGAAGGTATTTTTGACACGGCAAAGAGTTCACACAAGAGAGTTGTATCGGATTATAAAGCGTTGACTTATGTTTGCGACCGAACATCGAGTGAGGATGCAGATAGCCTTAAAGGTAATGAGCAGTCAAACAATGCAGTGAAAAAGGTATCTGCGAAAAGCCCACGGAGAAGACGCAGTAAATGTGGCGCATCTCCTGATTCGAAAACATCGCAAATATTTGACGCAACTGATGTTACAGTAAAGTACGTCGTCCCTTGCGGCGAGAAAATAAAAGACGCAGGAAAAAGGAAAAGGCAAAACTCTTCGCCTGGAAAAAGTTTTTTTTCACAAAGGAAAAATTCACTGACAAAGCTGAGCAATAAAAGGCCAGCAACGGCTGAGGTAAGAAAGAAGAAGACTAACACACCAAAAAGGCCTAATACAGCCAGTGTAGATACAAGAAAGCAAGCCAGTGAAAGAGTTTAGGCAGTATTCTCTCTCGAATTCATTCAAGGTTACAATTCATTCTAACTCTTTATACAATCTAAACAGTTTGTAAAAGGGGGCTTCTAAGCAAAATATTTTTTGTGGGGTCTTTTTAAGGGTTTGCCAGTCAGTGTTAGTAAGATGTTAATGGCCTACTGTGTTCAAACCAGGGTTGCCAGATGGAGTTTTCTAAAGAAGGCCAGACGGATGACAAACTCAGGCCAAAATGCTCATAAAAATGCAAAATCAAAACATTTCGCAGAAATACACCGCGCAAGCGTAGTTTGAATTTCCACGGAAGAGCCTAGAAAATAATTCAACAAACTCAAACAAAAAACCGAGAAACGTACGCTTTAAATAATCCCTTCGCCAATCATTTGGTCAGGCAATGATATTTGACGTTTGGGTCCACGCTGTGTATCACTGCTCTTTGCATAATTTGTTTGGCCTTTAGAGTAAAGGAACGCCCTTAAAACTTCTGCTGAAAAAGGGCAGAAAGGCCAAATTTAAGAAGTATGCCAAAAACAATTTTTCCAGGCCATTTTACGCTTTAGAAGGCCAAAATTGTAAAATTTGGCCTCAAAAGGGACAATATGGCAACTCTGGCTCAAACCCAAGAATATTTTGCAAACTTGTGCTACTGAGCGAAGCAGAGTTATCTTTTTATTTTTAAACGTGCGGCGAGTGAAACACGCTGTGCAGTGCAGAGTGAAACAAAGTTTGCAAAAGTATGGCTTGGGCAAAGGGTTGTTTGTTTACATATTATTCAGTTTTTCATCATCCCATGTGATAAAACTTAGGTTTTTGTTCGTCGTAGATAATTAGATGTTTATCTAGCTTATAGATAAGCGTTTCGAGTCTATTAGGCAATTGTCAGTTTACAAGGCGCACTTATAACATCATCCATGTAGGGATCTCAAGATTTAGAAAATTGATAACTGGGACAAAATTCAATTATAAATGTAGCGTTTTTAAATGTAAATAAGAGAATGTAAATTTGTCAACTTCATTAACTTATTTACAGGTCTTAAAGTTAGTTTGATAATTTAAATTGATAGTTTGATCATCTTAAAATTAGGAATATTGCAATTATAGACGAGAGGTGATAAAATTTGGTTTATTTTGACTTATTTGTATCTTCTCAATTCTATCATAACTGAATGAAGATATTCAAAATTCAAAGTGAGATTTGAGTTTCAATATTTTAATACATCAAAACTGAACAAAATCAAATTCCAAATTTGCGAAAGCAATTTATATTCCCAGATTTAGCGTGTTTTTGGCTAAGCAAGAGCTCTTATTCACTTCATGGCTTACCAGAAAAGCGTCGGTCTGCAACTGAATTTCCTTAAACTGAACTTCACTAAACGTGTACTTTACTAAACATAACTCAGGATTCTTCTAAAAAATTTTGTAAGGTGTCAAATCTCTATGTCCCTTGTATAATATTTTGATAGTTAAGTCACTGCCCCTTAGCAGTTAAATGGCGATTCTAGCCTTACAAATCTGGGGTGGGGGGCTAGCCGCGGGCCAAACTTTCAGTTACAAGGAATAACGCTAGCCATTACTTTGCGAACTAGTAGAATATAAAGCAGTGGCGTGGTGGCTCAAAATTAGCCAAAAGGCAACGATTTTTAGCGCCCACTAGATAAGTATGTCCTTGGTACAGCTCTATCAAGGCTGTCATCATTATGCCAAATAGTTTTATTTGTGGGGTAAAGAGCAGCTGCGTCCTCTAGGAAAAATAACAAAGAAAATTGTTGCTGGGGGCCCCTAAAGGTTCGGGACCCTTTGCTACTTAACTAAAGGTAACTTAGTTCTGTTACTCCACTGAGTAATATCTGTTTAACAATAATGCATCATGAACATTAGAATTTCAACAGGAGAGCTATACTTCTAAACAATAAAAGGCTAATAGCTTTGTAAAGTTGATTGGTAAAATTTATCCATAGCAGTTTGTATGCCTTCTATCCAACCTCCATGAGATCAAGCAAACCATTCTCTTACACAGAATTTCAAGTCATAGAGTTTCGAAAAGCAATAGTAGATTACCAAGGTATACTGGGATGGCATTGGTATTACCCTGCGCTGGGTTACAGAGCGAAAAGAGTTTTCAATGGGATGCAGAGAATCTTGGTTTGGGCTCACCCTGCGCACCCCACCCCAAGAAGGTGTATCTTCGTGATAATATATAACAAATATAGAATTTAAATGATTGTCAAGAATGAATTTTTCTTGGTAACTACAGAAAGGAACCACAATTTTATTAATGTTAACCTCGGTTACAAACCAAAACGCTTAACATGGCCCCGAGCTTGTTAGATAAACGCAATAAAGATTGCATTGAGCAAAATAAAGAGAGCAACCCTGACATAGTAAAAAAACGATTAAACAGCTTTGAAAGGAAGCTTTGAATATTTTATAAAAACTTTTGAAAAACTCGGGGGGGGGGCAAACAAAGGGCGAATAAAATATCTGCCCCCCCCCCAGCGTAGAAACACCACTGTAGCAGTTTGCTGCATCAAATAGTATTATTTACAGAATGCTACTGTTTTCTAAAAAATGGCCTTTCTCATCTTTAGGAATAGGAATGAAATTGCAGATGACAACTACTAGGCATACCTTTCAGAATGATGGTTTAATGCGAGTAATACAGAAGGACTGAAGTTTCGATTTCAATCAAACATTTATTCTAAAACTTAAACTTGGTCAAACTGAGATACAGTTAAGATGTCACCATATAGATATGTTTTCAGACAAAAACAAGCTTTTCAAGCTTCTAGCTTTCGACACTGTCTACCGCAGTGATATGTGAATGGGGTTAAATCTTGTTGCTTAAAATTTCTTCTCAGTTGCCGACTTTAATGCTAACTGTGCTATTTTCTCCTTCGATGCTGCGACATTAATCAAAATAAAATGATACCAATGATAGTTTCCAATTGACGAAAATTACACCAGTTTTTCTTTTTACACCAGAGGGCAATTGCCACCACCCACAACCGTCCCTCTTATAACCCAGTCCATCTTTCTTGATGCCAGCCTTGCCCTACCTATGTCGAATAATTTTACCATCACTGCTTAACAAAGTTGATAGAAAGAAATGCTGAAGAGCATGGCATGTTTCTGCTTTTCCGTGCTATTTTCAAATATTTTAAAGTGTAATTCGTCCGAGAACAACTACTTTGAAATAAACCCTCAGTATGCTGATGACATCACATGGGCATCTACTGCGAAACATCGAATAGATCATATTAAAGAAACCATTCCTGGTAAACTTGAAGAAAGAAACCTGCGAATAAATGTATCAAAAACGGAAGAGTATAGCATCGAGGAAAAGGGAAATGAAGCATGGAAAGAATGCAAAGTTTTTGGAAGCTACTCGGTACAAAAAAAGACATCAACAGAAGAAAGATATTAGCAATTGATGCCTACAAAATGCTCAACAGCATTTTCAGCAGCAAGAAAAACTCCATCAAGATCAAACTGAGAACTTTTAATGGCTATGTAGCAAGTGTATTTTTGTATAATAGCGAACTGTGGACACTAACGAAGAAGCTAGAAAACACCATCGACACCTTCCAACGTAGACACCTAAGAAAAAGCCTAGGAATTAACTGGCAAAAAAATATTACCAACAACGAGCCCTATGCCAGAACGAAATGTGAACCATGGGGTGAAATGATAAGAGAAAGGAGACTAACATGGCTAGGACATCTCATGCGCTTGCACCCAGAAACACCAGCAAGGAAAACCCTTGAAGAATATATCAGGAAAGTAAAACGGCCACAAGGAAGACCAAAGACGACCTGGATGCAGACAGTAAGGCAAGATCTGGCCAGCATCGGAATTAAACTGGATCTCTCAAAAGAAGCACAAACAGTGAATAGATTATCTGAACTGACACAGGACAGAAAGAACTGGCGTGGCATTGTGAGACGCGTCGTGCAGTATTAACTGCGTGTGACGTCTTAGTAGTAGTAATTCGTCCGAGTATCTTCTACGATTGATTGTAGGTAGGGCTACTCCACCGTGTATTACTGTTTTGCCAACCTAAAAATTGTAATTTGTGTTACTTCCACGCAATTCAATCTTGAAGACAACCTACTAAAACTCTTCACAGAATCGCTTAAAAAATGTTCGCAGGGTTAAGGAAACATATCTATGTTTTACAACTTTAATTGGGAAGTTAACGTTGGGCACTTAGAAATTAAAGTAGAATTATCCCCCCCCCCCTAGGCTCAGGGAGGCCACGGCCGCCTGTTATCTTGATCAACTCGAGGCTTGAGGCATGCCTCGTTCACGTTCAATAAATCAGTAAACTTGGTGGCGTCGATTTAGTTTTGTAATTGACCAAGAAAGTCTTTTTTCTTGTTAACAAAAAGTCAAAATTTACAGAAATACCGTGATAGAAGAGACCTTCCTGCTGTAATAAGGTTTATTCGGCAGGTGAAGGAAGAATTCGTCAAAGAAATCGTCACTGAGCTTTTTTGGAATCTGAATTTAGGACAGAAGAGAAGTTCATCATGATCAGCACAATTTTACCTGGACAAAAGGTACTTGTCCTTTGGTCATCAGCTAACCCTCCAACAAACATTGAAAGTATAGTAGGATCATTGAAAAATCAAACTGGAGCTGATGGAAGGGTTCAAGTTGAGCATGTGGATATCATTCAAACCTGTAAGTTTAAATTTACAGCGTGATGTTTCCTTTTTGCCTGCTAATGAATTTTTCTATTGAACTAGTCGTTTATATCGATTGTCACCTACCTTTGGATTTGAAAGTCAAATTTATGTGAAGAGACTGCATCACTAAGTTTTCATTGTAATGAACCAACCAGATTCTACCAGCTCTGATGCAAACAGTTCTTCTATGTTTTATATTTTTTACTTAGGAGCAATGCCCACCAGTGGACTGAAAATGTCTTTTATGTTGGCAATGCAAATTTTTTCAGGCCAAGGGCCAAGGTAGACAGGCCTTTTTGCTCAAGTTATCAAGATTATTGATGCCAGTGTTGATAACTTGAGCAAAGAATAAGGGGATTAACTTCCAATTATAAAGAGAAATGAAGATAGCATGGTCCTGATGAACATTTTCTGCATGTGCCATTGAACAAGCTATTAGTATGATTGAACAACCTTCACTTGTATGAGTTTCACTTGCAACACTGATTGCAAATGTGTAAGTATACATTTGTTTGCAAGTGTGCCTAGGCATGGGCAGAACAAAGCCTTTTCCTTTGTGTAGAAAATTAGCATTTTGTGTAGTATATCAACATCCTTAAGAGTTTGAATTAATTCAAATAGTTGATTATTAATGGTTTTGTAATCATTATATTAAGAAGCTAAGTTATGAGAAGCTTTGCAAAATAATTAAGAGAGGAAAGTCCTAAAATTACTGTTATTGCACACAAAGAAAACTGATTAACAGAGAAAACTATGATGTATTAGTCTTTGCTTTATTTTTTTATGTTAACTATGTAAATGGCTTTATGTTTAGCACACCAACAAGCGAAGTTTTTACATATGTCAAAAATGTTTTTATTAGTTTGTACTCGGAATGCCAAAAAACGTGAGTGTCCGAAGATCTTTTGACCTAAGTACATGGAATGGACCCTGGCAATCAATATAACAGCTTCTTGTTATTTGCATTGATGTGCACTCTGAACAAAGGTCACTCTTTCTTTCTTTCATTCCCCATTGCATGAATCCTCCCTTTCAAATTTTTTTTAAAAAATCAAAAATATTTTTCTGAGAATTGTCAAATTGTTTTTTTCTGAGCAGTATAGTAATTTGTTAAATTTTAGTCTGGGAGATGCATTTTTAGCCATTCTAGAAGGCCTGATTTCAAAAACAAATTTCGCGTTGGACCCAACCATGGTGGTCCTCCCATGTCACTTAACTTTATTCTTAGCTCCCCTGCCCCAGGCTCAATTTTGTGGTGCCGTTTCTAGGGAATACCAGCTTTAAGCAATTTCCAATATAGTTTCATGTGATTTTAGTGGCCATTGTTTACGACTAGCGAATGACAGAATCTTTTTAAAATCAGTAAATTATTCAAACATGACCAGACACAGGCCAGTTGGTAGTATCACTGATAAATAGTCTTAACTCTGCATATTCGGCTTTCATCTCATTCAGTACTTCAAATTAAACTTACATTTTTTTAGAATATTTACTTTTTAATCATA
Source organism: Rhopilema esculentum (assembly GCF_057945365.1). Lineage (NCBI taxonomy): Eukaryota > Metazoa > Cnidaria > Scyphozoa > Rhizostomeae > Rhizostomatidae > Rhopilema > Rhopilema esculentum. The sequence goes on from NC_142818.1 coordinate 3,585,809, forward strand.
TGTCAAATTAGACACCGTATATCCTTGAATTAGCCCCCTGGGTGCTTATTTATTTTGAAAATTTTTGAATGGGGCTTATTTGAGGGGGGATTTTTTGAGAGGAGGCCAATTCGAGGATTTATGGTTAGTTATTTTGGCATCTGTCATTTATGAATAGATTGTTGTTATAAAATGTCCTGATATACTTTTATTCCACCTTTATGTCCCAGTACAAAATAAACTGGTGCATTTTATCCCATGGTAGCCCATTTCCATGAAATACAATGGAATGCTATAGTAAAATTGATTGTTCTAAAGTAATGTTTCATTCAAAAGTGAATGAAGTGTATATCTCCAACAGTTTACCCATCCTGATTAAAATATGATGATAATTATTTTCTGCAGCTGGACACCAAAATTCAACATTTGATGTAGCAATATCTGGAATTCTCTCACCCTCAACTTACATTCACAACACAGACATATTAGCAGAAATAGCAAGAGTTTTAAAACCAAATGGCAAACTTTTAGTTAGAGAGCCAGCAGGTATTCAAACCTTTTCTAATTCATACCCAAATTCTTCGTTAAAATTTCATATATATTTCCTCAGTTGACCATCTTGTATTATTTGTGTTGATTTCAGAGCAGCACCAGAATAATTTTTTATGGTGTGGTTAATCTGTTAATTTATGCCTATACAAAGTTTGCAGAGTAAGCCATAAATAATGCCAAACCTTGCTGTAAAGAGTCAATATGTGCCTCTTGGTGAAGGTATGACACCCAACCAGGGATGACGCCAGAAAAGAAATGCTGGGGGGGGGCTGTAATGTCAGAGTGCCAACAGTGAGCGTATCACCCACAAAGATGTAATATAACACCATTTCCGCTGTGGTAATTCTAGTTCAAAAAATGAAAAAAAAATTGAAAAAAAATCAAACAATGAAAAGAAAAGAAAACACGAAATGGAAGTTATGAAAGTGCCAACATTACTTAACAATTTTAAAAAATTGAAGTGCCGACGGGGGGGCTCAATGAATTTTTGGGGGAGCTCCTGCCCCCCAAGCACCCCCGGTGGCACCATCCCTGCACCCAACACTCCCATAGCATTTCTCTGGTGGACTTGATTAACACTTAAATAAAACTTTGATGTTCGATTTATCACAATCCCATCCAATAAAATGAACAGATAATGTAAACATACCTGCAATGGTGGTTGGTCCTCAATTCCTTCTACTTACACAGGAATTTTGATGTGTTTATCACCTTTGAACTCCAGGATAGCAAGAAACAAATTTCTTTGCACAAATATGGCTTCAGAAAGTCTTTGGGAACTTCATTTGCTTGACATTTACTGAAAAAATGCTTTGTTGCTTATTCATGTTACCAAAGATTCTTATTTATCGATTGTGTGTCTCAGTTCTTTTGATTCCATATTTAGGAGGCAGATCAGCTGAAAAACTTATTTCTACATTAAGATTATCTGGATTTATAAAACCATCTGAGGTAATCATTACACTGAGACTTTTTATGTTCTTTGCTTTTTGTGGTACTTAGTAAAATAATTTCTGAGATATCTTAAAATACAAGCGGGGAACCATATTAATATAATCAATCATCTGAACTTGTTTAAATCAGAACCAAAAGAAGCAGCAAATATCTCTTACCAATCAAGTGTATGTTATTTAATTTCTGTGATCTTATGTTCTACCTACTTAATGCTATTGTTTAAATTTTACTTTATATTTTTCTTCCCTTCTTGGATGCATGAGGCTTATCCAAAATTTGCTGGGCTTGGTGGATCTGATCTATGCCTATATTACCGCGCTATTGATTCAGAAAAAATGATATTACAAGAATAGATTGTCAAGATGTGATAAACGATGGCTTGATTGAAACATGGGCTGTATGCTTCATAAACTTTTGGGAATCAATAGATTGCATATGCTATGATAATGATATAGAAATTTTCTTACATGAATCTAGAGAAGGAGAATTCTAGCTGTATGTTTTGCTTCATTACAGCCAAATGTGTCTCAACTTGATGGTGAATCAATTCAAATGGTTGAGGTAAGAAAATTTAGCTAAACTCTTGAATGAATTGAATTTCAAATCGACTCTGACAACATGACTCCCTATCTCTAATGTTTTCTTTCTCTTGTTTTACATGGCTCATTTCAAAGGCGATTGTAAATAAAAGATTGACAGAAACATTAGATACATATTTCTAAACAATTTAATAACCTTGTTATGTATTGGAGAAACTGTGTCTTGCCGATCCTGCTGTTATATTGCCAACAAAGAATAAGAACTGAAATAGAGGTAGAAACTCTTTAAATCTGGACCTTTTCTCCGTGGGAGTGCTGAATTGTTGCTTTGAAACATGCCATAAAGGCTCTCCGTGTGTAGTCAAAACTGTTTTTAGAAACAAGGCAAATTATACTATCTTGTTGATGAAACATTTCATCATGTTTATACCTGTAAATCGCAAAGAGTTATTTTTTAGGAAATCAGACAAAACCTTTTAAAAATTATGTGTCTAGAGGCGGGTGTCGATATAAAGAAGCGATCAGTGAAAGCCCCATAAACTGTAGAGTGTGAATCCCAATGGTTTATTGTCACGCCGAAGTCTTGCAGCTTTTGACGGAAATTTTATATTGTGATTAAGACCAGCTACAATTCCGGACAGACAAGTGTTTGAATTTTCACCCTCTCTCCTAGTTCAATGTTGACATCACTGCTTCTAAAGTACTTACTCTCCAAATTTTAAAAAGAGGGAAGGGGGTCGATAGATGTGGGCCTATGGATGCATGCTACTGGGCACAAGTTTAGGGGTTTGTCTCAACAGATTTGTCCAAAATTTTAGGCATAGCAATTTGTAAGCTATTAACTTCTACTAGTTGAGGGGATTTTGTGCTATAACCCCCACAGGCCAAAGACTGCGAGTCAACTATGTGGTTTTGTAGCCTTCTTTTTAGCTTTCAAGCATTTGGTTTTTAGAAAGTCTGTCATAGTAACAAGTTATTCCTAAGCATTGGTATGCGCACATGATTGATGGAGAAAATCGTCACCTAGCCAGTTTCGGTTTTATTGAGAAATTTGATAATTTTCAGTTTCATTCTTGAAATTGTCTTTCTGATTATTTTAAAACAATTTTCAAGGCTGGTTTCCACAAGGCAAATTTCGCACCGAAATCGCTTCAAAATTCCCACGAGACTGTTTTCTACTTAAAAGTAGAACTCTTTTCTACTTTCTTGCGAATTCGCTGCGAAATCAAATATCAAATCTGCGCATGCCTTGATGCCTTCATCAGCGATTTCGCTGCGAAATTCGCCTTGTGGAGCTCATCCTTTATTTCCATTTTTTCTGATGTCTTGAAATAGGTCTCTTGTCAAAAGCCAGCTTTTGAAGTTGGAGCTGGTGCAAAAATAGCATTGAAAACAAGTAAGCCTTTTCGCCTATTATCAGATTTTTTGCCATTGCACCCATTTCTATATTCTATGTTGCATGTATGTCGTATTTATTCGAAGCCTTTTTATAGAAAAATGTAACAGTTCAGTCCTCTTTATTTATTCTCCACTCAAACAATCGGAGAAAACTTAGAGTGTGAATTGCCCCGAAAGAGTCATGCACTTTGTTAACAGCACTACTAAAAACCAGATATTGGACAATCAGACCGAACTTAGTGCACCATGCCAAAACATTTAACCTTTGCATAGCATAAGGAATCTTTTTTTGGTTAGGCGTTCAACTTGAAGATTTACCTGTTTTTGTAATAGTGCGTCAGAGGTATGGCAGAGCGTCTTAGTTTGGATTTTGGAGTCCTCTAAACTAGTACCAAACTGGGAAGTTACAGGAAAGGTCTGATAAAGTCAACCCATCTTTTGCAGATACCCTTATCAGCGAGTCTATTAAATAAGATATTTATTTTCTCAACGAAAATCTAAGAAATATTCCCGAACAACAAATTTTAGAAACAGCAGATGGGCACAAAAGTTGGTATGAGAGAAAAAACTCATATATTTTCAACCCATAATGTTGTAAGAAAAAGCTATTTATGTTTTGAAAACGAATGTATCCGAAGAATGCCATCCTTTATGTTTTTGCTGTATCTTTATCGTCTTTTGCCTTTGCTGGGCTTTTTTTCCACGTAGATAAAACTCAATACGTTAACATGTTTTATCTTTTATGACATAGTGGTGAAATTTATCAGGAACAATTTTATCATTAGAAGTAATTAAACGTTTATCAGGACACATAAATCAATTTACCAACCATCTATCTGCATGGAAGAAACACAAACAGTCATAAAGAAATTCAGATTGTTTCTAACCCGTTTCTTTATTTTCAGAAACTAGTTATATAAAGTTGCGTAAGGCTTTCTTGGCAGAGAATCAAGCTGTTAAATTAAGATCAAATCCAAAGCGGATTATAAATAGGTTTTTCTCGCCGCTAGAATGTTATTTATTCGTAGGGAATCGATCTTGTTCCTTGGGAAAAGAAAACCTTTGTACTATAGTCGCCATTATAGTTACATTTCCCTGCAAGATTTATATCTTCATTCAAAAGTTCCCATTTTAATTTTAAAAGCTACATATTCGATAGGTGTTTGGCTTGATAGCGTGTTCAATGATAAAATTTATATTTCCTTTGTCTGTTTGTTTATAAATTGATTCTTTCGATTTGCATCTGTTTTCTTTGTGATTTTGAAAATCATAATAAGGCTGCAAATTTTGTTTTTAGGTACAAAAAAAGTTGTAAGCCAAGATGTAGCAAAGGTTTGGACACTGTCCGCACAAGATGCAAACGATGATGACATTGTAGGTGCCCTTATGTCTGGTTTTGTTTCTCTTTAATTATCAAACTAAAACTAGCATAAAGTTAATCAAATGTGTTATTGATGGAAAATACTGAGCGATCACGGAAATCCAAAGTCCTGTCAGTTAATAGTTTTTCAAAGAGCAATATGAACTTAAAACAACAGAAGCAAAAAGGTTAATCCACTAAAGTTTTAAAAAAGTTGCTAAAATATAAATGTCATTTTTATTTCAAAATTTCAATTCACACGAAATCAGTTTTTGCACCACAATATTTGTGCATAGTTTTGTAACCAATTTCGCTTTCAAACTCTACGCTTTGATGACTTGTCAATTTAATCTATGATAATAGGCCGTCAATAAGATTTTGATAATGTCTAGACAAGCGTTTGTTGTGAAAGGTGTAGCCTGAATCTAAAAGACAGGGAAATTCATACCCTTCCTTACTGAAGCTAACTAACGAGCTATGCTTTTTTGAAATTGTATTTGTATACCTAGCTTTCGAAGATACTGTATTTTTAGGATACCGAGAAGCCACGCTTATCAAGTAGTTCCCTGGCCTTCCTCTCGATGTGACGTCACCCCGTAATTCCTTTGCCTTGAATAACTGAGAGCTAGAGACTCTCCTCGTGAAAGTTTGGTAATTGCTGTGCCACGAACCTCGGACCTTTAGATCTTTAGTTAGCGACCCTGACCACTGAGCCATCTTCACACCTAATCATGCAAAACACTTACTCTCTCACTCCATCTAAACTGTCTGTATTTCACCTTCAAGGATATAATTGACTCTGATGCCTTGCTTGAAGAGGAAGATCTTCTGAGACCAGATACAGGAAACCTGAAAAGTAAGACTTTTTGTTTCATTAATTGTTAGATAAAGTAGAGGCAAATGTTTAACCCACACATTATTCCGTCGTTTATCGATGATGATTTTGCCTCACTACACTACCCTCGTGGGAATACTTCAACAATTATGCATTATAATCGAACATAAAAGAAAGATCGAACAACAGTACAACAACTTTTGGACAAATACTAATTTTTGGAAATGGAATTATAGAATTCGAAAATAGACAAGATAAACAAATTCATATTCCCCTCAGATTCTGTTTGATTTGTTTTGCAAAGCATTGCTTTTAGGGATGCTAGAAAGCCAAAATATTAACAATCTGCATTTCTTCTTTCTTAAATATATTTGCTACCCATAAATATTTGCAGGAATGTCTTATATCCGTACAACTTTTTATCAACTGAATGTCTTTGATAGTCAGATTTGAAGTGTTGAATTTTTTAATCGCCCATTCTCTTCTTCAGATGAATGTGGTCCAAATTCAGGAAAAAAGAAAGCGTGTAAAAATTGGTGAGTTTCTGTCCTTTGATTTTTTAGTTGTAAATCAAGATTCGTAAGAATTGTAGCGAAAGAAATATTTTTAGCCAATTTGATGTTGAACGCGTTTTGCCGTTAAGTCCTTAGCCAAAAATATTTATATTTTTCGACAGATTGATCGAATGAAATTTCAATCCTTTGAACTGCAAGAAGCAAATATTCGTGCTTCGTTTAATCGTGATTCTATTTAAAAGTTGCCTTAATGCTTCTTACCGCCTTTAGAAAATTTAGATAAAAGATCTCATGGTCTCATGGTCGCTGTTTTATTTTCTCTTTTCTTTTTGCCATACCATCTTGGAGTTTCTATTAATATATCTGTCTCATTTGGATCTTTATTAGCCCTAATATTGAGAATGTGCTTTAGAAGCTGTACTTATCCCCCTTCTCTTTCTTTAAGTACATGTGGTCTGGCTGATGAATTAGACGGTACACAACCCACCAAGCCCAAGGCATACAAATCTGCGTGTGGCAACGTGAGTATATTGTTCAATTAGCATTTATCTCCTTTCTATTCAATTGCTGCTTTAGCACCCTTCATCCCGGCTATCTGAGATTTTTACCTGTGCTTTCACATGAGTTTTGTGAAATGCTGGAAAGAAAAGTAGGCATTCCAAAACACATCTTTCTAAAGGCAAAGATGTGAAGAAAGAAGATCGTGTCTTATGGAGTAAACCATCACACCCTATTTGCATAGAATAAGATGATGTTGTATCGTACGGAAACTTTCTCCAGCAGCAAAGAATATCCTGTGCTTTTATTTACCTAAGTAGAATAAAGCGTCGGATGTAGTTGAAAGGTCTTAAATGGTGCAAAGAGCCTGCTTTGTACCTCGAAAAATTTCTAGAATTGTAAAATTGTGTTTTCCCATTAGAAGTTTTTAACTGGCGCACCATGTTTTAATTTCTAGCTTGGGATTTTACTCACAAGAACATGATTTTGCTATATTTGAATGCTAAAAGTCAAGACTATAGCAAAATTTATTTTACAAATATACAAATAAGATGCCACCATGCTCATTCTGATAACATTCTACGCGTCTTTATTGATGTCCTCCGAACTAGCACGCACATCTGTCGTTATTTGACCTTCTTGAACTGCCAAAACTAGATAGTAATCTTTGTCATACCAAGACATCATGTCACTGCATCCCATTACTATTCAAAGATCTCATAAATCCGAGTTTATGAATAAACTTAACCTTTCATATCACAAGTCAACAGTACTATAGGGTTTACCACTTAAATATAATGCTATTTTATCAAACTCAATTTCTGGCTTCTACCTAACACTGATAGTTAAAACTCGTATGTATGTTTTTATGACTGGCAATCCATGGCTATAGTTTTATTAAGTTGCTTGCTTATGTTTTAATTGCAGTTTTAGCTTAGTATTTTGTTGCCAAATCCAGGATTACAGAAGATAAACGAGAACAGCCTTTAGGATGAAATTTGGGGTGGCAATTTAATTTAAGCATACAGTGTGGATCTTTGGTTTAGTTAATTGCCTCTTTCTCAATGTAAGCTTGTGCTTGCTTTGATAGAGCAGGAAAAACACAAGCTGCTATTCTTGATTTTTGCGCTATCACTACCCCACATTTTAAGCAAGATGACTCTAATAATGAGACTTAGTGACGCGTACAGCAGAAGTCCTTCCACTGGCGTAACCGATGCAAATCAAAATACTATTTTTGCTTTTCCTCTAAATATCTACGTGTCGCTGTGATGAAATGAGTAGATTTAGTATTAACTTCCATCCAGAAAACTTGTGACAATTCTATTCATAATCAAATTCAGATAGATTGATGTCCAATTTGATGTGATAATCAAATTTTTTCACAATATTGCGCATTTCGGTGCAGTCAGGTTACGACTGAGGTTACGATGTAACTTTCATTAAGTGCCCGGTCACTATGAATTGCCTCCACCCATCAATGCAATTCAATCTAGTTTATATCAGTAATTGAAATGTGTCAAATTCAATTCAATTCTCAGTTGTCAAAATTCAATCCATCGAACTTCATTTTGAGTCATTCATTTTGAGTAAATTTTGAGGTTTGAATATTCCGAATTGTCCGTGATTCTGACTGGAGTAAGGCTTATCGTTGAATTTAATTACGAAGTGAAGTATTTTCCATATCAGGTTATGTGTCAAGTTTGAAAGTCTTTTAATCATATGTCTCCGGTATTTCATGTTGTTATGATGATAAGACCCGTCAAATTGAGCCAAAAGCTTTCGAAGGAATGAAACAGGATTATAACCAGGACCATTTAAGACTATATGATTAGGTGACTTGCCCTTGGGGCTGTTGTTAGTCTTTATAAAAGGCAGCCTTGCCATTCTCTGCACCAATGAGAAATATTTGCTGACGAGATAATCGAAACGAGCAAGTGACACTCTAATCCAGTACATGGATTTTTTCGTCCTCGGGTGTTTTGACTGTCTCTAATGAGACTAGATGAATCAGGCACATTTCACGTCTTGCTATTCATTTTCACCAGCGGAGTGTGCTGTGAAACAAGGACGAGACGAGATAAAGCCTTATATGTTTCAATCTATTGTCCGGGCAATTAAACTAACTCCCGCTCTTTATGTGATCTAGATCTAGGGGATTCACTTGTCTGGATTTTCTATGTCTGGTTTGTGTCTGTAGGCTACCATGCAGCCCAAAAGTTTCTTGAATTTGGTACAGGCAGCTAAATGTTATTCAGGATGGTTCTATTTAAAGTAGGATAATACAGATCCTACAAGGACACCATCCAAGTCTTTTTGTAGGCCAAATATTTCCCTAGCTGCATCTTCTAAGTTTTCTCTTCAACTGTCGTTCGCAGAGCCAGTTTACGCTAGCAAGAAAGTTATCATTATGTGACATTATAAAAATGTGCACATCGAACGTAATGGTTCAGTCGGTATTTCATTGAATGTGGTCAAATGCGTAATCGCATAAATATGGGTTGAAATAAATTTGTTTACAAGTTGAAAATTGGTTACTAGGCCTATCATGTTGATTGCAGATTCCCCGTTCACCGCAGATATTATCACCAGTGCGAACATCAGAAAAGCTGGGTCATTTGGAACCATTACGACTTATCTTTTAAATTTATACTGATCATGTGTAAATGTATTATTCTTGCGTAACCATGCCATAACTTTCTACTCAAGCAGAGAAGTATGCTGAATATTCGTAACTTGCTTGAAAAACGAGGCTATAGCAGACAGAGGCTAGATGGATCAGTTGAATTAGCCTGTTGGATGCTGTTTCTCTTGCACGAAAAATGACCTTTTGGAAAAAAATCTTCTGTACCACAAATGCTTTAAGGCTTAAAAAGCTAAGTTTAAATAATTCATAAAATTTGATATAATAATTCATAAGTTATAATCTTTGTGTTTTTCATTTTTAGTGCAGCCTTGGAGATGCTTTCAGATGCGGAGGATGCCCATATTTAGGTATGCCCCCATTCAAGCCAGGGGAACAAGTGCTTCTCTCAAAAAATATGCTGAAAGCTGACATGTGACACTGATTCTAAGCAATACTGTGTTTTTGTCCGAGATGAATTCGTAACTGAGCATTCAGGTATTGTTGTGATGTAACTTTTCTGGTTTGGGCAAGGCATTAAGATAATTTGTCAACCATGTATATGGATCAATATTGTAATATCGTTTACCTAAAGCAGTGACCCTCTACGTGTAATTTATCTGTAGCTTTCAGCAAATTTCTGAGCAATTTTTAAGTGTTTTTGTGAATAGCCATCTAGCTTTGTGTGAAATGTTTCACGAGAATGTGATAGCTAGATCTGCAAAATCTTTTTTGCTTATATTATTGATATCTGTATTCTAATCACTACTGTTTAATTCCATCAACTGTTAGTGAAATATCAATAAGACTTGACAGCTAGATGTTCTTTACTGCCATGAGATGTAAACATTTTATCCACAAACCTCTGCTATAATATGCATGAGCACAGGGGCGGATCCAGAGCAAACTTGAAGGAGGGGCAGTTGGTAGTGGAGGCGCTGAAACATTTTCAAAAATTGATGACGAAAGAACGCTGTATTCAACTCTATTGGTCTTAGAAACCTTTTCACCTGATTCTTATTCTTCAAAAGGGGCGCACAATTTCCAAAAAAGGGGTGCCATACTTGCTTCAACTCGTCGAGGGACTGCCCCAAGTTGCCCCTCCTTAAATCCGCCACTGCATGAGCATACGATGTACATTCTCATTGGTTTAGACAAATGACTAGAATAATGGCCCCAAACAATAGGAATCATGACACGTCTACCCAACAAGCACCCGAATTAGACATCTCGAATTCTAATACCTTTTCCATGTTTGACTCTCTGTCATTTGGATGGGCCTGGTTTATCTTTTCGGGACTCAAGATAGGAGCGATTCATAATATTTTGCCCATTTCACTAACGGCTTCTAAGAACATTGAAACGTAGCAAAAAAATCAATTGTGAAGTTTTTTAGACTTTTTTTATCACAAATTGTGAACTCTTTCTGACTGGCAGAAACCGCAGCTGAGGGGGGGGGGGGGGGGGCAATAATTCTCAAAAGGTGCTTAAAACCGAAATGTATGTATATGCTTTACGGTCCTTCCTCGAATAAGTGTGAATCAGTCACTTGAGCACATGAAACCAAATATCGTATTGCCATTTTAATTTTATTTGGTGCCGATCTGTCCACATAATGGCGATAAGCTCTAACTAATGGCCAATGGCTATTGTGGCTGTGTGTCTTTCGTTATATGACATCAGGTTCCGCTCTTTCCTGTTAAAATGAGATTCATCTTTCCAATGTCAAGAATTTTCAATTTTCTTATTTTGCTTTCTCCGGTCCCACCTCTCCCCTTCACCCTTTTCTAATTTACGTTACAATACATTAATTAACATTTCCTGCTGTTATTGTCAGACAGAGACTTGTGGGCCTGAGTTCGTTGTCAGGAGGCCTTTGATTGACATATTTAAGGTCAGAAATTCAACGGACATAAGTACTTTTCAAATGTTTGGAGGTTTGTCTAGGTGATAGATTTTCGGTAAAAATGGTATTAAGCATTCATCATGCAAAACGCACAAATCAAACTCGACTCACTGTCTGTAGCGTATTGACTTTTAATATGGGCATGGTCCAAAAGAATCCACTTCCTGTTGATGGGCTTGATCTCGGGAACGCATTCTCTTTTTCATGCAGATGTCTTGACTTCAAGTCTCGCGCAGTTGTTGAAACATCTCGTCATACTCGAAGCAAACTGTTTTCCTTTGGTTCTACAAAAGTGATGATCCAAGGGGATAAGCTCTAAATACTTTCTATTCATTTTATGAATTTCGCGAGGTTTCTATAAAGTCAAGACGATAAACCAAATCAGTCTTGTAAAGCCGTTAATCCCTGCGAAAGATTACGCGTTTATCATTAATCCCAAACCAGGCCAGGCAAGAAATATTTGTTTACAATGGGGCTTGCATACGCTAATTTGAAGATTCAGGAAAAGGTAGCTCTTTTGAATATTATAGTGAGGCTGTGGCACTTCAGAAGTTTTGTTAGAAACCTGGCCTTGTCGTATTCCGATAAAGCTTGAGCCTTTTTAAATGGCGCAACCCATTGGAACTAGATTTTGACGCTCCGGAAATCAATATAGCTTCGAGGTAAAGACTTTTGAGTTCCTTTCCATCAAAATTACAAAATTTCTTGATGCTGACAAAATTGTCAAATTGGCCACAAGGGCAGGTTCGATCAAATCTGGAATCCGGCACATCAAAATTTTTTATAGATAAAGATCAAGCCTAAATGTACCCTGGAAGTATTGTAGACAGTTGCAGTGGCCTCAAGAAATTTTCTGTGATTACGTTTTAACTATATTTCTGAGACTAAATTATGGAGACTCTGGTACCCAGGGTAGACTAAATGCAACCATGAATTTCGGAAAAAACTTTACTTCAAATAAATTGAATATTCACCCTGGCCACTCTCTTTGAATTTGAAACAATTAGATTGAGGGGCATATCATTCATTGAAAATCTCGTACGCCTTTTGGAAAGATGCTTTTGATATTCGAGAAAAATTATGTTGTTCTGAGAAAATATCTTGGTTAGGAAAGAATAATAAGCCCCTCGATTAAGACCAGTGGCAGACACTTGGTCAAGTACGGGAGGGGGGCAAGTCTGTTGTTTGGATAAGATGACGTCACATTTGTCAATTTTTTAAGAACAAAAGAACATTGAATTCAAAAAATGGGGAGGGCGAACGCTCCCCTTTGCCCTCCAGGTGTCCGCCACTGATTTAGACCATACAAGTGTGCGTTTCAGAGCCTCTTCTTGAAACATTGTTCATCCATAATGATACGTAGGTCATGAATTGGTTGAGTAACAATAGAATCTTCAGGGGATTGTGGTTACCAGCCCTTTGAACCCCAGCAGGCCATATTCAACCCTTACAGGCAATAATCAAACCGTGATGGCTATGTTCAACCCTTGAAGGCCACGCTCAGTCCCTCCATGTCTTTTTTAAAGCAGTGGAGGCCATTTTAAACAACGAGTAGCTGCTTCTCTGAATCTTTTACTGAGCTGTCTTTAGTAAATTCCAGTTTCACAACAAAATGGCAGCGGTAAATCAAGGCCTACACTCATTTTTTTATAAGAAACAAAGGTCGATGTTCAGTACTCCAGTTTCTTAATGTTCTGGAAATTTCAATATTCATTGTTTCTTAAGAGTTTCTTAGTTATGATGCCATGAACTATGTTATGAAATTTTCATGACCTTTTTTATCACGTCAAGAGACTCGACTCCGTTTTGATGCTGTATTTAGATGTGGGAAGTATATTTTTATCCCTTCTGTCCTAAGTTCTAGGCCAACAGGGCTATCATATTCTTGGATTTCACAAAATTTTGTTGTTCTCAGTTTTATAACGAATAAATAGTTTCTTAATTTTTTTGCTTCGAGTACTGAAGTTCCTTAATTTTTTCTGACTGTCCAGTACTTGTTTCTTATAGCCGGTTTCTTATAAAAAAATGAGTGTATACCGGCACACATATATAGGGCTCAAAACGGCTCATTTTGTCTGATGACAAAAGGTTAAAAAAGCGGCTTTCCTGCAATTCAGTGTTATCCCATTTAAACTTTCCGAACGTAAGGCTAAAATTCCCCAACACACAAGCGTATTGGTGCGCTTGACCCCTGCCCCTCCATCGCTATCGACCCTGTTGAATATTTAGGTAGATTTCTCATGCTACAACAGTATTGGGAAACCTCTAGGATGTTGCTGATTTCCCTGTTTTCTCGCAGATGCCACGGGTCCTGGAAATATCCCGTCAATTTATCTCTGTAGTGCACTCCAGAGAAATGGTCAATAACTGCAGTAATGCCGGCTTTTAGCTGCAGCCGAATGTCGGTGTTTCCACGTGAATCCGTCCCTTTATTATTCACTCGTGTATTTACGTTTGTTTATTAATTCGTGGAAGAAAGACTGAGCTTTGTGTGATTAACTTTGGAAATCAGTTTTAGCTATAAGCTTCGGTACTGCCCCTTTAGTCTTGTGTTTGACTAGCCAATCCAGCCTACCTTTCTTTGTTTAGTTGCGAAAGCGAATCAGAGGTGAATATGCAAAACTATTTGAACAAAGACATCGCAGCGGGCTGAGATTCTATTTGGCAGCACGGAGTTGGAATACACTTGGCTTAAGTAATTTTGATTTTTTCCTGTGATATGAATGCACGTGGCTAGATTGAAAATCGCTTAAACATCGGTGTAATTATGGCTACGTCGGATCGAGGGCCAAAACGTAGAAGCTCGAGACGTAGGCAAGCTGATAGCGGATTTTTCGACTCTCAATGTTCGAACGATGTTCCGAGTCCAGAAGTGGAAAACAGACCCACACTGGGAATAACTCAAGAAAATTCCAAGGTATGACTAAGGTTTTCTTGACCATGTTGACTTTGAATGGTAGTGATGTTTTGAAACGACGATAATAACCTCAAATCCCTTGAAAATTCTCTGATAACCATCGCTGCTCGCTCGAATGTTTTATTAATAATTTTTCTTCTTTCACTATTGCTCGTCAGAAATCTTCGGTTTTTTGAGAAGATATCATTAATGAGATGGATTTTTTAAAATACTAATCACAGAAGGAATGATTACTGGAAAAGAGTGCACAGGTTTGGGACTATGCTCGTAAACAAAATTGACCTCTCACTGCTAAAGGAGAATGGGTCTTTGAAAATTCACAGGCTTAACCTTGTGACCTATGGAGATTTTATTAGCTATTGACCCACAATGACTATTTTATTTGAGGTTTTGACAGTAACAGTTTCAAACTTGCATAGTAACAGACATATTCAAGGATATATTTGTTAAGTACAGGTATCAATCTAGACTATGCACAGATTTTGGTATCTTATTTGCAAACTGTATGTGTTTCGTATTTAAAATACTAGAGAACGTAATGTTTTCAAATGCAAGAGCCAAAAGCAATCATATTTTTCCTCAGCATACAATAATTTCGATTGTATCTGGCTACATTGTCGGAATCCTTAAAATGAGAGTCTCTGGAGCGAGATAGAAACCTAGAGGTCACGTGCCTCAGCGAGTATTAAAAATTCGGTTTAAATTAAAGAAAAGCCACATTCGTATGCTTTAATACTTAAATTTGCCAGCATCTCCCAATTGGCTAGCAAGTGATGTGGTAGATATTCTACTGTCGATAATGGTATCTCCTCGCGCTTCTGAAATCAGGTCGATAAAGGGTTTTAATTTCCTTTCAAATTTGCAATTCCCAGAGCAAGGTGATTTTTGAGTCATTCTGAACTGTTCTGTTACACAGTTTCCCATTCTGATAATCTGTAAATTTTGGAATTCAATTTTCTCAGACTCAAAACACTAGGCTCTTATTTCCCAAATTATGAAAGTGGTTGATGGCTAATACTTAAATTCATTATGCTGGATACCTCTTTTCGGCATAAAGTGTTGACCCCTTTCATCTCGTTCCAATTAAGCATGCCCCCTATTCTCATGAACACACCCCTGCCTGGCATGGACTTTAGTGTCCCCTCTGATACTCGTGCAGCTGTGACAAGAGGGAACCTCAAGAGCATGCGTTGGAGCATGCTGAAGAAATTGTAGGAATAGAATTAGGACAAATACACGAGAATGCACTGAGTTAAACTCGTGCATTATTATACATCTAGTTATACCAAGTTTCCCTTTATATTTAAAGCTGCCTGTATCAAATAGATGAGATTCGAAACCTAACAGGTTTTTCTCAGACTTAATGAAATATCAATCACTAGGTCTGAAAAAAGAGTCAGCTCTTCTTTTATACGATGTCTCAGGAAAGGAAAGCTGTTGTTGTCACTGAGATTTTTGTGGGTTAATTTGAAATGAAGCTGAAAGATTCGTTCCTTAGTTGCCAGGCGATGCCGAATTGTTTCGTTCTTTTTCCATAAACACAAGAAAGTGATAATAGCGATTATTGGAAATGTTTCAAAAACATTCTTTTCTAACTTGGGTGTTTTCAGGATTCTATTTGTCCTACTAACAAAGTTTAGAAACACCAAATTTCAAAACAAGCAAACAAAATTAAAACTCTTTGGGCAAGCCTGCCATCATAACATACGTATCCTCCTAATTCAACTCCAGTCCTCAAATTTATTCGTCGGATTCTAGAAATGGGTATGCCAATTTACTGGATTCTTTTAGATGATTTTCCTGCAAATGTTACAGAAAATTGTGACCTGTTTGGATTTGAAGCGAATCTGATCCGCCATATTGAATACTTCAGCCTTTTGTCTGACGACAGTTTTTGAAGTCACAGATGAAAATAGCTCACATGATTATGGGCTTTAATCAACCTTAAATCTTTTAACCCTCTTTGGGCGTCGGACAGTACTTAGTGATAAATTCTGAAGATCTGAAGGCTATTTCTGTTACCATGCCGTTTAGTTATTACTTTTGGGTTGTTGTTGTTGCTTGTGTATTTGTTGCTGTTATTATTTATTTTTGTTGCTGTTGCTGCGATCTTTTGCTCTTTAAAATCAACAGTAAACTGCAAGGCTGTTCACAAATATCGGTATATCATTTGCTCAGGAAGTTATCTGTTCTTGCATACACTAACCACTATCAGGTGATTTTCCCTCTAGTCCCAAGTCCTAGATAGAATATAATCGCCTAATAGAGAATAAAGATTCCAGGCCGAGGCTTTGGCAATACATCGCCACAATTTCAAAGATGAGCAATGAGAGGATTAATTTGAAATTATACAAAGACCTTTCAACTGTTTAGCTTTATTTTGCAAGCAAAAAGCCGCACCATCGTTGTAGTCAAATGCCAATCGAGCATACTTGTGGCGAGAGGGTTCCATTTTCGTTGAAACGTAGCCCTTGGTCTTGTAACTGCCGAGAATTAAAGTATTTTTACGTTAGCAAACATAAAAGACTGCACACGAAGTGACCCTTTTCTAAACCTCATCGGTTTGATAACATTTCTCAATATAAATCCAGGGAGCAATTCTCATTGCTAATATGTCCTAGGTTTAATCCTTTGTTGCTCAACCTTGATTAGATTTTTACCCAAATCATAAATCCAGGATTGTTGACCAGTTTCCAAGACAACAATGATGGTGTTAGGATTCCAAAGTGCAATCAGAATTTTTTTCTAATAAGTGAAGACTTCGACGAAGTTTAATGCATTAGAATTTATCGGTTGTTTGTCAATAAAGCATTTATCCATAAAAGGCTCATATGGTGGGTCATATTCTTGTGGTTCATATGTGTTTTACGAATAATGTAAAAGCAGATCAGCTTAAAATCAGGCTTGTTTTAATACCTGGAAAAAATATAATTGTATGATGGTTCTGTGAGGCTTGCTGTGTTGATATTGACCTCAAGTTCAAAAAAGTTCTCTTAGAAGCAAAACAAGTTTTGTGAATTAAGCTGCAGACATTAATAAAGTAGAGAAGTCTGTGATGCTTCATAGGACTTCTAAAAGAGCTAATGGTTTATTTTGATGTTAAACGAATGTTTCATCGAGATTTCAAGTAGCAGGGTAAATATTTCTGGGGGTAAGGTGACCAAGGAGGTAAGGTGACGCAATACATGAAGGCCACTTCTTATGTCTCAGGAAATAGTCACCTTGTACGCAAACCATTATTACAAGCCATTTTCAGAAAAAGCTAGGAAACCCATTCCACATACTCCCAGTTTATCTCGCCTCTTCTTTGTCAACAAAGGCGAGGCGAGCCAATTTAGAGCTGAAGTTGTACTTTAATCTTAAAATCAACCCCTCTTGCGTAGGATGACTGGATTTTACCATGAAGGTTATGTAGGATAGAGAGTTCAATATACTATTGAAGTGCCTTGATCGAGCTCTTTAATACATCCTTTCTCATTTTACAATATTCATACAGGTAGACGTTCCTTCCATCTCTCCCTCCAATTGTCCTCTATTCTCTTTCTCTCACCCTTCCTCTACTTCTCCCTTGCACACCCAGCACCTTGCGGAGTTTTGATTGAAAAACTTAGGAACGAGTCCAGTGTAAGAATTGAAATTATATACACAAAATAGATGTAAATTGTTCGCTGAAACATAAACCGCATGATATCTTAAAACCATGATCTATATTGTAGACTAATGTTTCTAGGATACAATTAAGAGAAAGACAAGAAAGTTTTGACCAATTAAGCTGCCTAATATGGCTATTAAGTTGTTATTAATCTTTTTTATTTACTTTCTTCCTCCACAGAAATTTTGTAGGTCTTACAAAGATATGACAGTTGTATTGGGGGTAGTGTTAGTGAGCCTCGTTTAAGTTTTTGCGGAGTAGTGAAGTAGCAACTGACACCTGAAACTAACAAAGCAAGCATTATAGTGTCTATGTATTTATAGCTTCAGCCATACCAAACTATACCATACCACATGAAACCATACCATACCATACCATACCATACCATACCATACCATACCATACCATACCATACCATACCATACCATACCATACCATACCATACCATACCATACCATACCATACCATACCATACCATACCATACTATACCATACCATACCATACCATACCATACCATACCATACCATACCATACCATACCATACCATACCATACCATCACCTCAACGCGATCCTTCAAGGCAATCGACAGATATGAAAGTGGCTTGAGCCATCTGTCAATCAATATTAGCCAATCAATCAGTCTGTGGATGAAATCACACTCACTGATTAATCAGTTCTTTATGCCAGATCGCTCAAGCCCCTTTAATATCTGTCGATTGCCCCTAAGAATTGGAGGAACAGTTTTCTAACGGTAAGGGTATAGAGCGTTGAATCGCAAAGCGACTCCATCGAGACCATTACTCCTTAGGACCAAAAGTGCACTCCAATTTCCTACATCAATTTATAACTTCGTATGAACCATAACAAGAAAGAAACATTGTGTGATTCCCATGGCTATCGAATACCTCAAATTCCAAGCTGCTTACAGTTTCCATTAATTGTTTCTTTAAACTTGAAAATGTCCATCCCCGTTGATTGTTCGTGGGTAGATCACAGCTTTGAACTGTGTTATATGTTTTCCCGTTTCCAAATCCCCGGAGATAATCCAACCCTAGTATATTCTCCGTTATGTTTAAGCATACAAATTTCTATCCGCATCGCAAAGAGGCCAATATCTTCCCATTCAAATGTTTAGTGCCACTATCAAGTCATGTCATACCAAACCTCTGACTACTTAAGCAATTCAATTGGGGTCTTTGGGTTGAAACGGAGAAGGAATATACTAAATGAAAAAGAAGGGAAACTTTCTCTTATACTGACAACAGAACTACGTTCAACGACTCACTACTCACCCAGCTTCTAAGAAACACTCCTGAATATAGAGTCCTTAAGTGATGATGTCACAAAGATCTTCTTAAAAACTTTTCAAATGGGACCCAATAAACCTGGGAGAGCACCATTAAATACCTCTAGATGAGTAAAATCAATTCAATGTGTTCCGGACTGGCTGGGATATGGTTTCATGAGTACAGCCTCTTTCTCCATAAAACCTTTGTAATTCAGTCTCTGTTCATAACTTTATAAACAGAGCCAATTAGCTTTATTTATAATAGTTATCCGTTATCAAACCCGATTTTTGATAATTTTAACTGATTTTGCACATTTAGAGGCATTTAGAATATACAGATTTTCAGACCACTTTGGTAACGTTCAGAAACGAGGTTCGCATTAGCTACAAATTCAAACGCTATTACGAGTCTCATGGGCTGAAGTTCTAGCCAAATTCTTAAGTTCACTTACTTCACTTCTGATGAGCTTTCTTATTGTTTGCAAACTGCAATATAACAAGAAATGAAGTGTTAGCTAAGAACCTTCAATACTTTCGTTAGTTCATAGCAATTAACCCTTCTCGTTCACGGACAAATCCATTCAACAAACCTTACCCTTGTTTTGTAAAGACTTGTTGCTGTTGCTCTACAAAACAGCCTGTTCATAAATCCAGCTGATAAAGAGGACTCCACAAAAAACTCAAGAACAGCACCTTAACTAGCTTTCACCAAATTAGAAAACTAGATATTCTCAAGCAAGCTTCCGCAAATCACATTGCAAGTTCATTGCAAACCAAGGAGAGAATTTGAAAAGGATTTCCTCTTTGATGTTCCTTAACTCCTGTTGTTCATTCTATTCTCACTCCGTCTTTTGCTCCTGTTCTTTTTTGGCTTGAAGCAGATAAAAATATTGATAGATTAACAGAAGTGAGCTGTATTGGTGGTCCTTGGCGTTGCAACTTATACTTAGAAGTGATGACACTATGACCCAGTCCCTTTATCTTTTGAGACAAGGAATGAACCTTTCAAGCTCTATTCTTTTTATCTGGTTTCTCGAGGCTTTACTGTCTGACAGCATTTGCTTTGCAGTGTTTGTCAAGCATATGTTTTAGATTTGGATACTTAATGGACATCCAGAGTTGGCCAGACAAGTTGCTATCAAATTGAGTAAAAGTCTGGTGTTCAGACTTTATATATTCGGAACAAAATGGCTTTTTAATATGTCTTTGCTTGATCCTACGAGACAATCTTTGTATTTGGTTACAACTATATTGGTATTATATGTCTAGGCTGAAATTTTGGAATAAAAAAAATCACAAGAATGTATTGAATTAGCATACCTTCCTTTATACATGAGTTGCAAATAAAACGGGCTGATGAAATTTGAAGAAAACGGATTATTTGCTTAGGGTCGAGTTTCTTCTTTATATGACAAAGGCTGACTCAAACTCAAGTTTAAACAGGGTACACAAAGACCCTTTTAAAGGGTGAGCCAATGATTCCTGAAAAAAGTATTAATTGATTTCAGGTGATATTGAACTTTTCAAATTTAAAAAAACATATTGGACATTTGATTATAGCTTATGTTGTTATACTCTAGACATGAAAACCTTCATTTGTATATGGCAGTTGTTTTTCTTATAATGGCTGAATGAGGATAATCGTATTACGCAAGAAGTTTTGACAAAGTTACACGAAAAATCCCGAAACGTTATTTAGTCCCCGTTGTTTAATTTGGGTGAAAAATCCTACCCACTGGCGTGACTAGCGTTTTAATAACTGGTGTGAATCCAAAAAGTTTCGCAGTTCCGATATAAGAAAAGAAATCTGATATTCTGATATTCCATTTTATCCTGTTTAAGAACATTCATATGTTGAGCGACGCATGCATATTTTCTATCTGTCTCCCTATATTTCATGGACGAATATGATTTTCGTGGCAGAGCTTAGATGTACCCATCCCTCTCGTATCCTGTCTTCTTGTATCTATTAGCACTAACAGGGACACCTTCTATGTGACATAGAAATGAGCTTTGAAAATCCTTTGATGTTGTTACGTGTGGTTCTTGAGAACCTAGTTCCAACTATTGCAAACTTTACATTTTTTTAAAAAAAGGCTACAAATTAGATTAGTTCAATAAGCCGCCTCTTTAGCCTCTGTAACACTTTTGATTGTGGAAACAAAAGGTTCTTTAAAGATACATATATGCACAGTTTGGTTCGACTGTATGCACGTATCGACCTGTTACTCTTTTTCGTGGGAATTCACCCTCTTCTGAATACGTCTGAAGTCTTTTTCTACGTCCTAGCATGGGGTGGGATGCACGTGGCCCTCCACATTTTTTCAGCAACAAATGTTTTGCCACTTTTTCAGTGAAAATATCCCCCTTTTATCATAAATTACCCCTTTTGTTTGTTTCTATTATACAAAATGATTTTCCCTCTATTTATTGGCAAACAACTATATTATTGTATTGTTTGCATAACAATACAAACCTTTTTATACAAACCTTTGTTTGCATAAAAAAGGAAAAATAGCCAAATTGAAAGCCACTTGGGCTGCAGGGGCAAGTGCCTCCTAGTAAGTATGTTAAAAAAAGCCTCGTTTTGCAGCTTGGCGTCTTCGTTGGGAGCATCTACCTCGCTTAGTACTGAAAACAAGCATTCAACGCAGGCTGTTCGATATAGCATTGTGTGGACTGGTGCGCAGTCGATATTGGCTTTTACCATAATGCACAGATGCACTGACTTTGTAGAGACCGACTTTTTCGACAGTCATGTAGACAAAAACATATTATTTCTAAAGTTCGAGACAAAAACAGGTATTTATCCTAAAATGTTTAGAAGCGCACAGAGGGGCAAAAAATGCTTGTTACACGAGCAATGCTCCCCCCCCTTTGTTCGTGCTTGCATATATTTCTTGAAAAATAGAACACAGGAAAGTCAAGAAAAGGTATAATGTTAAACCATTAACGTGAAACTTTGTTTTCAGACACAATCAATATAGCCGAGTCTAGCTATGGCAAATTGTAGAACTATCAGATAGGCTTTTCAACACTGACTCTTGAAAATTTGAACTGCTGCTCTACCTCCAATTTCTCTTTTTTCTTGTACTGAGAATAGCTGTACTAGAGAAGTTGCTTATCCAAAAATGAGGAGAAGAAAACGTTAAAAATTTTAAGACATTGAAGTTAAAGGCTCTTGTGCAACAAGCATGATTATGAGCGGCAGCTGTCTTGGAAATTGACTGTGTTTTGTATCTTCATGCAGTATGATTTACGCTGGTCTTTTGAATTACAGTCGCAAAGTGTGCCGGCTGCGAAAGAGTCCTTAATGAGATCCCGTTCTCAAATGGAATAAGATCCCATTATAGAACGTACACCTCCTCTAGCGTTCTGATAAATCTGCTGACTTTAAAATGACAATGAAAAAATTAATTTTTCATATAACAGTCAGCTAAAGTTGATCAGCAGAACATCCGATTTTATTATATAACTGATGCTTGGAACTACAATCAATATATTTAAATTTTGTAGATAAAACCACATTCATGAACAGCGCAATTTAAGAGAACTGAGATTAAACTTATGTTCCGGTTTTCATTAGAAAGATAACTGTTCCTGTAAATTTTGTGAAAGAACATTGTAAACCAAGGCGTACAATGAAGCTTTACATTCTGCAAATTGGATTAAAGGTATCAAGAAGTGAGAAATTTCTACAAAAGAATCGATTATATTCTCCGATAGAAACTAATGTGCATGCAAGGGGACAAACGTTGTAATTCATGCAATAAAACTGGAAGAAGCGAAAAAAGCCATTTGCAACCAGTGGTGTAGTGCTATCAAAATAGCAAGGGGGGCTCTTGCACAAGATGTTGCGAGAAACAATAGCAAAAGTGAAAATTTGCCAATTTTAAGCATTAACAAATCTGTTTGGGTCACGCCCATTAAAACGCTTGACAAAGCTCTTAAATCTATAAGTAGTTCCCTTAAGAAGTCTGAGGGTTCAAACCGCGAGTAAAGTTATTAAGTCCGAAAATTACACATGCATAATGAAGACCGAAAACAAGGATAGTACGCTTCAGAGTACCCTGGGTGCCAGAGCCTTAGAGATCCTTTGACTCTCTGAGGCTCTGGCACCCAGGGTAGCTTCAGAGCATCCAGCCTTCTACTCCACTACATTTCAACATAGAATTTAGATGACTGAGTGGACCATCTTTGCTGACTATTGGTGGCAAATAAGCAGGGTCGAATTTAAGGGGCAAGGGTTGGGGGGAGAGGGTCGTTGCTAGACAATTAGACTGGATGCCAAATCCTTCAGGTGATTGGGAGATGATGAGAAAAACGCCCATTTCAAAACTACAGCTCTTTGCTTTGAGATAAAAAAGATAAGAAGGTGAATAAAGCAAATTTTTGCAGTATTTTGTTAATACTGACCACCAAAATATTCAATTTACCGAATCAAAGCAAAATTCACCGAAGGGCACAAAATTATATTTGGTGGAAGGGGGTTGGGGGGTTGGCGCATGACCCTAGCAAATCCGTCCCTGCAAAGTGAAAACGTTTTCCATTTGCCCCCTGCATACGTTTAATATACTGGCTCTGATAATCTGTAATCAGTATAGCAAGGAAATTATACATTTCCAAGACATTTCCAACAACAAATTCATACTTTTGGAAGTAAATAATTAAATGCTCATAAAGAAATTTCTACTAAAATAAACGAGGTCTTTTAATAATGTCTCCTTAATGTCTACAATAATTTTATAAGCCCCCTCGTATAAGCCCCCCTCTTCGAATGGGCACCCACCCAAAAATATAAAAAATAAATATGCTTCCAGGGGGCTAATTTGATGATTTACGGTAACTAGAATTTCATGGCATTACAAATGCCAAATTTTTTGTCCTCCTTGTTTCTCAGGTGACCTTTTGGCCTTCAAATTCTCGTGATTGGTACGTTCTTACGTACTTTTGGTTAATTCTCAATCGATTCTTTATCCTTTGGATAACATGAAGCCGATTTAGGGTTGCTGAAAGTGGGGATTCCCTGAAAAGGGGAATTATTGAGACTAATTGTCTAAGCTCAAACTTGAAAGAGGCACAGACTTGAATTATAAATTTGCATGATGCGAAAATATGATATTAAGAAAGGATGATGCATGGTCAAAGCCATACAGCTTCGATAAGCTTCTGCTTGTCAGAAACTTCAACTAGACATCGCCTACGCCCTATTTGGTTTGTGATTTTATGGCGTACTTTTAATGCCCCTTGGACCCAGCACCACGAGGCAGGGGGCTTGGGACTAAAGCCCCTTCTTACCAAAAACATAAAGAATTAAAAAATGGACCATCATCAATCCCAGTCTACACCGTAGACCCTCTTTCTTGTTTTGGAAGAGAGGGGTCTACAGCGTCGGCTACATGAATCATCAATTTCGAACCCATCATCAATCAGTTTTAACCCTTTCACTTTTCTCAACTCTCCCCGTTTCCTGATTTGGTCTCACATGAATATGCCCGACATCAGGGACAATTCATTTTTAGCTTCTAGATCACTTCTTGTGGTTACGAATGATTGTGAAAAGATAGACGCTAAGCAGGAGCAAGTCTTTCTAATCTTCCTATGAATACTCGCGCGTCACAGACTTTAGTCAAATCTTAAGATAGTGACGTCAAACAGGTGGGATCACTACAAAAATGCTAAATATTCCTCGACACTCTTGTTTACTGCACGATTTCTTTGTTTAGGATTTCTTTTGAGACCGATTCCCACTTTGATGTATTCCAGTTACGCGATCTGACAGTCCTTAATGAATTCGTAATGAAAGGCTAATGAATAAGTATTCGTGTGATCGGCAAAACAATTGACAATGCAGGACAACAGAGGCAAGCCCAGTGGCCGAAAACAGTGATGTTTAAAGGACTTAGCTGCAGCACTTGAATTTAACAAATCCTCAAAATTTGCAGCAAGTCAAACAGTTAGACGCCTAACTCAGGCAAACGTTTGTAAACACATATGACAAGCACTCCCCCCATATATTTTCGACGCTCCTCCGTTTATTATCTTGCTCCCCCGGAGCACCATCATATTACCCGTTGTTATTAATCGACCACTATTAAAATGAAATTTTATGCGCTGCTGATTTCCTATTGAATCCGGCTATTCTTGAAATGTCGATGTTGCAATTTGGCAATTTGGGTCTTAATGAGTCTATGAATCCATTACTTAACTTTAATTGGACCTTTTAATGAATACTTATTCACCACATCTTGACTTTAAGAAAAAGATTAGAAAAATTGTAATTGCTGACACGGAATTACGTCAGCAATAGTTTCCTTGAAATTTTAAGTACTATTTCATTTGCTACCTAACGTCAAATACGACATTTCTTTTTTGTTGTGTTTTAACTCTGGCAGACTGTCAGAACCAGATTATTATTCAGATGAAATCAAATAATATTCTTAATTTCATAAGCTCATTTCCCGTATGTCTTTACTATTTTGTGAAGTATCATGTTAACTTGGTCTGTTTATCAATGGTTAGCCGGGAGGGACCTGCTTGGGAGTACCGACACAGGGATAGCCCATCCTGTTCCGGGAAGTGGTTTCGCTTTCAGACTTCACTCGAGCCATCAATTCATTGTGTCATCAAAAGCTATTTTTAGAATCTTTTATTTTTGATCATATAACCTGAAATAATTCCGTTTAATACGCGTTAAATTAGAAAATCAGCGAAATTTATAGCAAATTTTTTGAGAGAAAGTAAGCGAAACTGTGTTTTGCTAACGGAATACAAATGGGGAAAGACTCGAAAGAGCATGTGCTCAAGTGGACATATCTTAGCCATTTTGCATATTTAGAGGCACAACAACAGATTCCATGCGTGAATGCGCGACGGACGTGTTAATGGTCGCCGAAAGATCAAATAATGTGACTCTCAAATCTTGCAATATTTTGTAAATTTGTAATTTTTCGTTTTTTTACTTGACCCCTTATTCATTTAAATACAATGAAGCAAAATAAAGACCTAGAGAATTCATCGAAGAAACAATCAGAAACACTATTAATTAAAGCCGAATTCAGCAGCACACTCGATTATCGACTTGACAAAATTGAGAAGAAGCTGGTCGACATCGAAATTCACAAGATTTCCTGGCCAAAGAATATGAACATTTCAGAAATCAGGTTGGAGCAGTGATCAGAAGCAATTCTGGTCTTAAAAAAGGAAAACGAGCTTCTGTTAAAAAGAGTTACAAACCTTGAGAAAAAGGAAGATTATCAAGAAAAAAGTAAATGACCTTAGACAGTATGGTAGACGGGAGATGGTTGAGTTATCAGGCAATCGTAGAAAGGACGCAATCCCTTTGATAAGAACCAACTACGTTTTATTACGTACAACGGAATAAAAATCTGGAATGAAATACCGATTCACATAAGAGAACGACCCAGCAAAATCCTGTTCCGAAAACATTTTGAAAGTTGACTTTTTCTGAATGTTCAATGGAAAGCCTAACACGTAATCTGATAATGATGAAATCTACCAACTTAATATCCAACCTTATTGTTCCCTTTTATTTTCTTTTTTCTATATTCTTAACTTTTCGTTTTATAATTTATGCTTACTGTTCTGTTTTGTTTTATAAATATCGCAAATTCAAATTTTACTTCCTTACTAAACACGTGCATGAGGCTTTTTTCTGGATGGCCCCCAAAGTTTAAATTAAATATGATTTGAAAAACATTATTGAGACATTTTCCATATAAATGGACCAATTTCTTCCTAAACCTGATGAAATTCCTGTTGAAAGCTTCCAAAAATAGCCAGCACCAGAAACCAATTGTAATCTTAATATTAGGACACTGGGCTCGAAAACCTTTTTGGTTCTCTCAGTGTCCTGGACAAACTATTAAATATTGTATTTGATAAATCACCTTTATTAATACATT
Source organism: Rhopilema esculentum (assembly GCF_057945365.1). NCBI lineage: Eukaryota > Metazoa > Cnidaria > Scyphozoa > Rhizostomeae > Rhizostomatidae > Rhopilema > Rhopilema esculentum. Next base: position 3,612,752 of record NC_142818.1, read on the forward strand.
TTTGGTTAACTGGCATTCGATAAATTGTAAATATGTCGCTGAATTACATGAATTTGAATTTGAATTAACACGGGGTTTTGTAGGTTATGCGTTCCAAGTTGAAAAACCTAAAAATATCGTTTTATGACGTCTTCACTTTGAAAATCTAAAAGACAACAATATTCGTCTATTATTTAAAAGGATACGCCTAAATTTTATTTGGCAGGTATCAATATTACTTTGAAAGAAAATTCCCTCGACAAAACCTGAACTTTCCTGTTAATTTTCACAAATCTATGATTGACGTTTGTGAGGTTTTCCTTGAGTTTCAAAGGCTTGGATGGGCAATAAGCTTACTTGCCCTTAAGCTCAATTTCTCAAATTTTCCCTATTTCCCACATTCCCCTATTCATAGTGTGTAGTGACCAAAACTTCCAAATCAAACCTTGCGGTAAATTGCAATGAAACACAAGAATAGTGACCCATACGTTTATATCTGCTAGAGGTGTTGACAATGAGGGGGTGTGAGTACCCGCAATCAGTCAACACCTCCCTTACATGACTTGCTAATGACATAATGGCTTGACAGGCTATTATTGTCCTGTCACCGAAAATGTTTTTCTCTCATACACAGTTCCTGGTCCTGGCAATTTTTATCTTCACATTTGGCAAAAACGGATCATAGAATTGGAATCTTCATGTTGAAATTAGTCTGTGCTGAAAATTTCAAGTTGTTTGGACCGTCAGACAGCGAATTAATCCATTTTCAAGATTTAGCTTTTCCTATACATTTCAATGGATATTGTTGCTGTAGTGTCAAATTCCGCTCAAATCGAAAGAAATATCTAAATATTCAAAACAAAGTAACTCGCGACCGAACGGTCCAAACAACATGATTTTTTCAGTATAAACTAATTTGAAGATGAAGACTTCAATTCTGAAGTCCATTTTTGAGAAAGATCAATAGATAGCGAGATACAAAATCAATGACCTCAACGACTACGATGATATACCTATCATATAAAATCATAACTTTGAGTTTTGATATGCTGGGGCGGTGCCAAGATATTCAACGTGAGGTGGGGGTGGGGGGCTCAAGTTGATAGCATTATCTGACTTACAAACTAAATTTTGAAAAATGCACTAAAATGCCCATGCTTTTTGCCGGGACTCAATATGCTAGCATTGGAAAGGCCGACGAAAGGTTGTCTGAGTCCCTAGGTGTGTACGAAAAATAAGATTCCCCTGCGAGAAAAGTGAGCAGAAAATTTTTGCGACCACGCCCTATAGATTAGCTTAAACAACATTTCAAGATATTTCTTGCAGTAATTTTTTGCAATCGTTTAAAACGTTTTACTATTTTTAAGGCATGTTTTTATTACGTTTGATTTATTCCAGACGCCGCCCATGATACATCATTAGAAGAATAAAGGGAAAGGCCCCCCCAATCCTGCTTTTGCCACTCCCCTGTCAAATCTTGAAAACTTTGAGTCCAGTCATACTTCCCCTTTCCCTGCTGCACTGAAGATGAATGGAATGTGACGGGGGTTGTCATTTGTTATAATGTATTAAGAAACATGCAAAGCGAGTTAAACTTTTCTTTGTATACTTTAGGAACAGTTATTCTTGAGCAAATTGGGGGCATTGGCCGGTAAATTAAATGATTAACTTCCTCTACGCAGGCCTTCGTAAAATTTGTAGAGCTCTATCTCGCACAACCACCCCCTGTTGATATTTGTCAAATCACAGCTTAGCGCATGCGTGAAATGTAGGTAGTCGAGGAAAGTATTCGTTTGATTTCAAAGAAGAAATCGACAGGATGAGAACATGGCGCCGTTTGAGTGTAAGGTGCAATACTTGGATGATACCGACCCGTTTAACAGTACGACGTTTCCAGAACCATCGAGGCCACCAACTTATTCGTTCCAGCCAAACATTCCACTTTGCAACCAGATCTCTGGACTACACAAGTTATTGAGGGCACCCCACAATGTACGAAATTGTTTTGGTCGTGTTTTGATTGAAATTCAATCAACTGTCCTTTTGCATACCATCATGGATTGTGCAAATCGAAATTATTCCTTGATAGCACGGAGTTTGTGAAGCCGAGATCAAGAGCTAAATACAGTATTGAGATTTCTCAAGTCTGTTTTAGAAATCCTTAGCATAGCAATGTTTGTTTTCGTATTTTTATGTGTCAGAGTTCAGGACTGGAAGTCGAGAAATATCGCCGAGCTCTGTTCAAGGTTGATGCCAGTTATATTATTAAAGATAGCTGATTTTAGGTAAAAGCTGTTCTGGGATTTAAACTGCAGTTTTATTGTCATACACAGATCGAAGATGTGGCGCTGCAATTATCACATAATTTGGCATACCTCGATCTCGAAAGCACACTTGAGGAACAGACCGACGAATTGGAGGGATTTCGCGACAGGTATTCAAGCAAATATTGTTTGTTCTTGCAATTTTTTCGAAATAATTATGTCTGATCCTCGACCTGTCATCATTATCGTTTAACTATCACTTCATTGCTATTTTTTAACAATCGTTGATACTTCTTGACTGGTTTCATATCTCGTCAAATATTGCTTAAGTTTTGTCTGGAACTGGGTTGCGCTTGCGATTCTTTTAATCCTCTCAATATGTTTATATCCCTGCCAAAGATCTTTCAGATTTTCTCTCATATATTTACACCACTGAAAAACGTTCCTCTTGTGTTGAAATTTGATAGCTTACTTACAGATAGGAGGGGAAGTTGTTGAGAAGAATTTGCTATGATGTCGAAAGGCATGCCTCGCTGATCCGATTGTCTTTTCAATTAGAAAACAATTCTTTTGGATTGAAAGATATCAAAAGGCCAGAGGATTATTCTTTCGAGTTTGTGATTATCACCAATGACTGTTTGAAAATCGTGGTCTTTTTAAATATTTCATCGACCGAGCTTTATGGCTTTAAGATCAGTGGTTTCTGCAAACCAACATACGAAATTCTTTGGTTGAACAGTTTTTTCTCGCCTTCACAGAGCGAGACGAATTTTGCATCTTTCACAATTGCTATGTTTTTCCAGCCATGTATGTTTTCAGTTATTAAATAACGACTGCCGATATAAATATATACTTTCAGGTGAGTATCCTTTGTTTTTATATACGCACAAGACTCACAATAAATTCCATCTGCATGATTGAATTTTATGCTCACCCTTAATGGTTTTTTCTTTAGCCTAGGATTCAGTTCATAGTATTTTTTTATTTGTAGCCGAAAGAACACAATTGTATTACGAACGCAGCTTTCTGTAAGAGTTCATAACATTATTGGTAAGTCATTTCAAAATTTTTAAATTTCTCGATAAGACTCGTTTCATTGATTTTTCTGCAGTTTAAACGGTTAGAACTCCATAAATTCCGATGATACACCATTCCAGGGGTGGGATGCTGTGATCTCGACTGCCCATTATTATCGTAGAATCACTTGATACCACATGAGAAACACCGATTGTTAGATATTTCTTAAAGCTTTTGGACCGTATAATATTATGACAATAATAAACCAATTATAGATTTAAATGCTTTGTTATCTATCGATCATTAGGGAATTTTGAACTAGATATCCAAGGCATATAATGCCATGTGATCAACTCGTGTCTGGTTTGTTTTCACGCTGACTGACGGATGTTCCTAGGAATATTTGCTTGAAAACTGAAAGCTTTGCGACAGCGAAAATCTGTTACCATCATCACCAACGATAAAATTGTGTAAATCTTTATCACCTAATGATCTAATTGGTAGTGCATGTTTGAAACATAATAACAGAAAACGGCCTAAAAATTTGTCTTTAAGTTGCGGTTATTTACCAACACCATCAAGTGTGCGAAATCAGATATTTCCAGAGTAAATCAGCCTCAATTCAAATAACGGAAGTGATGAATTGTACTGTACCTAAAATGTTTTGCAGGATAGGGTAATCCTTTTGTTGAGAAGAGTTAAAAACGCCAAAATTTTACGTAACCCCATGAAAGTGTAAAAACATCAACATCTATTGACAGTAGGGTAATCATCAGCCATGTTTTAATTATTATAAATTATTTACCTACCTGTTCATTATATGGCCCAAAGCAAAGAAAATTTATAAACTTTTTAGAGCCAGCAATGGCATTTCTGTATTGTTTCGTTGTTTTAAACAGCATTTTTGCATTTAGCTGCCCTCAGTATTCAAAACTGGTTCGCAGATCTCAACACTGAAACATAATTAAAGAAATGATTAAACTCACCTGTAAAAAGTATAGATTGATTGCTATGATACATCATTCTAGTGTTTGCTTATGTAGAACCTAAAGCATAGAATTGTACATACAATCTCAACATTTCACCTAAATGTAACCTTTAAGTGTTGAAAAGAAAAAATTGTTTGGCAATTTGGCTAAAGTCAGCTCATAGGATTGACATGCCAGTAGCAAGATTTTTGAATCAGAACAAATGTAAATAAAAATCTTAAAACTTTATTCGGATATGATGTTACCATGAATGGTATAAATGCTACAGCTGTTTGGATTGTGTATTTTTTTCTAATCTATAGGGCCTAACTGGTAGATCTTTTTTTAAATTACTGTTAATTTTCTTTCTGTAACAATATTTTGTCAGAAATTGCTGGATTAAGTTAAGTTCTTGATTTTCGCAGATGCTAGTTAGATCTGCAATAATTCTAAAGATGTACACCTTTAGAAATACGAAGACTCTATGCTTTATTGTGCTGACTTTGATCTCAGCTAGCAAATTTAGTTTCTTTTGTATAGATAGAGTTCAAGTAAAAACCCGTCAGATAGTAAAAATACAAAAATTGATTAAAAATGCCAGAAAAATTGTCATCTTTAGTTAGAAGAGACATGCATATTGTCACCTATCACTTTTGAGACAGCCCTGAAAAGATGATAAAATTTTTACTACAAGAAAAGCCCCTATTATAAGAAAATTTGTTACCAATGTCCAACTATTTTATGCAAAGGTGGAAACTCATTTTATTAGGTTGTGGGGGGAGGGCAAAACCTCTGAAAGCAAGCAAATTTCTATAAAAATGACACAATTTGCCAACAAAACTGCTTATAACGGTGTTTCACCTGGCAATTTAGCAAAATCTAAAGGTGGGGCTCTCACCCCCACACAATTTAATTTCTGTTCCTGGTTTATAAAGGAAATTTCGCACTTGTGTATGCACGAGAAGGCTTGAAATTTCAGAGACAATTTATAGTGAGACATTTAAAGCAAGTTCTTAAGGATCTAGGAAGTTGTTAAATATATTGTTAAATAGAAAATAGGGTTTATCCAATGTTGAAGGTGTTTGAGACATTTTCTCAAGGGGCATATTTTTTTCAGTGCATTTGTGCCACATTTTTGATTGAAATCCAGATCATATGATAGTGTCCATTAATTTAAATTTTAGTTTGTTTTCCTTCATGTGATCCTTGTTATGATTCTTAATTAAGGGCACTTTGCAGTGTGCTATTGAAGGGGGCTACCCTTTTTAAAGGGAGGTTGCAGTTATGAGGAAATTCATCCTGTTGGCTAAGCATGTGTTTTTATCTGATATCTCTAGTAAGCAGGCAATGGGCATGGCTTGATATCTCTAGAAAACGTCACCCTTTTCCCCATCCAAATTATCCTTGTCTCATGAAATGGAGCTAAAGAATACTTGTGCCCGTATTACTCTCGTGTAAAGTGCCTTTGCTACTCTGCAAATCGATAGCCACACATAAATCTATTGATACTGACTCTTATCTTGTTTATGGCGAACGGTAGGAGCTCCTGTCTTAGCATGGACTTGCATTTGCTTTGATTTGGAGACAAATGTCTTACCATATACAAATGGTAGTCAATATTTATTTGTAAGAATTACTTTCACACAAAACCATCCAATCCGTGTAAAGACATGGGCCGTGCTTGCAGTAGCCAATGTTTTGTGTATTTATCGCTTCCTTTGTTGCATTTATTTGTTTTTCCAGTCGCGCGCAACCTCTTTTACTGCTGCAGGGTTTTTGCGCAATTGTTCATTTCTGAATAGCAAAAATGCTTGTTGTTATGCTACGAAGAATCCCTCTGTCTGCCAAGCAGTCGATTCCCATCGTTCACATTATTCATCTCCGTTTTTACAGGCCCACACATTTTTTTCTACGATGAAGCTCAACTGTTTTTCGAGCTTCGTTTCTTCCTTTGATTTCGTAAAAACGATTTAGATATATGACACTTTCAGTGAGAGAAACCAACCGTAATCGTTAGGCGAAGTATTATGAGTTCAAGCAAACATTAAATAAATAGAGTCAAAGAATTCATTTAAATCACAACGAATGTCAAAACAACAATACAGACAGTACCCAGACACATGCTATAATTTCACTATAGATAGTGTCCCTCTTCAGCTATGATATGTGATATACGTATGTTAAGGATTTACGTCCGTTCCATAAATGTGTTTCTATCTTGTTATGAACTGAAGGCATAAATGGGTTTAGCTGAAACCTTTTGAAAGCGAGGGTGGGGCTGTTTAAAGCTCAACCATTCGTTGTATCCGTTGGTCTCAGGCGGCTGATCTACGTGATAAGAACGCATGTTTCGAATGAATTTCTATGTGAACGAATTTCTGTGTAATATATGCTTTGTTTTCTGTCAGTCGTGCAAAGTTCAGCTGCGTCAAAATTCTGAAGTGAGGCTCGAATCTTTCCTCTGATTGCTGTTGACCGTTTGGTGCTATTGTGAATCATCATCTCTTTCCAAATCAAGCGTCAGATGATCTTATTTTCTAAAGGCCCCTGTTATAGTTGCTCTGGCTAAAAGACACAGGGCTATACCCCTCCTCATATTGGTGGGAAAATTATACCTTAAGCCCCCCAAAGAAACTGAATTTTTACCGTGATCCAGTTTAAAGAAACAATAGAGAAAAGTAGAAAAGGTTGAATCATTACATTCCCATCATGCATTAATTTTTTGATATTTTCGATGCTGCCACTTTTCTTCCTTTTATTAACCTGAGAAGGCCTAGCCAAAAGTTCACTTTGAAATACACATTTATTTACTTTTATCAAAACAGGGACATGAATGTAACATACAGTTTGGGGCATAGGAGCTTAGCCCCCTTCTATATGAGGGGCTCAAGCTGTGGCGATTTCAATAGAAATATGGAACTCCCTAAATTCTTAGCTACGAAGGTAAACAGTTTCGAAATGTTGGAATTCAGTAAATCTCAACAAACAACCATAGAATTCTAGAACCTGAAGGCTGATTTACTCTGGCTAAAGCCGGGTTACCTCTGGTGCGATCTGGTCGAATGAGCTTTGAGCATGCGCATGTTTTAATTTCCTCTTTCGACGGAATCCGCGACCATTTGTCGAGTAGTTGCGTCGCGCGAAGAGGCCGACATAAGTGGAAACCGGCTGAGCTTCTTCAAGCCTTAAAAATCATAAATTTTATTTAGGGGGCATTGTCCCCTAAACCATCAATTGTCATGAGAATGCAATCCTTGTGCCAGGCATCCGTTTTTGGCAAAGATTTCCACTAGCTAGATTTATTGTAGTTTCCCGAACCTGCCGATCGAAGATTGCGATTTTTAACAATTTGAAAAAGATTTTCTATGCGCTGAGAGAATATATTTCCCCTTTTTACTAATTTTTTCTAAAAATATTTTGGGCTAATAGCATGGCTCTACCAATATAGTCAACCTGTGCTCGTTTGAGTTTGCAAAATTATCAAACTATTTCAAGTTTTTTCTCAAAAAAATTCTATGCCATTTCCACTTGTTTTATCGTCTTTTTGTTGTGATCGTTATTGATTCTTTTCCTTATTTTATTATGCCATTTTCTTATATTGATCTTTGCGGCAAATGCCTGCCTGCTGTATCCTACAAAAGTGTTTTTATTTTCTTATAAGGCGTGTAGCTAAGACTCTTTTCGTGCAGCCTTGTTTTGGTTCTCAGATTCATCTCGTTTTTGTCCGCATATCCTTTGTTCCTCTGCTGAATATCCTCTTGCTTGGTGTTTTTTCTTTACTGAGGAATAAACTTTGCGGGATCCCCTGCTGGCAAAAAGATATTGCTTTTGACCCTGTGCTAAATCTCGTGGAAAATCAAAATCCACACTCGCTTTTATCATTGATAAATGTGTTTTTCATTAAAATCACTTAGGCAGTAAAAGTCTGCATTGTGATTTAGAAACTGATTAATTTTTACAGAATGTTGGACATTTTGTTTGTTTATCTTGTCTGGGTGGTCCCTTCTTGATACTGGACCTGCAAATGAGCTACCGGTCTTGCAAACGAATCCTTGTAATATACTGATATTCGACCACCATATTTGTGACGGACGGACTGGTCTCTCATCATATCAACCATCCATTGAAAATGAAATGAATTATATTTTTATATCAGTAGAGAAATAAATGATTACCGCTGAACTTTTAACAAGAAGTCTTCAGATGTTTAGCATCGAAATATATTATCATACAGTGGTATTTATGGCGAGTAGCAAGTACGGAAATAGATATTTTATGGTTCGCAATTTTGGGCAGAAATATTTGCACTGGACTGAGCCGGATTTTCCCAAAATTAATCCCTACTATTCAATGTGGAAACATGACAATCAGTGTTATCAGGAATTTTTGGCAGACGCTCCAGAAGTTATGATCTTAACGAAAAGTCCTCTTGTTCTTTTAACTGAGATATGAGCAAAACCTTGGCCTTCGCAGCGAAAGTGGTTGTTACATTGCGCATGCTCAGAAGTACCTTCGCTCAATTAGGCAACCAATCTAGTGGAAACAGAATGCCTTTCCGGAGCGCGCATCTGTTTGCTACGATATTGCCTCGTCATAGATCCTCCTACACAAAAATGTTTACAAATTGAACACGCATTCAAGTTTTTACCTCACCGAGCACATGACAACGATAAGTCCTAGGTTTGGACTAAAAGGTCGAATATTTGAAGCTGCCTGCCAGTCTTGAAACTTTGGAAAGCGCAGTGATTTTAAAACGCATCGTTTCCGTGTAGACGCAGAACTTTGATATGGTTTTGAAAACGTATCCGCGTAGACGTGGCCATAGACAAGGCTAAGATAAGGCACAGACTGTTTCGTTTTGCTTGCACATCCGCACTGGCAAATCGCCTATTGAATTTAATTGCCTTCCTTTTTATCCTCCTCTCAAAGCTTCAATACAATTTTGAATTGTTCAATACTTTTCCGCATTTGTGGCTTGCTTATCTCTTGTTCACTTTTGTCTTTTAATTAGTCTGCTGATCTAACTTGATTGTGAAATTAATCTTTTCTCTCTCTATTTATCAGAAAGGTTTTATAAATTTATAGCTAATGTTAAATGTTTTTCAACTCATCATGTGACACCATCGCGGAATGAGGTCATATTTCTACGCCCCGTAACTGTTGCTACCCTTGACGAGGTTTAATGTTTGATTTATCTATGCAGAATGTTTTTTCTATTCGATCGGCTAGGCCCATATTTCCAAACTTTAACTTCTTCGTCAATCTCAAATACGTTTGGTGATTGGTCGCCAACATAACTTTCTTATCAAAACACAACTATTCATGGCTTAATTCATGGCTTTTGGCGCCTGCGGGAACGTGGTTTAAGGAATATGGATAGCTTTTAGACTTTATTGAAAACTGCATTTAGTGACATTCCGTTTGCTATTCACACCTATTTTGGGCCTTGTTTTGAAATATACTTTCAACTTCTTTGTACTACTTTGGGTCAAGGACCAAAATCTTAGTCTTCAAAATGCTAGTACTCCAGATATTGATATAATGACGACGTTAATTTAGAAATTGTTAAGGAAGTTGACTAACTGGGGGTTCAGCTGGAATAATTATTGCGGTCAAATCTTTTCTACGTTTTCAAACTATCATCCAAAAATACACAATGAAAATAGGAAGAATACGAAAAATTTCACCTCGACTTGAAGTATGGTAATTAAGTCTAATCGGAGCTCAAGAAAGTCATACCATTAACCTTCTTAAAACGTCTGGAAATAAGCACTTGTATATTCAACGTACATACGTTGTGATAGGTCATTCATTGTAGCGTACCCTTTAAGGAAGGGAAGGTCGACTTGTGTATTCTGGTGTGACCAATACCCTTCTTTGGCAAAATGGCTACATATATTGGTTACATGATTCGAACGCGGAAAGGCTGCATAGTAACAGTTATTTCCATTAAATCGAATTGTTGGAACTGGTTTTTTCATAAGATCGCTTTGAAACTATAGTTAACAAACTCTACTCAGACATTATCTACATTTTGCAAAATCTGTACGCATCTGTGGAACATAGAAAACTACAATAATTTATCTATTCTCGTTTCAGCCAAACTTATAAGTGCGACGGGACGAGACCTTCGACGTGCTTTGTTCTCCCTCAAACAAATCTTTCAGGTAAAACAATTTTATTCATTTTTAGAGCACATGTACTCTTCTGTTCAATATTGCTTGGGTTTAATAAGAATATTTAATGACATGACATTATGACTATTCAATCATTCATTAAAGTTTCCATTGAATGGGGAGGGTTGTGTGTAGATATTCCTTCATCGCCTATGTAACCAGACTGACTTAGGGCCTTTTTGTAATTTACCAAAAGGGGGGGGGGGGGGCGGCAAGGTATAAGAGCAAAGGCCGATCAGTTTGCAGAGCGAATTGAAAATTTCTTAAGAGCTACTTTTTGGACAGAAAATTAACACATGATATCATAACATTTATATAACACGATGTCAAGATAACATAACATCAGCAGAATATAAGGAGTTCTTTTTTCTTTTATCTATGTCAATCGAACAAAGATTTAGTACATTATCGTATACAAAATCCTTTCCATCCAATGTTTGAAATAATGATTTTAATCAGTTTCTTAAGTTAACAATGATCAGTAGTATGATTTCATAATTCTTGGTCATCTTCGGGGCCATTTTGTTACAGACGGTTTCTATAAAGAACAATGCTGGTAGGTCAACATGCAGGCGAGACTGGAGTTTTGATTACGAGACTTGACAAGGTGGATAAGTCTCACCTGATTGCTCGTGGATATTTATAATAGATTCACAAAATCCTATTTGCACAAATTCAGTTATTAAATTCAGTTATATAGAGTGGCCGTCAAAACTAACCCAAGCTCCTCTAGTGATTGCGTGTTTCATTTGTTAAAGAAGATGCTTCGGGTTGTACCTCGCATAGCTCTACGTCCTTATTAATATATTATTCCCAACCAATTGCTTTTTCTCTTTGTAAGATCCCACAGATCTAAAATGTATCACGCCTGATAGCATTATTTGAATACTGAAATCGTCAAAGGTTGATAAAGCTCTTAAGATTTCCTTGCGGATACACACTCAAAGGCTTGAATTTAGGAAGGAACCTGAAACCAGATTTTGGTGCTTCTAGACACTGCCCAGGAAAATTGGTCTAAAGTGATTTCCGTAACCCCAACAGAAGAGCGATACTCTTAAATGATAAATTATCAGTGAATTTCGTGCATGATTTGACGATAAACTAAATTGACTGCCGTATAAGGGATTATCCAGAGACTCCTACACTGGCAGATATCTACCTTGAAAAAGTCTGATCGGTTTGATAGACTTTAGGATTGCAACTGTACATTTTCTAGATCAATCTCTGTGAATTTACAACCTGACTGTATGGAGTTACTTCCATTGCTTTTTCATCCACTGAAGTCTTTACAAAATTTTCTTTGCGATATCAGCGTAGATAACCCTCGCCTCCCAACCTTTTTTGCTAGCCACAACAGCACGAAAGGAAAGTTGAGCCCAACAGTAGGCCAACTAGAAAATATCGCTCAGCGGCCTCTGAAGCAGACAATATTTCCGTGATATGTACGTTCTAAAATTCATCTCTCCTAAACGGGACTGACCAAACGCAATTAAGCGACCAATCATCATATCGTTGGATCTTTGTCTCTGTTCCACCGCACTCGATTCCTCGGCACCCCCCCCTCGCCCCCCCCCCCCCCCTCGGCCAATCTCACCCTCCTGTCCAACCGAACTTCGTTCTCCCAATCCCCACCCTCCCTTTTCCCTCTTCTTTTCTCCAAATTGCTCCAAAACTGCTGCTACTTTAGGCAGAAGCTGCCTTGAATAGCCGCGGTGTCCAATGAATATGATTCATTAGAAGGTTTTAGCATTAGAAACAGGATTTAGCAGTTGTGGCTCATCCTGTGACCCACGGCCACTTTCAACGCGTCTTTTGCGGTTGGCATACCTCGTGCCGCTCTTCACCTGCATTACATTAGCAGCCACTTATGGCATTTACAGCCATTTCATATCAATGTGTTGCCTCTTAAGAATTAGCCAACTTATTGATAGGATGAAAGATGCGTTATCGTTAATGGTATGCAAAAGCCGATCACGCCAAGTTTCAAATCGCAATCCACGTTACGTCATATCCCATGAGACTTATTGCCACATAATCATAATGTCTGGTGGCAGTTGCCAGTCGCTGTGTGTCCCCTTTTTCGTTATTCAAAAGAATTAATCAGTGGCTAAACGTCGGTTATGCATGCTAATTATAGCATTGACGGCCTAAGTTAACTAGATTGTGGGTAATCATATCAATTTGAATAATCATGATGATGCTCAATAATTGTACCACAGTGTTAAGCCCATTATGAACCAGTTGCAAAGGACATTTCTTTGCTTATATAGGTATATTAACTATCTTTCTTTTCATGAAACCAAAATATTTTCATTGTTAGAAAATATATATACTGAAAATGATTTTTTGTACCTGTTGATTGAATGATCCAGCCTGTCCTAGCTTAATTAGCTTTCCATGCCATATGTTTGGAGAAATGTGTTGGTTTGTCCATTGCTATTCGTCTGAAGAAGTCAGGCTTCAATCCCCAAAGTTATCCTAATTTTGTTAGACAAAGCATATATTTTGTTTAAAGCTACGTTTACATTCAATCCCAGATTTAATATTTCAATAAGTTTATTTTCTGTTAGCTGGTTATATTGATTAAAACTCCAGGATTAAAACTTTATTTTGAAATTTTCTTGCTTCATTCGTTTAGGATGACAAAGACTTGGTTCACGAATTTGTCACTGCAGATGGACTCAATTGTCTCATCAGTGTTGGCACGGATGCTGACCAAAATTACCAAAATTACATTTTACGAGGTAGGATTCGTTATTCGATTTGTTTCCACATTTTTTTCATCGAAATAATTTTATTTCTGTATTGAAGCTATCCTTGTGGCACAAGATTTTGCTCAACTTGGGTCTCACTGTTTCTACTTCAGTGGTAGATTCAGCTTAACCTCTCCTGCTGGAACTTTTGATAAGTGCTATTTCAACCCCTTTTATAGTAATCTACTTAGGGAACATTATCTCTCCACTTGATGATGAAATTCATACTTAGGGTTTTTAGATACCCATGTCAAACTTCATTGACAAAGTCAAAACTCAAAATGGATTCCAGTCAATTCAAAATAACAGAAATGTATCAAACCGGTGATCTTTTCGCCGAGACGTAAACCCAGATTGCCCCGTGTCTTAACAATCTTAGTATTTTACGAAGCAAACCACAGCTAAACTCGACAAGATTTTGATGGCAATGTAAAGCGTCAAGTCTGGTAGTTAGGAAAGGCCGTTTGGTTCTCATTTGATAAATAAAGAAAATTAGCACTTATCCTTTTTTGTGCAAATGTAGATGGGTCATGGTAAAAAAAGTGAAGAATCCTGGAGACCTGCTTCGATATTCAACCTCTTAAAGATTAAAGAAATGCAGTTTACCCTTTTGACATCTGCATATATTCATGATTACTAATCAATGTTTACAGTCCACAAAAAGCCTTTCAAAAACATTTTGGTCTACTGGGCTGACCCAGTTCTTATCTGTTGAAGGCGATTTTAGGATAATTCCCCCCATTTTCTAGATTGTTGTTTCTATGATTGTTCGGATTTTGAAATCCTCCAATACTTGTGGCCTGTTATTTAATGACTGGCATGCAAGTGTTCATTCGTATCAGGTTTATATCTTTGCGGTGTTCCCTTGAATCTCAAGTCTATTTCGAATATGCAAATCAACAGTTTCCTCGTAAACATATTTTGAGACAAAGCTGAATCTCATCTGATGTCAAGACCTTTTCCTTGTTAAAGGGTTGCATAAATTGAGTGTAAGTCCCTATAATGCCTTCTTTTGTGTGCCCTAAGTAGATATGAGTCTTCTTCCAGCACTATTTGTCGTCAATATCTGTGGAGTTAATCAGGATGAAAGCATCATAAGAGCGTTACAAATGGTGAGGCCGAGTGTTATCGCACACGGAAAGCCACAGTCTGTCTGACGGGGGCGTACTAACACCATATTTTCGATGCTTTGAATTGCACTAGTCACGCTGCTTTTGGTATCCAAATTTTTTGAAAAAACCACAGTTTTCAGAGTTTGCAATGGGTGGCCGCAATTGAGACTCAATAACTTCGTCAGTTTAATGTTTCAAATAATCTTAGAAACATCATCAAAGCTTTTTAGCTCGAAGAAAGCCAGGGTAGTGCCTTTTCAAAAGCGGGGAATGTCTTGCGTTTAGTTAAGTAAGGTTCACCCCTGACTGCTTGGACTTATATCTTGATTTAAGTACCCTATCTGTTTTTTGGCAAGCAGCATACCATCAATTGAACGAAAGAATTTCTTGTGTTGGTTATGATAATGCGGAGGCAATAGTTTTTAATGGTAGGAATGGATTTCCTTTAAATGGTTTGCATAGGGGCCAGTTTTAGTTACTATTCGTCTTTTTAAATTTCTCTTTATCAATTTTTGATGATAATTGCCATTGAAGTTTTATTCCTACTAATAAAGCAACTTAGACGGGGCAATGATGCAGTGTTTTAGCTCATTTTTGCAATTTTTAGAAAAAATGCATAATAGGACGTATTTTTTAATAAACGATGAACTCTATTCGTAAATTTTGATCTAATGCTGTAAATGTCTTAAGTTTCTAGGATGCTTGCTCTTCAAATGAGCGAAAGAAGTTATTTCTCTAAAATTTCATCTGTGCTGTCTGTTAAAGACAAAGTGACTATAAATTGCAACTTATTTCTGCAGCTATTGGTCAAATTATGTTGTATGTTGATGGCATGAATGGAGTTATCCAACATAATGAAACCATTCAGTGGCTTTATCAGTTGCTTTCTTCAAGGGTGAGTCTCACTCTGCTTGAAACTGTTCATTTTTTATTGGTTTTCACTCTCATTATCGGTTAAAAAAGTCCGTTAACCGGTTAGTCTTACAAATATGCAGATATATGGCCTTTATTTTTATGTCTTTGAATTTTTATGTTGTGAATGCTAATTTGCAAAACAAATTCGATTTTTCTCGTCTCAATTCTGAAAAGTTTTGTCATCCTCATTTTGTTGATTCCAGGATGCAAGCAAATTTCAAACCTATTATCAATTTGTATATTCATACTGAAAAATTAAGTTGTAGTGCTGAAGGGTGCTTTTATTTTTTGTTTGGAAACAACCAGTATGAGATACTTTCCTTTTGTTTCAATGTACTTTAATACACTGTCATATCATTTGTTTATTTCATATCAATATATAATTATTCTTGTCTCATACATAATGCCTGGTAAATGACTAATTTCATTTATACAATTTTTTTTAAATTCTGCTCTAATAATTATTTTTGTTCGATACGAAACTTGTCTCAAAATCTGGCATTGCGAGTTGACTTTCAATGTTTACTTTTTGCAGTATCGCCTTGTACAGAAAACGTCGCTCAAGTTATTATTGGTTTTTGTGGAATACACTGAAAGCAATGCGAGACTTGTCTGGGATGCTATTAAAGGTGTTGACACGTCTAGAGGTAAATGAGATTATGCATTTTTTGCCAGATTTTTCATAACTTTACTAATCCACCGTTGACACTTTATTTCGATTGTAACTCTAATTAACTTCAACTATATATGCCAACGAGTGGAATGCTGTTTTCTGTCAAGGTATTTCGCCGTGTACTGTGAATAAGCTACAACCATTTATTGCTAGTGGCTGGATTGCTGTGAATGCATTTTGCCATGAAGATACTTGTTGCCCCTTTTATATTACGATACTCTTTCACTTTTAGAAACCTGTCTTGCGAAAGGGATTCTAGACATCCTTAATGAAACTGACAACTCCACAGATGACGAACTTCTTGAATACGCAATGACTTTAATAAACAAGGTATGTGATGCCTAATTTTCTTACATTGTGCAAGCATTCTGCATAACTCTATCTCCATTGCTTCCCCTATGTGATGACCAATAACTAGTATTTTGTTAGCCACAAAATATACTTTTAATTAAAGGTTTTTATTCTATGAGTAATTAAAGGTCTAAACTAATAATTTTTCTCAATTTTACTGACTCAAGATAGATCAGCTAAACATTTTAATTTCTGCTCCTTAATTTAATCGTTTTATGATTTAACGAGACTTAAAACCAAAGTGGTTCGTATTGTTTGAAGGCTGTCTTTTAGATACGAAAGTTTTCAACGAGGTCAAAAAATGATTAAAGACTACAACTTTGCAACCAGAACGAACGAACGTAAATTGTTAGGCTTGGTCTAAAGACACGATCAAACTTGAAAATTTTCTTCTCGTTAGATTTTGTACGGCACACCCGACCAGAAGACATTTTACGATATTACAGATACTTTAGAAGAAGAAGGAATGGAGGCGATTGTTCAGGTGAATATTTCGCATCATATTTTAATGTTTGAGATTTTATATATTAACAATGATACGAACAAAGAATTGGAAATAAGATGAATTGATATATTCGCAGCCATTGTATGAATCATAAACTTCTTTGGTTGAATCATAAAAATTTCTTGAGTTGAATCGACATATTCACAGCCATTGTATGGAGAAAAAGAGCCTCGCTGACACTCCTTATTATCAGCCTCGTTTTGTTATCAATCTCTCTATCATGTAAAAAGTAGTTTACAGTAAAACTCACGACGAAATTAGGCTTCTTATCCTACTTGAAGCTTCATCCTCGTCATTCGGCATGTATGTTTGAGAATTAAAACTATTTTTTTATCCTTAACCAGAAATTCAGAAACAGAACGCCAAAGAACAAAAATCTGTTTGAGCAGTGTGATATTTACGAAGTGAGTGTTTTGTTCTTGAACTGTACCTTTCGTAAAGGCTGCCAATAAATCTGTTACTTTATTTTTGTTGTTTATTTATATTAACTTGGAAATAATGTTTTTTACCAACACCGACCTACCTATTGATGAATAATTAAGTAAGCTGTGCTGTAAGGTTGTTTTTGTGTAAATTATGATATGTAGTTATTTGATATGTAGAATTGTTAATAATTGAACCTCTTCCTTTTTGATCAACGTAAATGGTTCCTGCCTGCGTTTCGAACACCAGAATTCAAACATCGATTTCAGTGCAAGATTTGACTGGCAGTCTCTTCCCAAACCATTGATCATCAATTGTGTATTCAGACCCAAATATTTGTTTATCACTGAGACCAGCTGTGATTCGCCTTTAGCGAAGCAAATCCCTGAGGTAAACATATATTAAAGATCATAACCTAATGTCTGCAGCAACTAAAATGGTGGAGAGGATTCGCAAATATTTCTCTAATAAATCTTTCTTTAATCACAAGGCATCACTAAAAGCCGAAGATGGGGACGAGACCTTCAGTGAACTCAGTATGGGATCGAGTAGCATCAGGTATTCCTTTTAGCCTAGTTGATATATATTATGGAAGGTAATCCATGTGGCTGCGCAGTTGTGTCTTTTTCGAAACAAGCACTAATTTTGCAAATATTCAGCCTGTTTGGATGGGACTAGTATCTCCAATGGTTTCCATATCTCCGATAGACATTTTTTAATCTTTTTTTCTCGGTATGCTGCAATATGTGACCCATAGCAAAATTTCGTGTGATGGCATTGCCAGTCGCCTTTAATGAAACAACTATTATTTTCGTTATGTTATAAGAATGCCTATAACATTTATTTGTTCCGGGAATTCACCACTAGGTTAATATCGTCAAGATATTGCTTGTAAGTCTAGGCTATTAACGGATGGAATATCCAGAAATACCAAAGAAACATTTGTATCTATAACCTCAAGTCGTAAGGTATCATGTGTCAGCGTAAAAGAGAATAATTATTTTTTGGTTCTTGGTTTTGGTTTAAATTAAGCATTTATTTATGGCTCAGTTCCTCTTTTCGAAACCACAGTTAAGTAATAGGTTTGCCACGAAGATTTGATTTCTTCAAATATGCGATTCTTGAATCTCCAAATGGCTAAGCTGTAAGGAATTTTTTTTGATTACACAACACGATATGCGTTGACGGCAAAAGACATCGAGACTCAGCTACAGACACAGTGGCTTGTCAAGAATATTTTCGAAATTTGTATATTTTCACAGAGGGTCATGTTGGCTTCACAGTGCTGTCCCTGCACTCATCTTTTTTAATACGCTTATTATCATTGCTGGAAGGGAACTCGTGAGTTTCCTTTCCTCCTTCGCAATACCAAACGTTTTGTTGGCGACTGGTACAATCTTTAATGAAAAGTCCTTGGTAGTTAAATTTCTTTTTTTAGCTAAACCTAACACCCTCAGAAAATGTTTTAGTAAGCTGGGCTTTTTAACACTCCAAATAGGCATTTTGCTGTTCACAAAAAGCTTTGGACTGTAACTGTTCCTACTGGGTCTTATTAAGCTTTTCAGCTTTACATCTTTTTAAGTGAATTCAAATGAATTGCGTGTAAAATAGTTTTAGATGAGTGGCATTTCAAAGCCATTTAAAATTTGAACACAGAAACAGTTCTACCAGAATGATCTCTCAAAAGCCAACATTGATTTCGCAAATAGCAGGGCTTTTAGTAGCTGTTCTATGAATAGGATTTCGATACTCAGAAAGAATGTATTGTGACCCACAGAACACTTTTTAACCCTCAAAAGACTATATTTTTCTTTTACGAAAATAGTCTTGAACATTTATAACACGATTGTATCTCTGTGTTGTGTTTATCTTTGTTATCTTTTTGCCACTATTTTCAAGTTTCAGACCTAACAAGTGTCTTCATCACAATGCAATATAATAAACGCAATAAGTAAATCGCATTAATTAGTGCATTAACTACAATTCGAAACATTATGTAAATATTAAAAAAAACTGCCTGAACTATCTCCCCAAAAAGGGTCTTCAGTTTGAAGATGTGTTCAATCGTCTTTCCTTGATACCAAAATATAAACTCTGTCAATTAACTGAAATGAAAACATTTAAAGATTGATTTTACATGGCTACACCGAGTTTTGAAGGGTTTGAAATACATTCTTGAAATTATGTTTCTATTCAGGTTACACTCTTGCCACCCAGGGAACCCCCCCCCCCCTCTACCATTTTTGTTCTGAGTAACCCAAGGTCTCGTTCGAAGTATAACGATGATAGTGATATTATTCTCCTGTAGTAAAATTATTCTGTGTTTGCTGACAAACCGTATACCTTGTAAGTCTTTAATTGCAGTGGGTGGTATGTGTTGACATGTAACCCTAGTAGGGAAACCAGTAATTTTCCTTGCTCCTTCATTGATTGGTAATTTTCACGTGTAGAAGATATATACTAATCACATTTCGTTTTCCTAGATCTCGTCGCAGCAAAGGATCAGGACACCTGGACCTTGGTAAGTTACCGGTAGCTTTGTCTGGTATGGCCTCGTCTGTGGCTAAAATGCAGTGTCCTACTGAAGTTACTTTGAGTTTAGTTGTTAGTTAAGCGTAAATCAAAGTTTACGATTATATCACGATTATACCAAAATTATATTATATATTATATTATTTCCTTTAACTCTCCAAGAAATGAATTCTCGAATGATGATAGTGTGGTGTAGTCGTAAATTGTCATACAGACGAGTAATCTCAACAGAAACATTAAGTACTTTCAACATTTGTGAATGGGTTGACTACGTTTCTATCGGCGTTAAGCAAAGTGTGAGCTTTGAAATGGCTTATTGTTTAAAGAAAGTACAAGATGTAGTTATGTGCGTTTTTCGCTTAGTTTTTGAACATTTCAACACAAGATAATCCACCAGTGCCGTTGCATTTTGATGACCATTAAATTCTTGTTGTTGACATTGTCTAGCACCCGTCAAACTATTGAAATGTCCTGCAGATCGGTGAAGCTTTCACGTTTCTTTGCCAATGATATCTTGAACTTCAAAAATCTCTATAAAGCAGTGTTTATGAAGTTAGCAACCTGCCAACCCATGTCATGCTATAGAGAGAGTTTAAAGGAAGGGTACCTCGTAATTGTTCATCTTCTGCACATCTCAAGTAGCCTTGTGTTCACTTGTATCAGAGAGCGTTTTGTATTTTCCATCATAGATCCTTCGTATCGGCGAAAGAGTAGGCGCCATACTAGTGCTGCACGCAGTGAACAAAATTCGGCTCCAGACCTCAGAGTCATCAGCAATGGTCCATCGACAGTGGCTGAAAAAGTTCATGCTGAGGATCAACAACTATCGAAGCAGATGTCCTGTTCTTCACCCGAGCTGGACATGAAAGCGCGAAGAAGGCAGCAAAGAAGGTGATTCCCTCAGGGTTCTTTGCTAATGCTTTCAGGGTTCTTTGCTAATGCTTTCAGGGTTCTTTGCTAATGCTTTCAGGGTTCTTTGCTAATGCTTTCAGGGTTCTTTGCTAATGCTCTCGGGGTTCTTTTCTAATGCTCTCGGGGTTCTGCCGAAGAATAATACTAGAGCAAATGATTAATGATTAATTATTTTTATTTTTCTGGAATGATTATATGCGGCTTGAAAATCCAAATTGATTTCTGTACTGCTTCGGCATTTAAAACAATCAGTGAAAACTGGGATGTCTCTTGCATTTTTTGCTTCTCTTTGACTAGGAAAAAGTCAGTGGATCTTTCAGTCTAGTGAAAGATCTTCAAATTTGTATGTATCTGAACATTAAGAGTGAAAAGTACTATCCGTGCTCAGAATTTTATTCAGTTGCAATTTCATTCAAGTGCATATCCATTTCCTTGTCTGTACTAGAAAAATTATCCTCGTTTTTCACATTTGTTTACATTTCCTTGTCCAATTGGTTCTTTTCGACTTGAATGCTGGGAAGTGTAAGATTCGTAACTTTTGCGCTTTGATTTACGGCTCCTCGAGTAATTGAAGAATAAAAACTTTAAATATGGTATTTGAGCGCTGTTTTGGATTTTCAGGGAACGTCGATTTGGAAAAATGTCGCAGATTAACTCTGGAGAAAGCTTAGACACGGCGGATGAATACTCAGCATCAGAACGAGATCGAAAACACTCCGAGCCAGATCGACGCCTTACACTGAAAGAGAGACAAGCACGAAAATCAGGTATGTATTTCAATGACCTTTTACTGCAAATTGCTAAGTATCAGAATGTTTATATACTTTTGCATAAGTTGGCTGTTATTTGGAAATATGTCGCAGAATGCTTTAAAGGTCTTGGTTTATTAGCAAGTGGAAGGATATTTTCTGGGCCTTTTTGCGAGTGGAAATTATAGGAGGGAAAGGCTAGTACAATATAAGTGCAGCAGCTCTTTATCAAACAGAATTCATGTTGGGTTAGAAAGGGAGACACGATTGTTGCTTGCTGTTTTGATTAGAGAATAGCAAGATATTTTAAGGCTCATACTAATACAGCCACCAAAAGCAGACACAGTGCTGCAATCTATTTGACACGTACCATGTATTTTTTCGTTTCAGGCGAACATTCAGAACCTACATCGCCCACTGGAAATGAATTGTCACCGTCAAAATCTGTTGAGTCCCCACGAAGTCCAAAGATTAACATGAAACAACGATTTGAAGTTGACGAACAAACGGAACGAAGGCCCCTCCGAGACCGATTGGCAAGTTCGCATAGCAGTAACGACAGCAAGGAATCAGAGGATCCCCCGAGATTCCGTCGACGAGCACATCGTGGTCACCAACAAGATGACCCGAATGCTCCGCCACAGGGGTCACTGCAACGTAAACAAAGCTTGACAGAGCAGGGAGACTCAAAACGAAAAATGTTACGAATGTTTTACGGCCAATCTGTGGAAAAAACAGATATGGAGTTAGCTAATGAAAATGGCGTCATCAAATCCCCGGAAGTAACTGAGAGTATACGAGAAAGGAAATCAAATTTGACAAAATCAACATCAAAAAGTGAAGATGTAGAAAAGAAAAACGTTGAAAATCTTGAAGATATAAGAGGCAATGTGCAGTCTGTTCAAAATAAACTGATATCCAGACCATCGACTGATTCTGAAAAGCAAGAAAACGTTAAACAAAACAGCGAGAAAACAAGCATTCTTTCCAAAGTCAAAAGCGTCATTACAAAACCGTTTGAAAGCTCTTCGTCAGCTGCAGAGAAAGCGAAACAAGAAGCGGGTCGTAACCAAGAAGAACTCGAACTTGAGTTACGAATATTAAGGACTAGACCGCTTATTATCGACCAGTTTGATTTCTCTGACCTGAAAGATGAAGATGACGAAGATGCTTTCGGGCAACCTAAGGTTCTTCATTCTGCGACGGATGGCCCCCCTCTTCCTCCGCCACCACCAGGCTTCCCAGGTGGGGCACCACCGCCCCCTCCTCCTCCTGGAATGGGCCCGCCCCCTCCTCCTCCACCTGGCGGCCTTTCATCGAGACGGGAGCCTAGTCGAAAACTCGTTCGCCTGTTTTGGCAAGAGGTTAGGAATATGCCAGTGGCAAACGGTGTTAGTAAAACTATCTGGTCAAGCATCGATCCTGTGGATGTAGATACGAAAAAGCTAGAGCATTTGTTTGAAAGTCGATCAAAAACGGGCACTTTAAAGGTATTCCAGTTTTTTCTTGCAGAATGTTACTAAAATATAATATATATATCTATTGAATTACTTGTCCAAAAAGTATTTTTAATAGGATGCCAGGCAGTTAAAAGCTGTCACATTTAAGAAACACCTTGCTTGTATTAAAACGCAATGAAATGTTTCAGAATCCTTCAAGTATTGAATTGTCATGCAAATACTTGAGTACTCCGGTGACCTAACCAAACGGGTACATGGTGTTCACACTTTATTGGATTCAAATCGGTTCGCTTTTACGTTGGAGCCGTGCTTATTCAAGCTTTTTGCCCCCTTTAAGTGCTGGAATTGAGTGCTCATGGAGATGTAGTTTTTTGCATCTATTCGCTATTTTAGAAACTATTTCGTATTATTTGAAAAAGATGTATTTAGTTTTTCTTTTTTCGCCAAAGTGTTCCGGCTATGACGCCTTTGTATTGTTGCTTGGACTGGGGTTTGGAGGTCACAAGACACTTTTACCTACCCCCGGTTCCTCGTTTCTCATATTTGTATCCGTTTGGAGCGAATCCGAAAAGGTACTCGTTGAAAACTGACCAAGCATATCTATGTTAGGTTTGGTATGGATCCGTGCTAGTGCAAAGGGGGTCCAACTTTTTATCACCTGCCTTTGATTCTTTAACGTTGTTTGCACCTGAATAGCTCGTAAGACTAATAGTTACCTAATCACGACTCATGTTTTTAATTTCAGAGAGTGGAATCAGAAGAAAAGTTAGGGAAAAAAGAAATTAGCGTCTTGCCGCTGAAGAGGGCACAAGCTATCAATATTGTTTTAACAAAGTTGCCACCTATTCGAGCAATCAAACAAGCGATACTTGATATGGATAGTGCAGTTATTGACAGGGAAGGCATCGAGGTGGGAAAAGTTTTTTTTCTTAAAGTTTTAGGCCCATGAAGTGACAATCGTTTTATGCTGAAATCGACTTTGGTTGAACTTACTCTGAAAAGTTCGCCAGTGGGAATGTTTTCCAATGCAAATGTAATTATGATCCATTTTTGGCGATTTTCTTTGTGAATGACGACAGAAAAGATAAACCTTTATTGCTAAGCAAGCTAAAACTGTATAAACCTGTTAATTTAACAGTCTTTTAGCGTTAAAGGGTTCCTTAAACTTTTCCCATTTTTTATTTGGTGGAATTACCATTTGATAAGTTGAAATGCAGGTGTTTCAAGGCTTTTGGTGCTTGGATTTAGCGATTCAAATGTCTTTTGGTTCTTTTGTAGAAAATCATGCAAATGCTACCCACTGAAGAGGAGAAGTCAAAGATTCAGGAATCACAAATGCAGTTCCCAGATCTCCCGCTAGCACATGCTGAACAATTTCTGTTGACTTTATCCTCAATTAATGAGCTCTGTCCGAGGTTGAATCTGTGGGCTTTTAAAATGGATTATGATACTAACGAGAGAGAGGCTGCAGAATCGTTATCAGATTTGAAAAATACAGTTGAACAGATAAGGAAAAGCGTCACATTAAGAAAGATATTGGCCACACTTCTAGCCATTGGAAATTTCCTCAACGGTGTGAAGGTAACAAAACATTTTCCACATTTTCAAATCATGTTTATTTGCTGTTCGCGCCCTTCCACGAAGGTTTCTCAGAATTCGGGGTCGTATCCAGGTTGGCTTTGGTGTCTTAAGTTTTGTTAGGGTTTGCTCAGGTTAATTGAAGGGGTATAAATTAAACCTGCTAGATGTTAGACCTTCAATTGAGCTCAAATGATAGGCAATGAAGTTCATCCATTGATATGTTTTCAGAGCTCAAGCTGTATTACAAATCGAGCTTATATTGCATTTTTAAGTCTCGTATGAAAATACCCAGCTCTTCTTTCAACTAGTTTAACTGAACTTAGTTTCTTTCTTAGGAATTATTGCTGCCCCTTTACTTTTTTCTACGTCTTAGGAACTCTTACCTGATTCTGGAGCAGGTTCATCCCTAAGTAGGTTTCTTTTTGGTTCATTCCATTGACCTCTTACTTTGAATTTCCACCCTTACGCAAGTTAACGTTTTTTTGCAGATAAAAGCTTTCCAGCTTGACTATCTTGCTAAAGTTCCTGAGGTGAAAGACACTGTGCACAAGCAATCGCTTTTATATCATCTATGTACAATGGTTATGGAAAAATACCCAGACACTTCAGATTTATATAGTGAACTTGGGGCATTACATCGTTGCTCAAGGGTAAATGTCTCATTTTCAATTATGTAACTTTTCCTTGTCTACTCATAATTTTGAACCATTTGCGTTCGACGATAGATAGAAGTTATTGGTCAACTTGTTGCCTTTGCTGGTCAACTTCCAATGCTTGAAATTTTTTCGGTTTCTTGAAATTTTGCTTCCAATTGCTTTTATTTCTGTTGAGTGCGAAACACCAGAATAACCCAGTGAAAAATGTTAGAGTTTCATACATATATAATGCTGTTTTTGTTTAGACGGTTGCAATAAATAAGACACATTGGAAAGATTCCTTTCATATAATTTTAGCTACCAGTGGTTGGTAGCTTTGGAATTAGCTTGAAAATAGGATAACATATGCTAAGATCCCGTTTTGATTATAAGACAGAAAAATTACGTTTTCTCATTTTGTTCTTCAATTATGCAAAGGGTTACCGGTTGCTGATTGATAAAAAAGGAACCAATCAAACTGCACCTCATGTTGCTTTTGGTCCAACAGCGGGGTAAAAATTTCAGCTGACCAAAAATTTCTGTCATTACCCAATATTTATTCTCTGAGGAACATCAAACAAAAAGTTCTTCAGTGTGACATGTTATCCAAGCTATTTTCAAACAACATTCAACTTTTTCAAACCTTGTTAGGTAGAGGGTATTTTTCGTCAATATACCCTTGTACTCGCTCTTACCTTGAACCTGACTGACGCCAATCTTCAGAATTCAAAGTGCAATGCAAGAAACTTTGGATATCTTTTTAATCTTTACTGGCAAAACATTCCCTTTGATATTCAATTAATTTTCATTGGCTTTGGTTTTTTCAGGTGGATTTTGACAACATAGCGCAAATACTAAAGAGCCTGGACGATAATTGTAAACGATCATGGGAACACTTGAGACTTATAGCAAAACATGACAGCTCGTCACCTTTGAAAACAAGGTAGCTTTGCACTCATTTAAAAATATTTTTCTATTCAAAAATCACTTTGACAACGGTTGTTGTTGTTGTTGTTGTTGTTGTTGTTGGTGATGGTAATAATGAATTCATAGCTTGGTCCTTTACATAGCTTTTCTAAAGCAGCATAGCCAATCTATCAATGGTCTTTGCAAAAAATAACTTAAATTTGATATTAAATGTTTTTCTTTATTTGTCTTTTCAGGCTCACAGAGTTTCTGGCTGACGCCGGTGAAAGAATAGCGATTCTGAAAGTGGTTTATCGAAGAGTCATTAATAGGTAGGCCTTTCAAACTCTAATTCCATTATCAAGCAACTATCAACTGTTAAAAAGCTGCGTTTTGCGATTGTCCCTTTGAGAAATTTGCGCAATCCAGCAATCGAAGCTTTTTTCTTACTACCCTACAATGATTTTGCGTTCTATAGGTTAATTTTTTTTGCTAAGGAATCGAATAAGGAGCTCATCAATCCTTATTCTACCTGTACTTCTTCGTTAGGGAGATTTTTCTAACCCATGGAGCATTTAAAGCTGGAGTAAAGCGCAGGTCAATCACAGTGCCTTACACAAGTCATCGTTTTGTTGTTAACATATCCAGTATCCCCCTCCCCCTGCTTATTATCATCCTTGTGTATTCTCTGCGGTTGCTGCAAGGAGTTGCAGAATGTATTTTATTTCCAACTTCACTGCTTTTTAGATATAGAAAAATGTTGCTGTTTCTTGCAATGACACCGAAAGCTGCTAAAGACTCAAAGGTAACACTAAAGTGTTTAGCTGAGCTTCTTGTATTATTTCAACACTCTCATATTTTGACCAAAATAATGAACGCCAGACTAAACAAACAAATAAATCTGAAAGGAAAATCTGTATATTTTAAATACTGATAGGCCTACTGAAACAGAATTACGAGCAGCTGAAAAGGTATCCGAGAGATGTGAAGGGTTTTGTTTTTGTTCTCAGTGTCTCTGTTTCTTTTTCACCAAGCTATGGCACTTTTAAGAATTGTTTTGAAAGCAGTTATACATTATTTATCTTGGGAAAACTATTTTTGTTGTAGCCCCATGAATTTTGCAAAGTTATCAGCGAATTCGCATTAGAATAT
The DNA here is from genome assembly GCF_057945365.1 of Rhopilema esculentum. Lineage (NCBI taxonomy): Eukaryota > Metazoa > Cnidaria > Scyphozoa > Rhizostomeae > Rhizostomatidae > Rhopilema > Rhopilema esculentum. The sequence goes on from NC_142818.1 coordinate 3,639,815, forward strand.
CGAACTGTTCGGCAGAGAGTTCTAGATCAAAAAAGGAAAAAAGAAGACCATAGAAAACGAACGAAAACGCGCGGAAAATTGATAACCGAATCAGGAGCATATGGTAACGTCGAGGTATGTATCGATCTTATCTGCTAGAAGGCCTATACTGAAATTACACTTTATGGCGTCATAGAATGCACTTTTTTGAGGGGCTGTTTCTTCTTTCTCGTTGCATAGTCGACTCAAGTGTGGGAAACACCCATTAGTAGATTTAGACGTCTTTTGCATTGTCCTCCTCTCCATTGTCAGGAGGTCCCTCTTTCCAGCAATAGGTAGACTTTTCTACATTATCAGCAATATGACCATCTTAGTAACCATTTGAAGGACTCTTCTACATTGCACCAATTTGAAAGACTCTCTCACTTTCAATTTGATAAGTAAATGTCAATTATATCTGGGTGCATCTGTGTAAATGCGACTTTTATTCCAATAGCAGCAGTCTTCATCGAATTCGCCTGGCACGACTGCTGTTCCAGTCAACGACCCTCGTAGCAACGAAAGCGTTGATATGGAAGCATTCCATAATGCCTTGGTTGCGGACAACCCAAAAGCTCAATTGAAAAGTCCGCAGAAAACTCGCCAGCGAACACCGTCAGGACGTCCTCATGTAGCGCAGCACAGGGAGAAAGAAAACAACCATGTACCGAGCACCCCAACGAACAATAATAATAATTATACTAATTATGACACGGATGATCAGACAGATCAAATGATGGATTTATTAGTTAAGTCGGCGACGTCTGCGGACAAAAGAACACGAATAAGAAAAAATAGAGCGAAGGAAGGAAAAACACCGAGGAAATCAGGTTTGTGGGTTTTGGAAGTTTATTCGCAGACGTTGGATCGAACAGCACGATCGTTTTTGGCCAGGAATCGTTCCCATTGATAAAGACTTTGTGTTGTCACTTATTCAAATAAAGATGACCAAATTATTTTTTCTTCAACATTTGCCCTTATATTGTATTGTACCAGCATTCATAGAGGGATGACAGTCCCCATTTTTTATAATTTTTTGCAAAATTTGAAAATTTGTGAATTTCTTTATTTAGTCACTCTGTAGCATTGTCTAATTTTATGACAGTTTGAAATATAAATTGTAAATGAATAAGAAACAGATCATAGAATCTTCATAATTTTACAAATTGTTTATCATCCATGCTTATGATCCATATTTTAATTTTGGCCAAGCGTTAACTTAATCATATGTTGATTTATTAATCGTTGATTGGGCGATTCATCATTGATTCCACCAGGTTACAGTCTATTTCACATTTTGATGTCAACTAAGGTTTTGTTCTTTTCTACTTGTAGTGAGACGAACAAGAACACTGAAGAATGGCCTTTCCCCAGAAGAGCTAGAAGCCTTGCAAGTTCAAGCTAACAAAACAGTGAGGCAGATTCAAGTTTAGAACTTATTTAAATTGATTACATTTTCTGAGAATCCTTCTATTAAGTCATTTTGGATGACAATTTACCTTTGGAAATTTGCAAATTTTACCCTGGACGAGAACTTTTCTCCTTGTGAGAATTATAACTGCTTGACGACAGGCCTAAATCAGTTGAAATGGAGATATTCCATAATAAATTTTAAACCAACACTGAATATTTGTGTAATTTGGACAACATAATAATAATAATAACAATTAAAAAACGCATCATTCATTATTTAGATTTCCATTGGAATCTTACACATCTTTTCTTCATTCAGTTGTATAAAGCTTAGATAAGGACAGCAAAGTTGAGCTGGATTTAATATGATCAAAAGGCTTTGTTGTAGTTGCCAGTCTTTTAGATATTGTTATAGGCTATTTCAATGCTCTCGCTCTGTACCATTAAATATTCCCAGCTAAATTCGCAAAGTCTGATGAACTTTGTTGGATAGTGTATGTTTTGAGCTTAGTATAGTTTATTGCCAAGATTTTCTAACAAAAACAATTCAGATATTGTCAAGATTCATTCTAGTGGGTTTAGACTCTCAGTCACAGTGTTGACAGATTTGATTTTAAAGTCAATCTGTCTCTTTGTGGATTGGTTAACGAGAACAATAGCTAAAACAATAGCCTAAACACGATTCCAGCGCTCCGCCATATTTTTTACAATGCGATAAATTGACGGGGGACTGGAAACAATAAAAAATCCCTTTGTTCTTATAATCAATCAACGTCGTGACAGATTGCCTTTAACACTATTTGTGAAGCAAGAAAAATACTAATTTGTTGATAAACCCAAGACATGGCATTTGACTTAAGCCTACTTGTCAAGTATTTTGTTTGCCATTGCTGGAAACTGTCAGAACTGAACCTATTATTATTAAATATTTAAAGACTTCTAACCTTTTTGTTGCAATTTTGACTTTCAGTGGCACCGCTACTCAGTAAGTGCTTTAATTATGTGTTAGTTCTTGTTCCTTGAATCCAAGATTTCACTGCTCCGCTTTGGTTCAAAGTCACATAAAGCACCTATTTAAAAGCCACTGTAAACCTCTCACATCTTTTAAGATTCTTCAAGGGGTATTAATTGAAATTTGTCATTTTCTAAGTTCAAATTCAGGTAAAATTTGGCATGAACTGTTTCGATAGATTAGCTCTTCACCAGAAAAGACCTTTATCGTGCAGTTGCTGGCTTGATCTCATTTCATGAAGAAAAATCATCAAAATGGTTAATTTATTTATAAATTCTCTCATTTAATGAAGAAAAATCATCAAAATGGTTAATTTATTTATAAATTATCTCATTTCATGAAGAAAAATCATCAAAGTGGTTAATTTATTTATAAATTGAACTTCTTCCTACAGACACTGCTCAGCTACTGCGAATAATAATAAGTTTTGATTAGGTTGCCTGTTTACAATGGCTGTTAACTCAGTTCGTAGCAGTATCTGAAGAAAATAGGAAGTAGCTTTAATTAAATTAAAGATTTTCTAATCGTTCTTAACATGAATTGTTTGTATATTTGTATTTTTCATAAGGTTATGCACGCATTCTGTCAGTTGAGGCGTCAAATTTGTGATCTTTTTTGTTAGGATTAATGTTGATATTACTTATCTGTAGTTCTAATCAATTCATGTTCATTTTATGCCCCTGGTTTACTTTCGATCAACATGCAAATCTTGTATGTGGTATCATGGACGATACAATCTCTGATTTAGCCTTGTCAAATTCAAGGCTATTCCGTATTGTCTTTCTAATCCAACCAAGGTAAATTTACGTTCTAAATGTTGCTGACATAGCTAAAAAAATTGAACATGTAAACAAATTGGTGTGAAAATATTTGAATATTGAATTAACATGACAGATTTTCCCCAAGTGGTCTTAGCTTCCAAGTAAAAAAGCCCAGGCGAGAGGCGATCAAATAAGTGGGTGTTAGATTGGTGCCAATTTTCCACTTGAGTTATTTCTATACATTTTGAGGAGAATGAGAAGTTATGACATTTGGATAATTATATTTTATAATTCTCTACTATAGAGCTTCCGAAAGAAGGCTTCAGAAATGGTATTATTATTGCGAAGCGTCATGTGCCTTTCTCTCAATATGTAAAAAGCTCGTGATTTTATCACCTGAAGTTAAAGAAAAAAGACAGACCCATTTAAATATAGTTCACAACTTTAGCAAATGTTGTTGAAAAACATTTTCAGTTCTTTAAATGACATTAAACTTTTGGCTCTTATGACTTTTTATCATACGAGAGGCTATGGGCTTGGAAAAGACAAGATGTAGGAAAAATGATATTTCTATGGACGCCAATTCTTTAAAAAAATAGTTAAGTGAAGCTTCAAATCAACTGGAAATGCATTGAAATGCTTTTAGAAAGAAATAAAAGGTGATTAAATGCAAGATTTTGATGTTTTGGCTCTTGCGATTTTTCGTCAAAAACTAAGGTTATAGGCTTGGGAAAAAGGGGATTTTTCAGAATTGGTTTTCTTGCAAAAAACGCTCAAAAGAAGCAAAAAATCAACAGGAAATGCATTGAAATGCTATTAGAAAGAAGACTAAAGGTGATTAAATGCAAGATTTTGATGTTTTGGCTCTTGTGATTTTTCGTCAAAAAGTAAGGCTATAGGCTTAGGAAAAAAGGCAATTTTTCAGAATGAGTTTTCTTGCAAAAAACGCTTAAATGAAGCAAAAAATTAACAGGAAATGCATTGAAATGCTATTAGAAAGAAGTCTAAAGGTGATTAAATGCAAGATTTTGATATTTTGGTTCTTGTGATTTTTCGTCAAAAAGTAAGGCTATAGGCTTAGAAAAATGGCAATTTTTCAGAATGAGTTTTCTTGCAAAAAACGCTCAAATGAAGCCAAAAATCAACAGGAAATGCATTGAAATGCTATTAGAAAGAAGTCTAAAGGTGATTAAATGCCAGATTTTGATGTTTTGGCTCTTGTGATTTTTCGTCAAAAAGTAAGGCTATAGGCTTAGGAAAAATGCCAATTTTCCAGAATGAGTTTTCTTGCAAAAAACGCTCAAATGAAGCCAAAAATCAACAGGAAATGCATCGAAATGCTATTAGAAAGAAGTCTAAAGGTGATTAAATGCCAGATTTTGATGTTTTGGCTCTTGTGATTTTTCGTCAAAAAGTAAGGCTATAGGCTTAGGAAAAATGCCAATTTTTCAGAATGAGTTTTCTTGCAAAAAACGCTCAAATGAAGCCAAAAATCAACAGGAAATGCATTGAAATGCTATTAGAAAGTAGTTTAGAGGTGATTAAATGCAAGATTTTGATGTTTTGGCTCTTGTGATTTTTCGTCAAAAAGTAAGGCTATAGGCTTAGGAAAAATGCCAATTTTTCAGAATGAGTTTTCTTGCAAAAAACGCTCAAATGAAGCCAAAAATCAACAGGAAATGCATTGAAATGCTATTAGAAAGAAGTCTAAAGATGATTAAATGCAAGATTTTGATGTTTTGGCTCTTGTGATTTTTCGTCAAAAAGTAAGGCTATAGGCTTAAGAAAAAAAGCAATTTTTCAGAATGAGTTTTCTTGCAAAAAACGCTCAAATGAAGCCAAAAATCAACAGGAAATGCATTGAAATGCTATTAGAAAGTAGTTTAGAGGTGATTAAATGCAAGATTTTGATGTTTTGGCTCTTGTGATTTTTCGTCAAAAAGTAAGGCTATAGGCTTAGGAAAAATGCCAATTTTTCAGAATGAGTTTTCTTGCAAAAAACGCTCAAATGAAGCCAAAAATCAACAGGAAATGCATTGAAATGCTATTAGAAAGAAGTCTAAAGATGATTAAATGAAAGATTTTGATGTTTTGGCTCTTGTGATTTTTCGTCAAAAAGTAAGGCTATAGGCTTAAGAAAAAAGGCAATTTTTCAGAATGAGTTTTCTTGCAAAAAACGCTTAAATGAAGCCAAAAATCAACAGGAAATGCATTGAAATGCTATTAGAAAGTAGTTTAAAGGTGATTGAATGCAAGATTTTGATGTTTTGGCTCTTGTGATTTTTCGTCAAAAAGTAAGGTTATAGGCTTAGGAAAAAAGGCAATTTTTCAGATTGAGTTTTCTTGCAAAAAACGCTTAAATGAAGCAAAAAATCAACAGGAAATGCATTGAAATGCTATTAGAAAGTACTTTAGAGGTGATTAAATGCAAGATTTTGATGTTTTGGCTCTTGTGATTTTTCGTCAAAAAGTAAGGCTATAGGCTTAGGAAAAATGCCAATTTTTCAGAATGAGTTTTCTTGCAAAAAACGCTCAAATGAAGCCAAAAATCAACAGGAAATGCATTGAAATGCTATTAGAAAGAAGTCTAAAGATGATTAAATGCAAGATTTTGATGTTTTGGCTCTTGTGATTTTTCGTCAAAAAGTAAGGCTATAGGCTTAAGAAAAAAAGCAATTTTTCAGAATGAGTTTTCTTGCAAAAAACGCTCAAATGAAGCCAAAAATCAACAGGAAATGCATTGAAATGCTATTAGAAAGTAGTTTAGAGGTGATTAAATGCAAGATTTTGATGTTTTGGCTCTTGTGATTTTTCGTCAAAAAGTAAGGCTATAGGCTTAGGAAAAATGCCAATTTTTCAGAATGAGTTTTCTTGCAAAAAACGCTCAAATGAAGCCAAAAATCAACAGGAAATGCATTGAAATGCTATTAGAAAGAAGTCTAAAGATGATTAAATGCAAGATTTTGATGTTTTGGCTCTTGTGATTTTTCGTCAAAAAGTAAGGCTATAGGCTTAAGAAAAAAGGCAATTTTTCAGAATGAGTTTTCTTGCAAAAAACGCTTAAATGAAGCCAAAAATCAACAGGAAATGCATTGAAATGCTATTAGAAAGTAGTTTAAAGGTGATTGAATGCAAGATTTTGATGTTTTGGCTCTTGTGATTTTTCGTCAAAAAGTAAGGTTATAGGCTTAGGAAAAAAGGCAATTTTTCAGATTGAGTTTTCTTGCAAAAAACGCTTAAATGAAGCAAAAAATCAACAGGAAATGCATTGAAATGCTATTAGAAAGTACTTTAGAGGTGATTAAATGCAAGATTTTGATGTTTTGGCTCTTGTGATTTTTCGTCAAAAAGTAAGGCTATAGGCTTAGGAAAAATGCCAATTTTTCAGAATGAGTTTTCTTGCAAAAAACGCTCAAATGAAGCCAAAAATCAACAGGAAATGCATTGAAATGCTATTAGAAAGAAGTCTAAAGATGATTAAATGCAAGATTTTGATGTTTTGGCTCTTGTGATTTTTCGTCAAAAAGTAAGGCTATAGGCTTAAGAAAAAAAGCAATTTTTCAGAATGAGTTTTCTTGCAAAAAACGCTCAAATGAAGCCAAAAATCAACAGGAAATGCATTGAAATGCTATTAGAAAGTAGTTTAGAGGTGATTAAATGCAAGATTTTGATGTTTTGGCTCTTGTGATTTTTCGTCAAAAAGTAAGGCTATAGGCTTAGGAAAAATGCCAATTTTTCAGAATGAGTTTTCTTGCAAAAAACGCTCAAATGAAGCCAAAAATCAACAGGAAATGCATTGAAATGCTATTAGAAAGAAGTCTAAAGATGATTAAATGCAAGATTTTGATGTTTTGGCTCTTGTGATTTTTCGTCAAAAAGTAAGGTTATAGGCTTAGGAAAAAAGGCAATTTTTCAGATTGAAATGCTATTAGAAAGTAGTTTAAAGGTGATTAAATGCCAGATTTTGATGTTTTGGCTCTTGTGATATTTCGTCAAAAAGTAAGGCTATAGGCTTAGAAAAATAGCAATTTTTCAGAATGAGTTTTCTTGCAAAAAACGCTTAAATGAAGCCAAAAATCAACAGGAAATGCATTGAAATGCTATTAGAAAGTAGTTTAAAGGTGATTGAATGCAAGATTTTGATGTTTTGGCTCTTGTGATTTTTCGTCAAAAAGTAAGGTTATAGGCTTAGGAAAAAAGGCAATTTTTCAGATTGAAATGCTATTAGAAAGTAGTTTAAAGGTGATTAAATGCCAGATTTTGATGTTTTGGCTCTTGTGATATTTCGTCAAAAAGTAAGGCTATAGGCTTAGAAAAATAGCAATTTTTCAGAATGAGTTTTCTTGCAAAAAACGCTCAAATGAAGCCAAAAATCAACAGGAAATGCATTGAAATGCTATTAGAAAGTAGTTTAAAGGTGATTAAATGCAAGATTTTGATGTTTTGGCTTTTGTGATATTTCGTCAAAAAGTAAGGTTATAGGCTTAGAAAAATGACAATTTTTCACATTGAGTTGTCTTGCAAAAAACGCTCAAATGAAGCCAAAAATCAACAGGAAATGCATTGAAATGCTATTAGAAAGTAGTTTAAAGGTGATTAAATGCAAGATTTTGATGTTGCATTTAATGTTGCAACAGGAAATGCATTGAAATGCTATTAGAAAGTAGTTTAAAGGTGATTAAATGCAAGATTTTGATGTTTTGGCTTTTGTGATATTTCGTCAAAAAGTAAGGTTATAGGCTTAGAAAAATGACAATTTTTCAGAATGAGTTTTCTTGCAAAAAACGCTCAAATGAAGCCAAAAATCAACAGGAAATGCATTGAAATGCTATTAGAAAGAAGTCTAAAGATGATTAAATGCAAGATTTTGATGTTTTGGCTCTTGTGATTTTTCGTCAAAAAGTAAGGCTATAGGCTTAAGAAAAAAGGCAATTTTTCAGAATGAGTTTTCTTGCAAAAAACGCTTAAATGAAGCCAAAAATCAACAGGAAATGCATTGAAATGCTATTAGAAAGTAGTTTAAAGGTGATTGAATGCAAGATTTTGATGTTTTGGCTCTTGTGATTTTTCGTCAAAAAGTAAGGTTATAGGCTTAGGAAAAAAGGCAATTTTTCAGATTGAGTTTTCTTGCAAAAAACGCTTAAATGAAGCAAAAAATCAACAGGAAATGCATTGAAATGCTATTAGAAAGTACTTTAGAGGTGATTAAATGCAAGATTTTGATGTTTTGGCTCTTGTGATTTTTCGTCAAAAAGTAAGGCTATAGGCTTAGGAAAAATGCCAATTTTTCAGAATGAGTTTTCTTGCAAAAAACGCTCAAATGAAGCCAAAAATCAACAGGAAATGCATTGAAATGCTATTAGAAAGAAGTCTAAAGATGATTAAATGCAAGATTTTGATGTTTTGGCTCTTGTGATTTTTCGTCAAAAAGTAAGGCTATAGGCTTAAGAAAAAAAGCAATTTTTCAGAATGAGTTTTCTTGCAAAAAACGCTCAAATGAAGCCAAAAATCAACAGGAAATGCATTGAAATGCTATTAGAAAGTAGTTTAGAGGTGATTAAATGCAAGATTTTGATGTTTTGGCTCTTGTGATTTTTCGTCAAAAAGTAAGGCTATAGGCTTAGGAAAAATGCCAATTTTTCAGAATGAGTTTTCTTGCAAAAAACGCTCAAATGAAGCCAAAAATCAACAGGAAATGCATTGAAATGCTATTAGAAAGAAGTCTAAAGATGATTAAATGCAAGATTTTGATGTTTTGGCTCTTGTGATTTTTCGTCAAAAAGTAAGGTTATAGGCTTAGGAAAAAAGGCAATTTTTCAGATTGAAATGCTATTAGAAAGTAGTTTAAAGGTGATTAAATGCCAGATTTTGATGTTTTGGCTCTTGTGATATTTCGTCAAAAAGTAAGGCTATAGGCTTAGAAAAATAGCAATTTTTCAGAATGAGTTTTCTTGCAAAAAACGCTTAAATGAAGCCAAAAATCAACAGGAAATGCATTGAAATGCTATTAGAAAGTAGTTTAAAGGTGATTGAATGCAAGATTTTGATGTTTTGGCTCTTGTGATTTTTCGTCAAAAAGTAAGGTTATAGGCTTAGGAAAAAAGGCAATTTTTCAGATTGAAATGCTATTAGAAAGTAGTTTAAAGGTGATTAAATGCCAGATTTTGATGTTTTGGCTCTTGTGATATTTCGTCAAAAAGTAAGGCTATAGGCTTAGAAAAATAGCAATTTTTCAGAATGAGTTTTCTTGCAAAAAACGCTCAAATGAAGCCAAAAATCAACAGGAAATGCATTGAAATGCTATTAGAAAGTAGTTTAAAGGTGATTAAATGCAAGATTTTGATGTTTTGGCTTTTGTGATATTTCGTCAAAAAGTAAGGTTATAGGCTTAGAAAAATGACAATTTTTCACATTGAGTTGTCTTGCAAAAAACGCTCAAATGAAGCCAAAAATCAACAGGAAATGCATTGAAATGCTATTAGAAAGTAGTTTAAAGGTGATTAAATGCAAGATTTTGATGTTGCATTTAATGTTGCAACAGGAAATGCATTGAAATGCTATTAGAAAGTAGTTTAAAGGTGATTAAATGCAAGATTTTGATGTTTTGGCTTTTGTGATATTTCGTCAAAAAGTAAGGTTATAGGCTTAGAAAAATGACAATTTTTCACATTGAGTTGTCTTGCAAAAAACGCTCAAATGAAGCCAAAAATCAACAGGAAATGCATTGAAATGCTATTAGAAAGTAGTTTAAAGGTGATTAAATGCAAGATTTTGATGTTTTGGCTTTTGTGATATTTCGTCAAAAAGTAAGGTTATAGGCTTAGAAAAATGACAATTTTTCACATTGAGTTGTCTTGCAAAAAACGCTCAAATGAAGCCAAAAATCAACAGGAAATGCATTGAAATGCTATTAGAAAGTAGTTTAAAGGTGATTAAATGCAAGATTTTGATGTTTTGGCTTTTGTGATATTTCGTCAAAAAGTAAGGCTATAGGCTTAGAAAAATAGCAATTTTTCAGAATGAGTTTTCTTGCAAAAAACGCTCAAATGAAGCCAAAAATCAACAGGAAATGCATTGAAATGCTATTAGAAAGTAGTTTAAAGGTGATTAAATGCAAGATTTTGATGTTTTGGCTTTTGTGATATTTCGTCAAAAAGTAAGGTTATAGGCTTAGAAAAATGACAATTTTTCACATTGAGTTGTCTTGCAAAAAACGCTCAGATGAAGCCAAAAATCAACAGGAAATGCATTGAAATGCTATTAGAAAGTAGTTTAAAGGTGATTAAATGCAAGATTTTGATGTTTTGGCTTTTGTGATATTTCGTCAAAAAGTAAGGTTATAGGCTTAGAAAAATGACAATTTTTCACATTGAGTTGTCTTGCAAAAAACGCTCAAATGAAGCCAAAAATCAACAGGAAATGCATTGAAATGCTATTAGAAAGTAGTTTAAAGGTGATTTAATGCAATATTTTGATGTTTTGGCTCTTGTGATTTTTCGTCAAAAAGTAAGGCTATAGGCTAAGGAAAAATGGCAATTTTTCAGAATGAGTTTTCTTGCAAATAACGCTCAAATGAAGCCAAAAATCAACAGGAAATGCATTGAAATGCTATTAGAAAGTAGTTTAAAGGTGATTTAATGCAATATTTTTATGTTTTGGCTCTTGTGATTTTTCGTCAAAAGGTAAGGCTATCGGCTTAGGAAAAATGGCAATTTTTCAGAATGAGTTTTCTTGCAAAAAACGTTCAAATGAAGCCAAAAATCAACAGGAGATGCATTGAAATGCTATTAGAAAGTAGTTTAAAGGTGATTAAATGCAAGATTTTGATGTTTTGGCTTTTGTGATTTTTCGTCAAAAAGTAAGGCTATAGGCTTGGGAAAAATGGCAATTTTTCACAATGAGTTTTCTTGCAAAAAACGTTCAAATGAAGCCAAAAATCAACAGGAAATGCATTGAAATGCTATTAGAAAGAAGTCGAAAGGTGATTAAATGCAAGATTTTGATGTTTTGGCTCTTGTGATTTTTCGTCAAAAAGTAAGGCTATAGGCTTAGGAAAAAAGGCAATTTTTCACATTGAGTTCTCTTGCAAAAAACGCTCAAATGAAGCCAAAAATCAACAGGAAATGCATTGAAATTCTATTAGAAAGTAGTTTAAAGGTGATTTAATGCAAGATTTTGATGTTTTGGCTCTTGTGATTTTTCGTCAAAAAGTAAGGCTATAGGCTTAGGAAAAATGACAATTTTTCAGATTGAGTTTTCTTGCAAAAAACGCTCAAATGAAGCCAAAAATCAACAAGAAATGGATTGAAATGCTATTAGGAATTAGTCTAAAGGTGATGAAATGCCAGATTTTGATGTTTTGGCTCTTGTGATTTTTCGTCAAAAGGTAAGGCTATCGGCTTAGGAAAAATGACAATTTTTCAGATTGAGTTTTCTTGCAAAAAACGCTCAAAGGAAGCCAAAAATCAACAGGAAATGCATTGAAATTCTATTAGAAAGTAGTTTAAAGGTGATTTAATGCAAGATTTTGATGTTTTGGCTCTTGTGATTTTTCGTCAAAAAGTAAGGCTATAGGCTTAGGAAAAATGACAATTTTTCAGATTGAGTTTTCTTGCAAAAAACGCTCAAATGAAGCCAAAAATCAACAAGAAATGGATTGAAATGCTATTGGGAATTAGTCTAGAGGTGATGAAATGCCAGATTTTGATGTTTTGGCTCTTGTGATTTTTCGTCAAAAAGTAAGGCTATAGGCTTAGGAAAAATGTCAATTTTTCAGATTGAGTTCTCCTTCAAAAAACGCTCAAATGAAGCCAAAAATCAACAGGAAATGCATTGAAATGCTATTAGAAAGTAGTTTAAAGGTGATTTAATGCAAGATTTTGATGTTTTGGCTCTTGTGATTTTTCGTCAAAAAGTAAGGCTATGGGCTAAGGAAAAATGGCAATTTTTCAGAATGAGTTTTCTTGCAAATAACGCTCAAATGAAGCCAAAAATCAACAGGAAATGCATTGAAATGCTATTAGAAAGTAGTTTAAAGGTGATTTAATGCAATATTTTTATGTTTTGGCTCTTGTGATTTTTCGTCAAAAGGTAAGGCTATCGGCTTAGGAAAAATGACAATTTTTCACATTGAGTTCTCTTGCAAAAAACGCTCAAATGAAGCCAAAAATCAACAGGAAATGCATTGAAATGCTATTAGAAAGTAGTTTAAAGGTGATTTAATGCAATATTTTGATGTTTTGGCTCTTGTGATTTTTCGTCAAAAAGTAAGGCTATAGGCTAAGGAAAAATGGCAATTTTTCAGAATGAGTTTTCTTGCAAATAACGCTCAAATGAAGCCAAAAATCAACAGGAAATGCATTGAAATGCTATTAGAAAGTAGTTTAAAGGTGATTTAATGCAATATTTTTATGTTTTGGCTCTTGTGATTTTTCGTCAAAAGGTAAGGCTATCGGCTTAGGAAAAATGACAATTTTTCACATTGAGTTCTCTTGCAAAAAACGCTCAAATGAAGCCAAAAATCAACAGGAAATGCATTGAAATTCTATTAGAAAGTAGTTTAAAGGTGATTTAATGCAAGATTTTGATGTTTTGGCTCTTGTGATTTTTCGTCAAAAAGTAAGGCTATAGGCTTAGGAAAAATGACAATTTTTCACATTGAGTTTTCTTGCAAAAAACGCTCAAATCAAGCCAAAAATCAACAAGAAATGGATTGAAATGCTATTAGGAATTAGTCTAGCGGTGATGAAATGCCAGGTTTTGATGTTTTGGCTCTTGTGATTTTTCGTCAAAAAGTAAGGCTATAGGCTTAGGAAAAAGGGCAATTTTTCACAATGAGTTCTCTTGCAAAAAACGCTCAAACGAAGCCAAAAATCAACAGGAAATCCATTGAGATGCTATTAGGAATTAGTTTAAAGGTGATTAAATGCCAGATTTTGATGTTTAGGCTGTTGTGATATTTCGTCAAAAAGTAAGGCTATAGGCTTAGGAAAAAGGGCAATTTTTCACAATGAGTTTTCTTTGAAAAAACGCTCAAATGAAGCCAAAAATCAACAGGAAATGCATTGAAAATGCTATTAGAAAGTAGTTTTAAGTCAAAATGTTTAGAAAAGCAAAGGTCTCCAAAACATATCACTGAAGAGCATAAAAAATTTTGTGAGCCCAATATTTCCTGATCCAGGCTTTTCAAGAATGATGTCAAGGAAATATTTTGCATGCTTGCAGTGTTACCAGGTTGCACAAATCTTAATAAATACCCACAGCAAGATTGAATGAGTTGTGACTTAACCAAAGTTATCATTATAAAACCACTGTTCTACTTAGTAAAAGAGACAATATAAATTGTGAGTGATAGAACCTTCACAGGCTGCATTTCTATTAGCAATTAAATTATGAAATTTTGTTGGAAACAAATATCACTGTCAAAAAATTTTCAACAAAATACTACAAATTGAATGTTTACAAAAAAATCTTTTAAAGGATGTTGATGAGCAAAGCTTATGACTTTAAAGATATTCAAGGAATTATTTAACATTTCGAAGGCACAATTTTCATAATGACCAGTGAAGCTGTCATGTAAAGCTACCTTTTATTGTCTTTTTAGAATGAATTTTGCCTCTAGGTTATGATTCTTATTATCTTATTCTTACATCTTCAGCTTTCCAAGTCCAATCTTGGAATTTTTCCAGGGGGCCCTGCATCTTCTGGACCTGTTTCTGTACTTGTAGAGCTTTCAGAACAGGTATTGTTATTAAATTTCTCAGACAAGTACGAATGTCCTGCTAAAACTAATCCATCACCAACTGGCACAATCTTTAATGACATTCTGTCATTTCTTGCCAGCTCTTTAAAGGTTGCATTTACAGAGCTGAGAAATGCACCATTCTTGAAACTTTTGTAAGTGTTCATGAGAAAATTCATATCTTGCAGGTAGAGGGAAATGTTATCTTTAGACAAGTATTCATACTTCAATTTTGCATAATCAGACAGGAAATGTGAGGTTGGTATGCGATATGCAAATATATCCACAGCTTTTTCCTTCATATCACTCACTAGTTTCTCAGCGCAACACAATTCTAGCAAAGCAGAAAATTCATTTACTAAATGAACACCTTTATAACATTAATGAAAGAAACATTGCAGACATTTTCAGAAAAATGCTTATCTATACTACCTACCATATTATAAGTACTCCATATGAATAAAGAGCTCTTATCTTTCTTTTGCAAGGAAGAGCTCTTATCCCAATATACTGAACTATTTGACGGCATTCAAATGCCAAAAAATCGCACTTTCTACAAAATTAAATTCAACATAACTTCGCACTTCTTCACACTTGTTGCAGATGAATTGTCAATCATTTTAGAATTGTCAATCAGCGTTTTCAATCAAGTTTTGTTTGTGACTGCACACATTACATGATTATGTCTGCCTATGAAGCACACATATATGTTGCTTTATAAGATAACTTTAGCTATTCTGTAAAATTTTAACATAATAAATTCAGTCTTTGTCATTTAATGCGTTCAATCGTATGCACACACATCGGCACATGCATGGCGCCAATAATGCGATATTGGAAGTTTTGTTTTCATAAGCTGAGCAAAATTGGCTAAATCTTTGAATATTTGTCTTCCTAAAGTGAGGCTAATTGCTTTGCTTTGTTCAAATTCCCCTGGAAAAGTGGCAGTTGTCAGATAATGTTCAAAACTTTCCCCTTCCTTCATTTTTTTCAAAACTTGCCGGGAAACAACAAATTTTATGACAAACATGTTTCTGAAATAAAAGCACAGTTGCACTGTAATTTCAGTTGCTTTTGAGGTTTCATGCCCTCTTTATAACCAGCTTGAGCAGGGGCATCAAAATTTGACTGATCTTTAGAAGAATCATTGTTATATGGAAAAATTCTCAAACTTGAACTGTGGGTGTAATGAACCCTTTAGTGACATAAATTACTTAAAATAAAGTACTTTCCGTATTGTCGAAAGACAATTCACATTTGTAAATAATATACTAGATTCCCACACAAAAGAATTATTTCTAGGGATTTACCTAGGGATCTAGACATTTTTTTATTAAAATTCGCCCCAAAGAATGCAATTTCTGGCAAATTTGAAGCATAAAGATTGTAAAAAATTCCCCCAATGGGCGCCTCGGGTAGTAACTTTTTCCACCTTGTCCCAATCTACCGATCTATAGGTTTGCGATCAAGCAGTGACAAGATAAAAGTGCATTTTAAATTTCTTTCCAGTACAGGCAAAATTTGTAAACTTTTCTGCCCGCTCCCACCCCCCTGCCATACTTACATGAAATGCTTCTATTTGATTAAAATAAATCAAAGAAATTT